>NC_142356.1:9294315-9600387 GCF_059441175.1 Urocampus carinirostris
TGTGGAGCTTCTCTGCTGCTTGGTGTGTCGAATTGGACAAGGAAGTTAAGTGAATCAGGCAGGGTTGAGTAATGGCTGACAAGCTGGGGCGTGGTCATCGTGGTTCTGATGCATTTCCAGATCTAGGAGTTGTTGTGGTTGAAGTGGTCTTCGGTTCTGTCCTCATACTGGAGCTTGGCCTCTTTGATCCCTCTCTTCAGCTTAGCTCAGGACCTGCTGTAAGTCAGCCGGTCTCCTGATTTGAAGGCAGTGTTGTGGGCTTTCAGCATGAATCCCACATTGTTGTGCAACCATGGTTTCGGTTTGGGGAGAACAGCGTCCATGCAGAACTGAACATAGGTCAGTAGAGATTATGTGGCCACAGGGAGCTCAGGAAATATCCATTGAAACTCCGGTAGTAAAATCAAATTCGGGAGTTTTCAAAAGCCTGAATTGTGTCTTCTGTATTGTATTACACCCTCGAGTAACGTTACAAACGTTGTTAAAATGTTTGTTCGAGTAAAAACACACAAACACGTACTCACGAGAGCTACGTGCCGCAGCGTGTGCATGCGCCGCCATCTTCATTTTCTTGTCTTTCTAAAGAATCAGTTGAATATTGCTCTTCAAGTCTGCCCTTCCCTTCTCTATTGTAAAAGGATTACAGACGTGTCTGACTTAATATTACGTCGGTGATATCAAACTGTTGAGTGTCCTCAGATGGAAATCAGGTAAGTCTTTGATATAACAAAAGAAACACGAGTTCTTTCATCTTTCAAGAGGATCTCTCGAAACGCTATTCATTATTGTCCACATTACTTATTGAACCTGATAGCCTTCTGCGCATCTGTCAAAAGTTTGCTTAAAACTGAGATATCAACATAAAGCAGCTATTGAATTTAGAGTTCTGGGATGTGTCAAGTATAAAATGTTGTAATATTTTCAAAAATATTCTTAGATACAGAATCTCATTGATACTCTACGGCCTTGGTACAAGCAGCACTGTACGTTCAAGGCAGTTTTAAAATGTCGGAAACTTGTAAACGTGATATAGCGTTTTGGATTATTACCGTATTTTCCGCACTATAAGGCGCACCTAAAAGCCTTTATTTTTTTCAAAGGCTGACCATGCGCCTTATAATACAGTGCGCCTTATATATGGATCAATATTAAGTCGCAAAGTCGAAGTCGTCCGCGGTGTATGCTGGGATTTATATACCGGCGTTTCATTTCCTAACCATTGTGTCAATCATCATTTGAATCATTCACTATTGGCTAAAGTTATTCGGAGGTAAAGGGGGCGGATCCTTTTTATCATTTACAGGCTCACACAGGCTAAAGGGGCGAAACAAAGCCTGCAATAGGCCGAAAAAGATGAATGTGAATCACACGTTGGGTTGCACTATGGCATAGAGAAAACATTTTTTACTATTCTGTATTTGTAAATATTTTACTCTCCTGAATTTACTACACTCACGGTTGTAAGAAGACCACGGTTACGTATCATTATTGAATGTGATGGCTGCAAGAGAACTTAGGTGAGCTATGCGGCTTTATATTTTCCCGGTATCTTGTTTTAGAACGATCTTGATGTTTCTGTGATGAGTCTATTTTTAAACTCAATTCAATTCAAAGTGTTTATTGTCATATGCACAGTAAAGAACACCGTTTCCCTGCAACAGCAAAAAATAAAATGGAAACTAAGAAATGTTTGGCATTTCTTGAATCCCAAGACTTTAATCTTCCGAATGATATTTGGAACGATGCATTTGAGTGATTGGTGACATCGTACAGACACTGTTTCCGTACATGTCTGAGACACGTATTTGCTTCTTTGCAAGCTTTGGGAATGTTAAGGGGGTAATAAGTTTGACTGAACTATCTGACTGTTTTGTCGACGTTCCCATTGTAGCGCCTTATCACCCGGTGCGCCTTATGTATGGAAAATATAGGACCAAAAACTATTTTTTGGGGGTGCGCCCTATAACCCGGTGCGCCTTATAGTGCGGAAAACACGGTACTTTACACAAAATAACAAAAAAAAATCCGATTACATATTTTTTCTTTTCAACTACACTGTTGATTTCCATGATTTTTATTTTAAAGGGTGAGATGACAACCAACCTTAAAGACGTGTTTTATCTCATCTTATGACATTTTCTGTTTCCTTTGACACGTTGTTCTTGTCATTTTATTTTTTCTCTCCTTTCATGCCAGAAGCAAGGTTACAAATAATTTAAAAATCCACACATCGACATTACAATTGAAACAAAACAGAAAAAAAAACTAAAAGAGCTGAAGCTTATCTGGGTCCATCCCCTCAAGTGTATTGACAACTTTCGCATGACTATTGTCCGAATGTTCTATCCATTGTCCGGATGACTAAGATTCAAACAAGTGTATCTTTTCATGCTGCTTTAATCATACATCCAAGCTCCTTGGCATCTCACAACATATTTTATGGAAATGGACTTTGGCCTATTGTCCCCGGCCTGCTCCCAGCACAGACACATTAGTTCCGCCTTTTGGTTCCTACCAATATTCCTGCATATCCCCCTGATAAACTTAAAACGTATATAAACTCTATGTTGGCAGAATTAAACAAATAAAAACAAGCATTAAGGTAAATCAATTTATTAGCCACTCTGCCCGCCCCCGTGTGTCTAGTTAACTTCTTTCACACAGGAAACATAAATACACCGGAAATGCGACTTCAAAATAAGAGTACAAGACTGATAAACGTACAAAAGATGCAATTAGACTGATTATTGAAACGTTACTTCGTGTGTGTGTGTGTGTGTGTGTGAAAGATTGTTTTTATATTTAGGAATATAAAAACAAGTTATATTCACACAGTGAATTCTGAGAAATGTTACAACCAAAACGACCAACCTATCACCCCCTTTAAATGAGTTACCCAAATTTCTTTGAACACCATCAATAATACCATCAACAAGTCAAGTCATGTTTATTTGACCAGCCCTTAATCACAATGAGTCTCAATGGGCTGCACAGACCAGAATATTGCAAACTGCGGACAATTATTTCATCACCCCCGATCTAAAACCTACATTAGGGCAAGAAAAAAATTCAAAACCTAATTCATAGATATTGCCAACATGAAATAAAGGTCATTCCTAAGCTATAGAGTATAAGTGAGATATACAACTGTTTTTATATGAAACAAGCAGGGTTGGGTAGGGTTACTTTAACTGGATTACTTTCAATTACTTTTGGATTACTCCAATACCAAATATGCTAATAAAAGACAGAAAAAACTAAATGTGAATAAAATTATGACTCACAACACGTGGTAAGCTTTCTCTCCTGGCTTTGATCTGTTTGATCTCCGGCAAAACTAACATAAAGTGGCTCAGGAGATAGAGCGCTCGTCTTGGGATCAAGAGATTGCAGTTCGAATCCTGGCTCCTCCGTGTTACATGTCGAAGTGTCCTTGGGTAAGACACTGAACCCCTAATATCCCCAATAAGCAGGTCAGCGCCTTACACGGCTGCACGGCCGCTATTGGGAAATGTGAAGCACAATGTAAAGCGCTTTGGGAAGTCTTGACTTGAAAAGCGCGATATAAATGCAGATCATTTAATTTCATTTCATGACTCACAACACGTGGTAAGCTTTCTCTCCTGGCTTTGATCTCTTTGATCTCCGGCAAAACTAACATAAAATACGACAGAAACAAAATGAAAAGAAATCCAAACCGCTTGCCAACATCATTTTTGCCCTTCCATGTATCCCGTTACTCCCCAAGCCTGCACAAAATTTAGTAATTTTATTCATATTTAGTTTCTTTTATCTTTTACTAGCATATTTGGTATTGGAGTAATCCAAAAGTAATTGAAAGTAATCCAGTTAAAGTAACACTACCCATCCCTGGAGACAAGTTATTACAAGTCCAATACAGACCTATTGGTTCCTACCAATATCCCCACATTTCTCCCTTTACCTTCATATTCCAACGGCTGTATTCCAAAAATAGAATGATAAAGATTTGAAATAAAAGGCCCAAATAAAGAAAAAGAAATCACGTTATATCAACAATGGTTCTGAAAAAAAAAAACAATTATTGGAATCACATCAACATAGTCATACAGCATTTATTCATGAAACAATCCACATATACTGTAACTTAAGACATCACAATGTAAAATTCAACATAATAACAAAAAAGTATTTGTTTATATCGACATACCACAACACTATTTTTCCTCTCTTCCCTCCCTTCTCTTCCTTAGCAAGCATTATAATACAGTGGAACCTCGGTTTTCGAACGCCTCTCAGTTTGAACAAATCAGAGTCCGACCCAAAATTTCGAGAGTTAGAACGCCGGTAATGCGTGAGTGCGTACGCTAGGGTGCGATGCTGAACGGCGTAGGGGTGTTTTAGCCCTGTCATGTCCAGCATGGTCGCCGTGGTGACCGTCTGGCCCCGCCCCCTTGGCACCGGCAGTAGCAGATTTTCTAATTTGCGTGTGTGCTTCTTAAGGGCGGGTTTTGGGAATTGCCGGTTGCGGGTTCAATGCATTACTTTGCATTATTCTGTTCCGTTTGACTTGAGGAAACCTGTACTTGCCCGTTCTGAGTAAAAGCCTGTTTTGTGAGTATTCCTAGTCTGAGTTCCTGTTTGCCTGTAAGCCTGTTTTTGTTTTTGTCCACGAGTGTTGGGCGACTTTTATTTCCTTAATAAAAGTAACTGATCGTTAACGCGAATGAGTTCACCCTTCCTGCCTCCTGCCTCCGATCTGGTCCGGTCCCGTGACAAGCCCCTTATTATGCCACCGAAGAAAGTCAGTGCAAGCAGCAAAAGTTGCTACAGGTGAAAAAAGAAAAGTTGCATTTAAGAAAGAAATAATTGCAAAATATGAAGGAGGTGTGCGAGTGTCTGATCTTGCTAGGGAATTCAGCATGGCTAAATCTGCGATCAGTACGATACTTTTTTAATGGGAAAAATTATTTCGGTGATCGAACAAATCGGTTTTCGAACAGGGTTCTGGAACGGATTATGCTCGAGAACCGAGGTTCCACTGTAATGGTCAAAATAAAAACAAAACAGATTCTGGTGAAACCTGGTGGTGTGATCTGACTAGGCAATGTTGGCCATTTTGCCTTCAATGTGTTAATCCTGATGATGATATCGACCTTTAGCTTTGTCAAGTAGTCATCGATACTGGTTGTTATTGTCAACTTGTCTGTTTACGCTTAACCAAGTTAGGATCTTGGCAGAGCCGTCACTGTGCGACTCAGATTTCTGATTAGCACATCCACCAGTTTTTTCCCAGAGACCAGGTTGAACTAATAAGCAGCACCGAGAGACTCTTAAGTCAACCCTCTTTGACCTGGTTGGAGTTCCTCTACTGCTGCATTCTCTACGCATTGCTTTTATGGAAATAAGGGTCCCTTGTGAGTTGACGTCAATTAGAAATCATCTCTATGACCTTTATGAATATTCAGAGGTATCTGCATTTCAGAAGGCGGTTGTTTGTTTAAGTGGAGGTGAAATGGTCTGAACTGTTCGACTGACAATTTGCTCAATGAGATCCGTCGGCTCATACGGTTATGAAATGTTATACGGTGGAACCTCGGTTCTCGACCATAATCCGTTCCAGAACCCTGTTCGAAAACCGATTTGGTCCATCACCGAAAATCGTTTTTCCCATTAAAAGTCATGTAAAATCGTTTTAATCTGTTCCAACACCCTGAATGTTTACCATGAACGTAAACATGAAGCTAACCCAGGCTAATCGTACGTTCGCGCTAGCGTAATCTTCCGTACGAAAGATTACGCTAACATGAACGTGTAAAAATAAAAAAATCAGGTCGTTTACACGTCATTTAGCACCCGGGTCTCCACAACAAGTGGCTAGCGCTTCATTGGAAAGGGAGCTCCGTTCCAACACCCTGAATGTTTTACGTAAACAAAGCTAACCCAGGCTAATCGTACGTACGAAAGATTACGCTAACATGAACGTGTAAAAATAAAAAAAGGATTATGAATAGGATTTCTTACCTTTGTGGTGGACGGTGGGGAGAGAAAAATCATCAAAAGTTTTTCAACCTCTTCCAAAACTTGCGGCAGTTGCTTGCTTATAGCGCTAACTTCCTTAGCCGCATCGCTCGATTTCACAGCCTCCTTATTCTTTACTATCGTACTGATAGTAGATTTAGCCATGCTGTATTCACTAGCAAGATCGGAAATTCGTACACCTCTTTCATATTTAGCTATTATATCTTTCTTAAAGGCAATAGTTGGACGAACAACTTGGTTTATTTTTCACCTGTCCTGCTTGCACCGACCATCTTCGGAGGCATAATTAGGGGCTAAGACACCCGTACGCCGCTCAGCATCTCACCCTAGCGTTCGAACTCCGATTTTTTGACCAAACAGCGAAGCAAGAATTTCTCGAAATTTTTGGTCGAACACCGATTTGTCCGAACTGAGAGGCGTTCGAAAACCGAGGTTCCACTGTACCAGATGTTAAATGACATGTCCAATCCCCCCTGGGCAGGTAGTTTTAAATAAACAATGTAAAGAGGTACTGCAGTGTGCGGTGCAGGACCACCAGGTTCCACAATAGTCTTGTCCCCCTGGCCATTAGACTGTTAAATGGTCAATCAAACACATAGTGTGAATTTCCCTTAGGGGATGAATAAAGTATCTATCTATCTATCTATCTATCTATCTATCTATCTATCTATCTATCTATCTATCTATCTATCTATCTATCTATCTAGTAAATCTATCTATCTAGTAAATCTAAACTGCTGCTAATCTGTACATCTGTTGGTTTTTGTTTGTCTTTTTTGCACTACTGTCAGTTCTTTATAGCTAACCACTCCTTGCACATCTGTTCTCCTCTGCACTATTGTACTACAGTGTTATTGTTACTGTTTACCTGACTTGTTTACCTGACTGCCCATTTTGTTCGCTGCTCCTCTCGCACTCTTTGCACTACTGTAAAATACTATACATAGCCATAATTATTGAGTATATTATGCAACATTTTATTTATATCTGTACATTCAAGGAAACTGTGCGGGTCAGATGTATCGACATTTTGTTCTGTAAACACGTGTACTTGTCACGGTCGCCATGGCTACCAGTCTGCCGCGCCCCCGAACTCAGCTGCAGCAGATCAGCTGATTGCTGGTCTGCTATTTAAGGCTGGATTTTGGGTTTGGCGGGGGCTGGCTCATTACACAATCCCAGGTCTGTTATGCCTTGTCCTGTTTTAGGTTTAAACATTTTCCGTCTGTTATGCCTTGTCCTGTTGAGTTCGTGCCGGAGGAACTCTGTATTGTTCTGTTTTGGTCCCGGAGTATTGGGCGACTTTTATTTTGTTAAATAAAACTTTTGGATCGTCACGCTATTGAGTTCTCCCTTCCTGCCTCCTGCTTCCTGTTCTGGTCCGATCACTCCTTCGACTCCACTCCACCACGTCACGTGACAGTACTAGAATGACAATAAAGTAGATCTGAATCTGAATCTAAATGTATTCTCTCCCGTCCTAAACCTCACTCTCGGATAAGTTCCTCCTCAGACGCAGGAATGCACCCACGTGTCCACAGACATACTCTCGCCGAACACACCAATAAACCTACGCAGTCAACGATGTCGAAGGCGACAAACATGGGATAAGGCCGCGGAAAGAGCCGCTTGAAATTGTTGGCCTAAAAATAAACAGAAAGCCGGGGGTGTTTGTACGAGTCGTCAGCGTGTTCAGAGAATTATGTGGGTGCTCTCATCCTTAGTGATTATGTGTTTTAAAACAACCGGAGTATTATAAATGTTTTTAATGACTTAAAAATCGTGTCGGCTTGCACATTAAAAGAAGGATAGCGTTCTGGATGTTGCCATAGCAACAGTAAACTGCTTGCTGATGTGCTCTTGTTTGGTGGATGCTTTTCTTGCTGTATCACTTCCTTACAAGCAACGTTCCCTCTAAGCTGCGCGCGTGCGCAATCGCGCACTGCCTGAACATTCTCAGCACATGAGAAAATTTAGCCGGCGCACAAAAATCTAATTAAGAAGCGAATTAAGTCAAAGTTACAGTGCATGAAGGTAAAAATACACAGGTTCCCCCGACGCTGTTTTCTAAATGCGGTATTTTGAAGTCAATGTCGAACGAAGTTGAAAAGTAAAGTCAGTAGAGTTTTTAGAGAATCGGCTTCTTCGGCTCGGCTCACTAAAGAGAACCGGCTCTTTTGAGTCCCAAACGGCTCCTCAGGTTTTTTTTGCTTCTTTAATCCCTACACGACCAAATATTATGTAAAATTGTGCACAAAATGACTTAAAGGAAGGGGGGGGGTTCAAAAATATACCAAAATAAAAAAGTAGTGAAAAGCTGAGAAAAAAGAAACAAAATGAAGAGAAAAAGGAAAAAAAAATTCAGAAAAAAAACAGAAAAAAATAAAAAAAAAAGAAACAAAGGAAAAAAAGTAAATAGAGAAAAAACAATGAAAAATAAGAAAAAGTTTGTGTTGCATTCAAATAATTTCCAATTATACCAAGTCAATTTTGTTGCCAACATTGTACTTCCACTAAAAAAATGTGATTAAATACAGTTCAGTATCTTGCAACCGACTAAATAAGCCCCCAAAAATGTTAATATTATGCGTCAAAAGAAAAGGAAAAAAAAAAGAATCTTGTGAAAGAATTGTTGGAAAAACAAATGACGTATGTAGGCCGTAAAACCTTTGCAATAATTTATTAGTCAATTCGTTCAAAAGGTGAAATTTTTTTTGCATTGGCAGCAACTCAGCAAAATGTAACTTGATGTCAAGTTTTGGACAAGTTTGATCATGGATTAGTTGCCACACTGGGGATTGCCGTTGCTCACTGTTGTTTCAAGCGTTGCTCACCGACTTTGTGTGAACGCTCAGACCCGTGGAAAATTACAGGGAACATTGCTTACAAGTGTCAATTTTTCTTGAACCTTCATCTGAAGATGTTTACATGTGCATTGTGGCGCTGAGGAAAACATATAAAGGCTCTTTGAACTCAGTTAGGCATTGTTAACACATACTTAATAGAGAAATATAATATAAGCATTTGCTTCTTACTACCTCTTTTCGAACATATTATGTAGAGTTATTGTTTTTGTTCTATTTGTGTTTTGATGTTTGAATAAAGTTTTCATTCATTCATTCATTCAAAATATCGAATTTGAAACTTTTTAAGGACACCACAAACTACGCACATCACCTTTTAAGGTTACCATAAAGTTCCCATGAATATTTTAAAACCATACTCTTCTTGTTTTTTTGCTTTTAGTCCGTGCTCTCAGGAAAAACAAGCGGCGTATAGAGTAAAGGGGGAATCAGGTCACCATGGCACCTCTATACCGAGGCTGAGTGAGTGTTAAGTGTTGCAGGTCTCTTCATCTCCATAATGAATGAGATGGTAGCTTTAATGGAGGCTTGAAATTTCTCTGAATGATGAAGTACAAAATCAGCACCAACGTGCATGGTGTATTAACTTAAAGGCCAATTTTGTTGCCTGGTCGTCATGTAAATGTATTCATAATTTGTAACATCAAACATTGTGGTGTGCAACCTTAACAACCGTGTTTGCCTTGATTTTTACATCATTATTCCGCCCCTGATTGTTTTTATTTTTTTGCAACAGCCCTGGCATGGTTTTTAATGTTTGAGTCAATTTTTAAGTAATAGATAGATAGATGCTTCATTCATCCCCGTAGGGAAATTCACACTTCCAGCAGTCTACCCCGTTGTTTATTAACAGATGAACATGATGCCCTAGGGGTGCTTGTATCGGAGTGGATGACGTCACGCTAGTCCAAAAGTTCGACATCCCTGCGGCAGATGGAAATCTTTTCTTTGTGAAAATCCAGGGATACACCACCTCGTGTTAGCAAGTCCGCCTCCTCTCCGATTCCCCCCGGCTTTCGTGTCTCTGTATAGCGGCGTTGAAGCCGGATAGCTCCGGGTAGCTCCGGGTGGCTACACGTTAGCGTCCGGAATGCTAAACGTGAGCCACGTTTCCGCAAAACACAGCAACTGCGCTTCCTGTGCGCTTCGATGTTTTCCACCAGCACTCGATGATCTTATTTGGTCGTGAGTTCGCATTTACCATGATTACGGATGGTACCGAAGACTTATAACGCCGCTAGCCGCTTTGCTAGCTCCGTCTCCTCTTCCACGATAGGCCCATTCATCACGCCGGCACGAGAATTCTTCAGGGCGAGGAGTTGATTCCTTGAATAAACGCATTTTCGTGCGCTAAAACCCATGTCCATAGGATAGAAGTAATCCATAGTGTAGTTGTCAAAACGGGAAGAAAAAACACCGAAGATAGGAGCAGACAATAAAACAATAGGGCCGCTTTGATTGATCTCTGCAGTTCCTGGAGATGTGTGTTTTAACTGTCTTGTGACCAAGCTTGCAACTTACTCACACATTTTACGGTATTGCCCCACAATAATGGAATTGCAATTGAGCTTGTACTAGTACTACGCGGCAGTTCTTTGACATGTGGGTTTTAACCGTCTCGTAACCATACTCGTAACTGACACATTTTACGCTATTACCCCATTGAAAATTATTGAACTGCAATAAGCTTGTTTTAGAACTACACAGCAGTTCCTTGAGATGTAGGTTTTAACTGTCTGTGACCGAGCTCTTAACAACACATTTACGGTATTACCTGTCAAAATGAATGGAACAGTAATTCGATTACCGTAAATTCCGGACTATAGAGCGCACCTGATTATAAGCCGCACCCACCACATTTTAAGAGGAAAATCGATTTTGTGCATACACAAGCCGCACCTGTGTATAAGCTGCATGCGCCCACATTAAATCATGTGACACAACCACAAATCTAACCCGGCTTTCGTAACTGAGTATAACGTAGACAGTCCAAAAACCACAGCCGGCAAGAGGAACAGAAAATGATACTGGTACTTAATGTTTGATGCAGACCTCCAGAGTCCGGGTCCCGTTGAAAATAATCCAAGTAAAAAAAATGTATATTTCCAAAGGTAAGTGTGGGAAAAATATATATCCACTATTGTCCGCTGCGCCCACAAACACGTCTTGCCTTTACTCCACTTCCCATCAGCTCCCGTGGTTTTTCGCCCCTTCTTTTTGATCCGCCCGTGAAAAACATATCAGAATAAGTCTCTAAAATAAATGCATTACAAAAATATACAGTTGCAAATACATATTATACATGGTTACACATATTTACAAAGAAAGACGGTACACCGAGAGAGTTTTCAAAGCTTTAATAATAATACTATAACTTTCATCCCAAACCGTGCTTGTGAAGGGTAGCAAAACGCTAATAGAAACACGCTCGCAATAAAATGTGAGATGTGTGTTTTAACTGTCTCTTGACCATGTTCGTATTTGAACCACGCATTTTACAGTTTTATCACATTCAAAAGAAGGGAATTGCAATTAGCTTGTTTCAAGAACTATACCACAGTTCCTTTAAATGTGTGTCTCTCGACCAAGCTTGTATCTTAACCGCACATTTTACAGTATTTCCTTATCGGTAAGAATGGAATTTTAATTAGCTTGTTCTAATACTCTTTACCAGCTCGGTGGCCTTGGGGGTATGGCACCCGCCCCGAGACTGGGAGGTTGTGGTTCAAGCCTCGGCCGAGTCATACCTAAGACTTAAACATTGGTACCCGTTGCCTCCCTGCTTGGTGTCCAGCATTAGGGGTTGGAATTGGGGGGTTTGGTCACCCAATGACTCCCAACACATCAGTTGGGTTGAGCGAGGGGGCTGGGAATCCCCTCCTCTGAATCAATCTCCCAAAAAGAGTCCGAAATGACTCTAGCCACCTCCCACTAGGAGGATATGGCTGTGGTATATAAATATAATAATACTCTTTGATCACTAAATATTCATTGTTTTTAGGTCACTGTCACTTATGATATTTCTTTTGAAAACATGAACATTGAAAACATTTCCATGATGTCATCCATCCATTATCTGCACAGCTTATCCTCAGTAGGGTCACGGGATTGCTAGAGCCCATCCCAGCAATGTTCGGGCAGTGGGCAGCGGACACCCTGAACTGGTTGCCAGCCAGTCTAGGGGAACCAGGAGACAGACAACTTACCCGCTCATTCACACCTAGGGACAATTTGGACCGGCTAATCAACCTGACATGCATGTCTTAAGAAAGTTGGAGGAAACCGTAGTGCAAACTCTGCACAGGAAGGCTGGTAGCTGGATTTGAACCCATAACTGTCATGATTACTAACTCTGATCACCTGGAGCAATCATGTGGGTGCGTTCTGATTGGCTGGCACTTCGCTCTTAAGCACGCTGCGCTCAGACCTCCTCGTCAGAGTGTACTTTGATAACTCTGTGTGACTCTCCTGATTTCCCGTTCGTCAAAGAACTCTGCTTACCCGTTTCTGCCTACCTCCGATCCGACCTGTTTCCGACCCACGCTTCGATCTCCTCTCCAGCCCCGGTAAACTCGACCTGCCTGACTTCCGCACTTCGATTGGCCACTCGATCCGAAGCTATCTCTCCGGCTCCGCCGCTGACGTCTGACGGCCATCACGTCTCCCGCAAGCCCTGAACGCTTCCTTAAATAAAGAACTGAAACGAATGCTCTGGGGTTTCCTGGTCTGTTCTGGTCTCCTGATAATAACCTCAAAACTGTGCCGCGACATCCTTACAATTCACCTGCTGTGCCCCAATGTGAATGTCACTAAATGTTGAATATGACAGAATAAACTGAGATCTGTTTTTTTTTTTAACTGAAAGCAACTTTCTCTTGAGATGTTTTCAAGGCAAGCAAATCCTCACATACGGAATTAGGACATTTGTGCGGCTATCCGCAAGTGGGAATTAGCGTCCTGATGATAATTGCAAATGAGTATTCAATGCATCCGTCAGTCTGGTACGGAATTAAAAATCTCATCTCATCTCATTAGCTACACCGCTTATCCTCAGTAGGGTCGCGGGGGTGCTGGAGCCCATCCCAGCAATCATCGGGCAGTGGGCAGGGGACACCCTGAACTGGTTGCCAGCCAATCGCAGGGCACACGGGGACAGACAACTCACTCGCTCATTCACACCTAGGGACAATTTGGACCGGCCAATTCACCTGAAATGCACGTTTTTGGAACGTGGGAGGAAACCGGAGTGCCCGGAGGAAACCCACGCAAGCACGGGGGAGAACATACAAACTCTGGAGCTGGTTTTTTCATTTCATTTCAGTTTTGAACCCACGCAGGAGGTGGAATTAGAAATAAAATGTTAAAATGTTTTGCATCCGCTTGATTTTATGCTATGCAGCACGGCGGTGCAGTGGTTAGCGCTTGTGCGGCACAGTTCATGTCATGGGAACCTGTCGTGGGTTCAAATCCAGCTCCAGACTTCCTGTGCGGAGTTTGTATGTTCTCCCCGTGCTTGCGTGGGTTTCCTCCGGGCACTCCGGTTTCCTCCCACGTTCCAAAGATATGCATTTCAGGTGAATTGGCCGGTCCAAATTGTCCCTAGGTGTGAATGAGCGAATGAGTTGTCTGTCCCTGTGTGCCCTGCGATTGGCTGGCAACCAGTTCAGGGTGTCCCCTGCCCACTGCCCGGAGATGGCTGGGATGGGCTCCAGCCCCCCCCCGCGACCCTAATGAGGATAAGCGGTACGGCTGATGAGATGAGATGAGAGATGATTTTATGCTTTGTGACCATTTGTTCGAAAGGTCATATTTTATGCTTGGAGGAAAGCGCCTTTTGCTAACGCGCTTCGCGGTGTTTTAAGAAATTGGGCTATGCAAGAGGTCATGCAAGCGTGAAATCTTGCCCACCCATCGCTCTACCCCAAGATGCTTTTCGTCTGCATCCCGCTTCTCCAAAGCGCTCCGTTCTCATTCAAGCCATCTGTGCATCATCCCCCTCCTCCTCTCCCCAAAAAGTCTTTTATTTCCCCCCTCCTCGTTAATGTGTTTCTTTGCCGACTCACGCTGCCGAAGGCACCTATCTCTCGCTCGGTGGTTCTTATCAACGCTCGTCGATTCGTATTCCTCCCGATTTGTCTCCCGCCGACTTCCTCGCTAACTCCCGCCCCTCCACCTCCTCCTCACACTTCACTACCTCTCCATGCACACTTGATTCATTTGACGCATCACGGAGGAATCCATCAGTTTTGTGTGGTGAAGGATTTTAAAGGTTCATGCTTGACAATTGGAGTGGACTTAAGCCCTAAAGCTGGAAACAATATGTTTTATTTCCAGCTGGTCATCATGGCAGGGACCGTGTTGCTGGCGTACTACTTTGAGTACACGGACACCTTCCCCGTGCATATCCAGGGCTTCTTCTGCTTCGACAAAGCCTACTCCAAGCCCTACCCGGGACCAGAGGACTACAGCAAAGCGCCTCCCGTTCTCGTCTATTCCCTGGTTACCGCCATCCCTACTGTGACGGTGAGTCGGTATCCATCGGCACGCTTCCACAGGTGTTCAAAATGTGTGACACACACGCAGAAGTCCACGGTTCCATTCATGCGCTCCTGGTTGGAAAGCGGTGTGTAGGCGTGCGTCCTCGTGGTCTTCTCTGTTTGTGTGAGCATGCATTTCGTGTCATCACCATGGCAACCGGCACTAAATTTGTCCTCCACCGCACATGCAGTCCGAGAAAGCTACAGCATGCAGAGAGTAACTGTTTGAAGTCTGTTAGCAGATATGCCAAAGAATTAAACCTGACGTCATTATTTTTTTAAGCAAGGCTCACACAAACACTGAAAATGATGAAATCTTGGAAAACTTGTGGCTTACTCTCAGTCTGGATTTTAAAGTTGAGTTTTTTTTTTGTCAATTTTCCCCCCTTGTCAATCCTAACTGACTTTGGGTAAAAAAGGGTTACATAATGGAGGGATTGCATGACTACAGCCCCTTTTTATTCTCCAAAAACGTGCGATTAGAACCATACACAGGGTAGGATATCGAGATCATACTCATATTTTATTCCTGCAGTCCAAATTATTACAATTAGAGGATTTAGTAAAACTTTTCACTGCACAACTGCTATTTAAGGTCAACAAAAACATAGTGCCGGAAAACATCCGTAAATGATTCATTCGGAAAGAGGGAAATTGTAATTTAAGGGGCTGTAGTGAATCCATAATCCCAAAGGTGAGAACCACCAGGAAAAGTATGTGTGTGTCTGTGTGTGGAGTCAAGCTTTGGAACGGTTTGCAAGACGAGATCAAACGGTGTCCGACTGTTCACTTGTTCAGGTTTAGATACAAAGGAACATTCCTGGCGGAATACAGAGATGAGGAGGGTGGGGTATGAGTGCTGCAGGAGATTGGGAATAGTGCGTCTGTCATGAACCAGAACGGACACTCGCATCCAATTGCGTCAGTTTCAGAGTTTTTATTCACAAGGATCGTTGGAACAGGCTTGGGACGTCGGCTCTTGCTGGTCGAAAGCCTCTTCGGGCGGAACGGCAGCTCCGTGATGAAAAGCGTAAGGTGCAACGTAGCGGGTAAGTCGGTGGCCGGGGCAGGAGAGTAGATGGTAAAACTTGTAACAGAAATAGGTCAGGCAACGAGAGGCAGGCATGAATCAGGCAAGAGAAATCGTGGGTACCTTGTATTTTGGAGTTACACTCAGAGATACCAGGAGTTCACTCGAACGTCCATCTCTGGACGCTGACAGCTTAAGTGGGGAACACCATCCAATCAGGAAGCGCACTCCAGCGCCACTTAGGTAATCACGACAGCGTCTAGTTAACTTTGTGTTATCGTTGCTATTCTTATGACTGTTATCAATAATATCATTACAATTGTTGTTATATCATTGGTATATTTGGTGGGGAAGACGAAGGGGTAGGGAATGTAAGCATTTGCTTCTGACTACCCCTTTTCGAACATATTATGTAACGTTATTTTGTTGTTGAGTTATTGTTTTTGTTCTGTTTTTATTTTGATGTACGAATAAAGTTTTCATTCATTCATTCATTGCCAGTTAAAAATAGACGGTAGATTAAAAAACGATTCTCACCCACTTAGTAACACCCGAGTACCCCAATCAATGTATATATGCATTTTTCTACCCCCAAACAAACTTGATGATTGGGTGTTTCACGGTGGTATATCACCGTAATTGAGCAATGATTGATCAGTCAACAAATATCTCTGACCCTATTTGCTCAGCGTTGGATGCAACGGGATCGATTGCGGAGCGTGGCATTTAGAGCATGTTGGAGAAAATGCAGGTTCGATAATCGTTTAAGTCTTCTCTTAAGTGATTCAACAAATGCACGGAGGCTTGCCATGAGGGGGAGTTCTTTATTGCGTCATCCCAAAGAACTCAGAGAACTTTAGACATAACAACGCTTTTATAGTTTCAATTGAGTACAACCCAAGAGGCGGCCCGGTCCTCACACAATCAACAAGGAAGATGCTGTCGTACCCTTATTAGGACATGTTGTTCGCCTCAGTTTGCTCAGAGAGTCCTTGTAGGTCCCATGCCCTTTTAAGGAAACTCAACTGTCTGCCAAGGACCTTCCCGAAATGATTTTCTCACAACTGTAAGCAAGTCTTTCTACATTTCTAAATGTATTCAAATCTATTCTACAAATGCAAGTCTATTTTCCACAACAAGCACCGAAATTTAAGACCACTAGGATTCGATTTCATATCATCAAACTGTTTGTACTCACTGGGCTAGATTGTACAACGTTGTAATGGAGCGTTATGAGAAAGAGTTCAGCCAAAACAATGTTGTACAACGTGGAACCGAGAGTAGAAATAGTGTGATCATGGGATGAATTAGAATGCCTTTTCTTTTGTTATCCTGTTCCCAATTGGTCTAGTGATTACACAGAGGAATTTGGCTTGTTATTATTAGTGTTATTACAATTATTGTTATTATTATATTATTGTTATTAGCTCTTATGTTGATATTGGGTTGGGCCACGAAAATCTAGTTAGACATTCAATCTGTCAGTGGTACAGAAAAGGTTGCAGACCACTATTATGTGAGTATGTGAAGCTCACACAGTTAAGCTAGAGTTTATTTTCTCAGGAAAATTTTACCCATGATTAATTAAATGAATCATAAAATAATTAGTCATGTTTTTTGGGTAGCACTTAATCATTAGGGGTACAATGAGTTGTCACACGGTTTTATTTACAAGTTATTTTGTGTACATGTTGGACTTTATGCCTAAGCTTTAACTATTAGACGAGTCAAGACAAGTCGTGTTTATTTGTATAACCTTTAATCACAAGGAGTCTCAAAGGGCTGCACAGACCACAGACAGACACACCATCCCCTGATCTAAAACCTACAAGAAGGCAAGGAAAAACTCAAAAACTTTAGCATGAAGAAAATGAAGAAACCTTGAGAAGCGACCGCACATTAAGTAATCCCACTTCCTGGATGACCAGGCTGCAACGGATGTTGCAATAACAAATAATACACAGATATTGGCAACATAAAATATAGGTAATTTGTAAGCGGAGTTTGTATGTTCTCCCCGTGCTTGCGTGGGTTTCCTCCGGGCACTCCGGTTTCCTCCCACGTTCCAAAAACATGCATTTCAGGTGAATTGGCCGGTCCAAATTGTCCCTAGGTGTGAATGAGCGAATGAGTTGTCTGTCCCTGTGTGCCCTGCGATTCAGTTCAGGGTGTCCCCTGCCCACTGCCCGGAGATGGCTGGGATGGGCTCCAGCCCCCCCCCCCGCGACCCTAATGAGGATAAGCGGTACGGCTAATGAGATGAGATGAGATAAGCTATAGAATATAGGTGTGTTTTAAGCCTAGATTTAACCGTTCCACTGAGGTTGCAGATCGAATCTCAGAGGGCAGAGCTTTCCACAGCACCGGGGCCCGAATGGAGAACGTTCTAGGAACTTGCGGATCTCTTCTTGGCTCTTGGGATCACTAGTAGACCACCATTTTCAGAGCAGAGGCTCCGGGCCGGACATTGAATCCAAACCACAAATCCAACAAGTATCCATTCATTTATCTTAGACTTTATATGCTCTTCCCCCTGAGATCCGATCTGCAACCTCAGTGGAAATGTTTAAATCTAAGCTCAAAACACACTTCTACTCTATAGCATAGTAATAACCTCTACTTTTTGTGGACAATATTATTTGTAATTGCAACATCCTTTGCCTGGTAATCCTGAAAGGGGGATACCACATTTGTGGTCCTTTCTCAAGGTTTCTTCATTTTCCTCATGTTGGGGTTTTTGAGTTTTTCCTTGCCCTCATGTTGTTTCCAGATCAGGGGATGGTGGAATAATAGTCTGAAATAATAGTCTGTGCAATAACCTGTGCAGCCCTTTGAGACTCTTTGTGATTAAGGGCTATACAACTAAAAATGACTCGACTTGACTTTATATGAGTAAATGGCATTCAGCATGAAACAATAATGGAACATGACAGACGAATGAACTTCATACTCTACATCCTACATTAGTTGAATTCTGATGCTCTGTGTTCATCCTTTTTTAATGAATAACATAAAATAATGAAATATTTAGCATGTGTTTTTATGTGGCATCAATCAGAGACGCATTTTTAATGGTTGGCAAAGACGGTGAGCTAGCGCGACAATGTATGGAATAAGGCATGCCCCGTGTAATAATGTATAACTAACTCACATTTGTGCTAGATAACCATTGATGCAAACAGAAGCGCTGAGGTTATTTTTCTATTCTAGAGGGGGAGGGGAAGTCATACCCGAGCAATGTACATTAAAACGGTTCAAACGGTTTGACGCTATTAGCTTCGACATTTCATGACCACATAGTTCTCAGTCTTAACCAGTTTTTCGGCATGTGCTAGGACTGCAAACCATTAAGTTGGATGTCAAAACACGCAGGGTTGGGTAGGGTTACTTTAACTTGATTACTTTCAATTACTTTTGAATTACTCCAATACCAAATATGCTAATAAAAGACAAAAGAAACTAAATATGAATAAAATGATGACTCACAAAACGTGGTAAGCTTTCTCTCCTGGCTTTGATCTCTTTGATCTCCGGCAAAACTAACATAAATGCAGGGCTGGGTAGGGTTACTTTAACTGGATTACTTTCAATGACTTTTGGATTACTCCAATACCAAATATGCGAATAAAAGACAAAAACTAAATATGAATAAAATGATGACTCACAACACGTGGTAAGATTTCTCTCCTGGCTTTGATCTCTTTGATCTCCGGCAAAACTAACATAAAATGCAGGGTTGGGTAGGGTTACTTTAACTTGATTACTTTCAATTACTTTTGGATTACTCCAATACCAAATATGCTAGTAAAAGACAAAAAAAAAAATATGAATACAATTATGACTCACAACACGTGGTAAGCTTTCTCTCCTGGCTTTGATCTCTTTGATCTCCGGCAAAACTAACATAAAATGCAGGGTTGGGTAGGATTACTTTAACTGGATTACTTTTAATTACTTTTGGATTACTCCAATACCAAATATGCTAATAAAAGACAAAAGAAACTAAATATGAATACAATGATGACTCACAACACGTGGTAAGATTTCTCTCCTGGCTTTGATCTCTTTGATCTCCGGCAAAACTAACATAAAATGCAGGGTTGGGTAGGGTTACTTTAACTTGATTACTTTCAATTACTTTTGGATTACTCCAATACCAAATATGCTAATAAAAGACAAAAGAAACTAAATATGAATAAAATGATGACTCACAAAACGTGGTAAGCTTTCTCTCCTGGCTTTGATCTCTTTGATCTCCGGCAAAACTAACATAAATGCAGGGCTGGGTAGGGTTACTTTAACTGGATTACTTTCAATGACTTTTGGATGACTCCAATACCAAATATGCGAATAAAAGACAAAAACTAAATATGAATAAAATGATGACTCACAACACGTGGTAAGATTTCTCTCCTGGCTTTGATCTCTTTGATCTCCGGCAAAACTAACATAAAATGCAGGGTTGGGTAGGGTTACTTTAACTTGATTACTTTCAATTACTTTTGGATTACTCCAATACCAAATATGCTAGTAAAAGACAAAAAAAAAAATATGAATACAATTATGACTCACAACACGTGGTAAGCTTTCTCTCCTGGCTTTGATCTCTTTGATCTCCGGCAAAACTAACATAAAATGCAGGGTTGGGTAGGATTACTTTAACTGGATTACTTTTAATTACTTTTGGATTACTCCAATACCAAATATGCTAATAAAAGACAAAAGAAACTAAATATGAATACAATGATGACTCACAACACGTGGTAAGATTTCTCTCCTGGCTTTGATCTCTTTGATCTCCGGCAAAACTAACATAAAATGCAGGGTTGGGTAGGGTTACTTTAACTTGATTACTTTCAATTACTTTTGGATTACTCCAATACCAAATATGCTAGTAAAAGACAAAAAAAAATATGAATACAATTATGACTTACAACACGTGGTAAGCTTTCTCTCCTGGCTTTGATCTCTTTGATCTCCGGCAAAACTAACATCAAATGCAGGGTTGGGTAGGGTTACTTTAACTTAATTACTTTCAATTACTTTTGGATGACTCCAATACCAAATATGCTAGTAAAAGACAAAAGAAAAATGAATAAAATGATGACTCACAACACGTGGTAAGCTTTCTCTCTTGGCTTTGATCTCTTTGATCTCCGGCAAAACTAACATAAAATGCAGGGTTGGGTAGGGTTACTTTAACTTAATTACTTTCAATTACTTTTGGATGACTCCAATACCAAATATGCTAGTAAATGACAAAAGAAAAATGAATAAAATGATGACTCACAACACGTGGTAAGCTTTCTCTCCTGGCTTTGATCTCTTTGATCTCCGGCAAAACTAACATCAAATGCAGGTTTGGGTAGGGTTACTTTAACTGGATTACTTTCAATTACTTTTGGATGACTCCAATACCAAATATGCTAATAAAAGACAAAAGAAACTAAATATGAATAAAATGATGACTCACAACACGTGGTAAGCTTTCTCTCCTGGCTTTGATCTCTTTGATCTCCGGCAAAACGAACATAAAATGCGACAGAAACAAAATGAAAAGAAATCCAAACCGCTTGCCAACATCATTTTTGCCGTTCCATGTATTCCGTTACTCCCCAAGCCTGCACAAAATTTAGTCATTTTATTCATATTTAGTTTCTTTTGTCTTTGATTAGCATATTTGGTATTGGAGTAATCCAAAAGTCATTGAAAGTAATCAAGTTAAAGTAACCCTACCCAACCCTGTATATAGTGAGTGATACATATGATGAAAATTGTATTCACGTGACTTAAGCTGGTACAATGGAGATAGAGGTTGGATGCAGAGGAAGAGGAGACGGCAGAATAAAATTAAAATAAATTTTAAAACCTCCACTATTGAGCATTTAATGCCCTTAGATGAATTATTAGCTATATTGCAAACTACAGACTATTAATACACTATCCCCTGATCTAAAACCTACAGGAGGGCAAGGAAAAACTCAAACTTTAGCTTGAGGAAAACGAAGAAACCTTGAGACGGGACCGCACGTAAGGTACCGTAAATTCCGGACTATAGAGCGCACCTGATTATAAGCCGCACGCACCACATTTTACGGGTTTTACAGATTTTGTCTTTACACAAGCCGCACCTGTATATAGGCCGCATGAGCCCACGTTAAAACATGTGACACAGACACAAGTTTGTCCCGAACCTGACTATAGCTGCCATGATTGTGCCTGTTTTTTTTTTGGTTCGAACAAATTTATTGACACTAATAACAGCAAACAAATAATGTGAGGTTTGAACAACGCTTCTCGACAAGGTACACAATTAATAAAATGATGACTCACAACACGTGGTAAGATTTCTCTCCTGGCTTTGATCTCTTTGATCTCCGGCAAAACGAACATAAAATGCGACAGAAACAAAAGGAAAATAAATCCAAACAGCTTGCCAACATTATTTTTGCCGTTCCATGTATTCCGTTACTCCCCAAGCCTGCACAACATTTAGTCATTTTATTCATATTTAGTTTCTTTTGTCTTATTAGCATATTTGGTATTGGAGTAATCCAAAAGTAATTGAAAGTAATCCAGTTAAAGTAACCCTACCCAACCCTGCATTTTATGTTAGTTTTGCCGGAGATCAAAGAGATCAAAGCCAGGAGAGAAAGCTTACCGTGTGTTGTGAGTCATAATTTATTCATATTTAGTTTCTTTTGTCTTTTATTAGCATATTTGGTATTGGAGTAATCCAAAAGTAATTGAAAGTAATTCAGTTAAAGTAACCCTACCCAACCCTGCATTTTGATGTTAGTTTTGCCGGAGATCAAAGAGAGAAAAGTCAGGAGAGAAAGCTTACCACGTGTTGTGAATAATCATTTTATTCATATTTAGTTTCTTTTGTCTCTTATTAGCATATTTGGTATGGGAATAATCCAAAATTAATTGAAAGTAATCCAGTTAAAGTAACCCTACCCAACCCTGCATTTTATGTTAGTTTTGCCGGAGATCAAAGAGATCAAAGCCAGGAGAGAAAGCTTACTACGTGTTGTGAGTCATCATTTTATTCATATTTAGTTTCTTTTGTCTTTTATTAGCATATTTGGTATTGGAGTAATCCAAAAGTCATTGAAAGTAATCCAGTTAAAGTAACCCTACCCAACCCTGCATTTAATGTTAGTTTTGCCGGAGATCAAAGAGATCAAAGCCAGGAGAGAAAGCTTACTACGTGTTGTGAGTCATCATTTTATTCATATTTAGTTTCTTTTGTCTTTTATTAGCATATTTGGTATTGGAATAATCCAAAATTAATTGAAAGTAATCCAGTTAAAGTAACCCTACCCAACCCTGCATTTTATGTTAGTTTTGCCGGAGATCAAAGAGATCAAAGCCAGGAGAGAAAGCTTACCGTGTGTTGTGAGTCATAATTTATTCATATTTAGTTTCTTTTGTCTTTTATAAGCATATTTGGTATTGGAGTAATCCACAAGTAATTGAAAGTAAGCCAGTTAAAGTAACCCTACCCAACCCTGAAAACACGTGTTCAATCAATGAGAACTCGCGTAAATCCTATGTCTGATCACACTTCCCTGGCTACACATCGGCATAGTAGTATTAATAATAAAACATTTGCACATCCTCATCAAAGCTTTGACTCCATGTCTGCCCTGTCCCCCTGGGGTTGGTGTCTCTTTGATGTCCTACAGTAAAGTGGCGCTCGACACGGTTGCCTCTGCGCTACGTAACAGAACGTCGCAAACACATTTTCAGCACAGGCAGAGTCGCAAATATCCGTGAACAATGCGCGCTCAAACAGATCGTACACAAGATAGCCAACCCGCAATGTGGAACGTCAAAGCCCTGTGGACGGAAGTCTTGTCGCAGGCTTCTTAAAGAATTTGTCCTATTGATCCATTTTCTCTAACATGCATGATCTACTTGTGTGAAACTAGTCAAAGTACTAGGAGAATTGAAGCTCTGCAGCACTGTTTATACTCTGCTGCCTACTTTTTTTCCAACAGTTTTGAAGTAAGTTCAGCCAAAAGTATTTTGTATTAGTAGATCAAAAAATGGCAAGCTTTTCAGTGGTCTTCATTTATTGAGCGCTTTTCAAGTCACTGAAGACTTTCCACAGCGCTTTACAATGTGCTTCACACTTGTTAAAGTCAATCATTATTAAGACTATTTCGTGGCCATATTTACCCAAATAAAATACATATATATAGTTAAAATCGAATCATACCAAGAGCAGATTTCCTCACGTCCTTCATGTGATGTTGTTACAAGGGAAAGAGACCCCGCCCACAACGTGGGCGTAATTTATTATGCTTCTGGGAGGAAGTTCACATGAGCATTTCACAATAAAAGAATATAAGATTGATAAACGTACAAGAGATGCAATTAGACTGATTATTGAAACGTTACTTCATGTGTGTGTGTGTATGAGAAACATATTTTTTTATATTTAGTAATATAAAAACAATCTAATTACCTTGAGACAGAAATTCAAGAGATTTACATTGAAAACCTGACACACTTCATACACACACTCACACACCGTTAGCGGTGACAGCCATGCAAGGCACCTACCTGCTTTTGTAGTATTTCTATAATATATTTTGGTAGTATTTCTGCAGTATTTAGTAGTATTTCTATAGAAATCTCTCTGTAGTCATTTTGTAGTATTTCTTTGTTTTAGTAGTAGTTTTTTGTAGTATTTCTGTAGTAGTTTTTTGTAGAATAACTATTTATTTTTTAAATTAGTCTGGATGTTTGTCATTGACCGCATTATTTTTAATTTTTTGGAAGATCAAACATTTTAGTATAGGTTTAGTATCAGCATTATTTCATCCATATTTTTTGTGGAGGAGTAACATGTCTCATTAGTTGAGGCAATATTTTTCTAAAGCAGGGGTTTCAAAACTCACAGCCCGGGGCCAATTCCGGCCAGGAAAACAGCTTTGGGCCCCCACCTCTATATGAAAGTGCAAGGGTATTTCATGAGTATTATTTTCCCTCTAGATGTCGCTGTATTTTGTCGTACCACTGAAAACGAGTTGTAAGAGCACTACAGAAGAAGACAAAATACTGAGAGACAAAGTGACGAAAACACACCTTATTACTTTGGAAAAGAAGAGAAATGAGAAACAAAAAAGGAATTAAAAATAAGATAAAAAAGGACAAAAATAAACGAAAAAAGAAAGAGAAAATTGCTGTTTTTGGTCATTTTTGTCTTTTTCTCTTTAATCCCTTTCTTTTATTCCTTTCCCTTTTTTCTTTTTTCTTTTTCCCCTAATTTTCTTTTTATTCCTGTTTTTGTTTTAGCCTTCTTCTTCTTCTTCTTCCCTATTTTGAATCCTTTTTGTCTTTCAAGAGAAAGGCTTGGAAAAAAATGTGAGAAAAATGGGGATTTTTGTTCACATTCAGTCCCCAAAGTTTGTGGTCTTCCTTGGACTCATTTTTGGTTGCACTACACATAACAGCAACATCTAATGGGAAAATGTCAAACACTGTCTCTTTAGAAACAGCGGGATATTTTTATCCATGCTTTTTGTGACGAAAACCCCGGTGTGCTTGCTATGTTCAAAATTGTTGGCTACGGACAGCACAAAGCCAAATACATTAGGCACTTAACGATATGACAACCCAATCACGCTGACAAAATGCTTTTTTGTTGAGTTTTTCTCCAGCAAAAGTGTGCCGAAAGGTGTAGATTTGGCACGTACGGAGGTAATGTGCTACCATGAATATCGTGTAATCCTTTTTTTTTTCTCCACCAATATTTTGTGATCACTTAAACTAAAACGTTCGCATGCTCAAAAATCTATGAGTCCGAACAGAGATCTATGGGTCCCCAAAATTTAGTGTTATCGAAGTTGACATAGTAAATCGGTGACAAATAATATAATAAAATCTTTATATTCATTCAGTTTTAATCATCAAATTATTAATTCATTTTCTGAATCAAATTATTGTTGGTAATATACTGATTAAAGGGATAACCACAAACCAGTCTTTTTTTTCATTTTCTCCTTTTATACTTTTTTTCTTAACTTCTTTATACAACATCATCATTCGTAATATATTGCATCAAAGTAAGTGAGCCGTTTGAGAGCCGGCTCTCTTGAATGAGTTGAGCCGAAAAAGCCGGTTCTCTAAAAAGAGACGGACTTTTCACCACACAACTCGAGATCGGCGTGCAGACGAAAACTCGAACCGCGAGACCAAAACAACATCTGCCGGATCTGTCAGACGAAAAGTTTGGAGTGCGGTAAATCTTTGTTTAAAAAAAATGTAATCGGGTAACGACGACAATTTTGTGTCAAAAAGTTGCGTCCCGGGTACACACGTTGATTTGAGACTATGCGTCCCCAGCAAAAATGATGCGTCTAGGACGCAGGGACGCGGGCAAACGAGAACACTGACGTGTTTACCGGAGTGCCATGACAGAGAGACCTTGACCTCCTAAATTCTCATCTCATCTCATTAGCTGCACCGCCTATCCTCAGTAGGGTCGCGGGGGTGCTGGAGCCCATCCCAGCCATCTCCGGGCAGTGGGCAGGTGACACCCTGAACTGGTTGCCAGCCAATCGCTGGGCACACGGGGACAGACAACTTCTCTCGCTCATTCACACCTAGGGACAATTTGGACTGGCCAATTCACCTGAATAGCATGTTTTTGGAATGTGGGAGGAAACCGGAGTGCCTGGAGGAAACCCACGCAAGCACGGGGAGAACATACAAACTCCGCACAGTAAGTCCGGTAGCTGGATTTGAACCCACACAGGAGGTTCCCAGGACCTTAGAACTGTGCTGCCCACCTAAATTAACAGACGATAAGCTTGGTGGCGATGAGAAATCAATAGAGACATAGTTACAAATCGGAAAAGGTACAGGAATAAATAATCTGACATAGCTGTGGGTTCCCTTATACCCCCCTAAAATTCCTATCTAAAAGACAGTTATTACACAATTATTGGACAATTATGATTAGTTGGAGGCAGCACGGCAGCGCAGTGGTTAGCGCTTGTGCGGCACAGTTCATGTCATGGGAACCTGTCGTGGGTTCAAATCCAGCTCCAGATTTCCTGTGCGGAGTTTCTATGTTCTCCCCTTGCTTGCGTGGGTTTCCTCCGGGCACTCCGGTTTCCTCCCACGTTCCAAAAACATGCATTTCAGGTGAATTGGCCGGTCCAAATTGTCCCTAGGTCGGAATGAGCGAGTGAGTTGTCTGTCCCCGTGTGTCCTGCGATTGGCTGGCAACCAGTTTAGGGTGTCCCCTGCCCACTGCCTGGAGATGGCTGGGATGGGCTCTAGCCCCCCCGCCACCCTAATGAGGATAAGCGGTACGGCTAATGAGATGAGATGAGATGATTACCGTATTTTCCGCACTATAAGGCGTACCTAAAAGCCTTTATTTTTTTCAAAAGCTGACCATGCGCCTTATAATACAGTGCGCCTTATTTATGGATCAATTTTAAAGTTGCAAAGTTTTCCAACTAACTTGCAGCCGCCGACTAGGTTTTCCCCCGAACAACAACTAGTACGCTGTGTATGCTGGGATTTATTTACCTGCGTTTCATTGGCTAACCAATGTGTCAATCATCATTTGAATCGATCACTATTGGCTAAAGTTATTCGGAGGTCAAGAGGCGGATCCTTTTTATCATTTACAGGCTGCCATTGGCTTAAACGGCAAACAAAGCCTGCAATTGGCCGAAAAAGATGTGTCAATCATCAGTTGAATCGATTACTATTGGCTAAAGTTATTCGGAGGTCAAGGGGCGGATCCTTTTTATCATTTACAGGCTGCCATTGGCTTAAACGGCGAAACAAAGCCTGCAATTGGCCGAAAAAGATGAATGCGTATAGCATGTGGCTGACGGCATACAGAAAGCATTTTTTTCTATTCTGTATTTGTAAATATTGTATTCTCCTGGATTTACTACCCTCACGTATATAAGAGGACATTGCCTGCACATTATTATGAACACAACGACTTCGGTGAGCTATTCCGGGTTTTATATTGTCCCTGTATCTTGTTTCAGACTGAACTCGATGTTTCTGTGATAAGCGGTGCAGATAATGGATGGAATGGAGTGTCTATTTTTAAATTCAACTCAATTCCAAGTGATTATTGTCATATGCACAGTAAAGTTGCGAGCGAAAAAGAAAATAGATACTAAGGCATGGTTATCATTTCTTGAATCCCAAGACTTTGACCTTCCAAATGATGGAACGATGCATTTGAGTGACATCGTGCGGACACCGCATCCGCACGTGTTCTCGACACGTATTTGCGTCTTTGCAAGCTTTGGGAATGTTAAGGGGGTAAGAAGTTGGACTGAACTATCTGACTGTTTTGTCCACGTTCCCATTGTAGCGCCCTATAACCCGGTGCGCCTTATAGTGCGGAAAATACGGTAGTTGGCACAATAACAGTCAAAAGGCTTTGTCATAGCAGTTGACGCTAAGTCACTCCGCCTTTTGTTTACTGTTACCATTGCAGTTTGGACTCCTCTAAAATGTCCCGAATGATTTTCCAACACCCAGATGGCAGCTTTGACACTGTATTCATGTTAGCTGAGCTTGCAGTCGATTAGTCCGGGGCTGCAGGCGCGAGGCTATGTAAGGTTTTTATAGAAGGAGCAGAGTGGCTTGAATTTGCCTGGAGTGTGAAGTTTTTTGTTTTTTTTTCAAAGTAAGAGCATCTGTGTTCACTCTCGCTTCAGGAAAAAGCGCCGTGTGTTCAAACATGAGTAGGTAGGGGAGAAAAAGTAGACTTCACTCTCACGTCTGACTCAGACTTTTATGTTCGGAACAGAAGAAGAAAGTGTTCCTTCACTGGTATCAATCAACGTCCTCACCGAAATTTGCTTTTAACGTTATAAGTCATTGCTAATCGTTTTCAAGACGAGAGACAATTAAATAACTCTAAGACATGTCCTTCTTGAATCAAAAGACTATTGGGCGGGGAAGCACGAGTGATGCAAATAGATGTTTTTTTTTTCCTTATGTAACTTTTGACATTTAAAACGGATAATTCCATTCATGTCCTTTATCTTTTTTGTTTTCTTTTATCTTCACTGTAAAATGTGAACTGGAGTGCCACGTGCAATTTCGTTGTCACAATATGTTCAACCCATTTTGTAACAATGATAGTAAAGGTATATTCTATTCTATTCTATTCTCATCTCATTAGCTGCACCGCTTATCCTCAGTAGGGTCGCGGGGGTGCTGGAGCCCATCCCAGCAATCATCGGGCAGTGGGCAGGGGACACCCTGAACTGGTTGCCAGCCAATCGCAGGGCACACAGGGGACAGACACCTCACTCGCTCAGTCACACTTAGGGACAATTTTGACCGGCCAATTCACCTGAAATGCATGTCTTTGGAATGTGGGAGGAAACCGGAGTGCCCGGAGGAAACCCACGCAAGCACGGGGAGAACATGCAAACTCTGCACAGTAAGGCCGGTCTATTCTATTCTATTCTATGTCACTCGCCAACATCCATAAGGTACAGTCCTTGTTTGTCTTGCTTCAAAAATGCGCTCCATTGCTGCGTCCCGTGGGTGTACAGGGTGTGCGCATATGTGGCTTGCCAGAAGCATAGACTTACACTACATATGGATGGATACAACTGCGGCAGTTTCACCTGGTGTCAGAAAATATAATGGAATTTTTTCCCATAGACAAAAAGCTTTTTAAACGAGTAAGCCAGAGTTTGCATGTATCTTTTGTTTCTATACTACAATTCCCGCATGTTTTTTGGCATCAAAATATCCCTGATGAGAGAACTGGGAATTATGATAATTGAAAGTGAAAGGATTTGACTTTATTATTATATTCTGCATCCAGATAAAGGGCAGCTCTAATTTGGCAACAAATTAGTCACAAAGTGAGTGAGAAAGGCAAATTGAGGCGCTTGAAAATAAGGCTGCAAGTTTCAATGGTGTGTCAGTGCAGGTGTGTGTGGGTGGATGTCACCGCACATCTACTCTGGAAGTGAGGCAGTTTTTTGGTTTGAAAGCAGGCGTCTGAATCACAAAGAGAAAACTACTAATGGTTGGGAACACAGACGCTCCCCTACTTTCAAACATTCGAGTTACGAAAAAACGGTAGAAACGAACAATTTTTTCGAGATGTCGAAAAATATCTGGACGTTGCTGTGAGTTGGATTTTGTATTGTGTGCCCCTTTTTCTGAGTATAAGACATTACTGTAGTGCATCTTTCACCCAGCATCCTCCCTGCAGAAGAAATCCGTCTTCCTCATCCTAGTTCGTAAGTAAACATACTATACTGTACCTCCAGCGCGCTAAGAACTTTGACATTTTTATTGTTTAATATCTCGTGCATCCATTCAATATGGTTGGTGTGGAGTGTAAAGAAGAGGCGAGCTGTTTCTTTTGAAATGAAAGTGGAATAAGAAAGCTTGATGCTCTTAAGAAAATGGTTGGGTGCCTTTGTATCTACCACAGAGGCGAAAATCGCCTAACTCTTGAAGCTCATCTTCCAAAAGTAAGTTGAACTTATATTTATACAGCATATTATTTTATGAAATGTTTATTTTTTATTACAAAAAAAATCCAGGTTATTTAAACAAGCCTTAAACATACTTATATTAACCTTAACCATACAAGATATAGCATTGAAGCAACTTACGAACAAATTCAACTTACGAACTTTATACAACATAATAATTCGTAAGTAGGGCACTGTCTGTACTCTTTTCTATGCAAATCGTTTCAACACAAGTCTTACGATAAACTGGATTTGTTTATCCTCAAGTTTTTTGAGCCATACTTTGGAAGTTGTGTTTTGCTTATTTAGTACTAAATGTTCCTCATACATAAAATTCTTATTGTTGCACACTTCAAGGGGGACAATGATAAGTCTGGTGTGCGTTGGTTGAAAGTCTTTTAATCCTTTTCGTTTGCATCAACTTTTGTCATTTTGTTTTCGTGCGCTCTCCCGTTTGTCTTTCATTCGTCTCTTTTATTCTTCCAACGGGCCAACCCTGTCATTTCAGGACCCCTTAGCTGCCCCCGGTGCCTTATCACAAAAACATGACCACAGACGCTGCCCGACTTACGAATGAGATTCCGGTTCCGAATGATCGTTCATAAGTTAAAATTGTTTGTAGGTTGCTTCAGTGCTATATTTTGTATGGAATGTATGTTTAAGGTTTATATAAGTATGTTTAAGGCTTGTATAAGTAACCTGTATTGTTTAGTACTAAAAATATAAACATTTCATAAAATAAAATGCTCTAAAAAGGTAAATAAAGTTGAGTATAACTTACTTTTGAGAGATGCGCTTCAAAGAGGTCCTCTTTCGTGCGCTCCAACCATTTTCTCAACCGCATCAAGCTTTCTTATTCCACTTTCATTTCAAAACAAACGGCTCGCCTCTTCTTTACTCTTTACACCAACCATATTGAATGGATGCACGAGATATTAAACAATAAAAACGTCAAAGTTCTTAGCACGCTAGAGATACAGTACACGAAGTATTTTTACACATAAACTAGGATGTAGAAGCTGGATTTCTTCTTCGGGGTGGATGCTGGTTGATCTCTTACACCATATGCCGGTAGCGGCGGAAGGAAGCACTACAGTACTGTCCTATACTCGGAAAAAGGTGCACACAATGCAATATCTAACTTTCAGCATTCGAATGAATGATCGTAAGTCGAATGATCGTAAGTAGGGGAGCATCTGTAACATGAAAATAAATGAGTAATGCAAAAACATGCCTAGGTGGTGTTCGCTGTTACAGGCATCCATTCAACATTCATTCATTCACTTCATGCACTCAATTACGTGGGTCTCACATATAGTTTAAATCCAGTGGGTCTTATATATTATTTTGTATTTATACAAGAAAGCTCAAATAAAGAACAATGAGTTTGCCTTGAAAAGATCATGAAGTCACATTAACCAAACTGTAGGATGTGAACTGATTCCTAACTCTAAAGCTTCATCATGAAAAAAGAACAATATGATACAAACTGAAGTCATAACGGGACAAACTTGGACTAGGTTTATTTATTGCTTGCTAAAGCTTGGAAGAGCCCTCATGCATAATGCATCTCCATGAAGCGAGAGATTGCGGGAAATCATGGCAGCAAACCATATCATCCAGACATGCCAGGTTTTATTTAGCGAGAGCCACGAATGCGTGAAAATCGGGCTGTCATATATTCCAGGCCAAGCTGGACGTAAACAATGCTTCATTATGGTTGGTTACTTCGGTATTTTCTGGAGTTAAAGAGGGACACTTAAGATTGTTTTTCTCAGTGGCATAAATCTTCAAATGTGGTGCAAGGACTGAATTTGAATAAACAGTGTGGATTTGTTGTGGAAAATAGACTTGCATTTGTAGAATAGAGTTGCATACATTTAGAAATGTAGAAAGACTTGCTTACATTGCTTACAATAGTGAGGGAATGTTGACATCATTCGAGAAGATCCTTGGCAAGACAGTTGAGTTTCCCTAAAAGGGCATGGGACCTGCAAGGTCCTGCTGTGCAAGGTCCCTCTGAGCAAACTGAGGCGAACAACATGTCCTAATAAGGGTACGACAGCATCTTCCTGTTTTTACTGAGGACTAGGGCCGCCTTTTGGGTTGTACTCAAACTGAAGCTATAAAAGAGTTGTTATGTCTGGAGTTCTCTGAGTTCTTTTGGGATGACGAAATAAAAGGCTCCCCCTCATGGCAGGTTTCCGGTGTACTTAATTAAATCACGAAAGAAGACTTAAAAGATTATCGAACCTACATTTTCTCCTACATATTATTTTGATTTTCACAATGCAAAAGGGAAAAGTGTAAAGCAGATTGTAAAGCGCTTTGGGAGGTCTTCATTGACTTGAAAAGCGTTATATAGATGCAGACCATCTTAACATCACAATAGAGCTAGAATAAAACCATAGAAACTGTGGTGGTTCATTAAACTCGTCCATAATTGATGATGAACCTATGTCAAAACGTTTTGCAATAACCTATATTTTCTATTGCCATTAGATAGCAGAATAGTACACCAAATTGAAACCCCTTAAATTGGTACCAAAAAGGTTCTGCTTCTTTATTGTGCTCCACTAAAAATGATTTGTTTTTCTGCTGGCAGATTATTTTCTTACTTTTTTTAATATTTCTCTGTTTATTCCATAACTCAACCCTCATTTTTAAGATAAGTAATAATGGTTTCAAAACGTATACGTATAGCACTTTTTAGACTGTGAAATGCAACTCAAATTGCTGTATAACACACGTGCTGGTGAATTTCACAACAGCTACAGACCTGTAATGTTTTGGGAAGTACGGAGAGCAGGGAATTACAAGGATATAAATGTGAGGAGATATAATCATGCCTCAAATCAAATCCAATCACAATTAATTTCTACAGCGCGTTTGAGACATCCAATTCCAACTTGCTGTCCTGTGTAATATCATTCAATAGTCAATAAAAAAAGAAAAAAAAAACTTTATTGTACATTATTAAGTTGTTTTTGAAAATAATGAAATAAGTAAAAAAAGATGTATCTCTCTTTACTACATTATTAACTCATTCAGTGCTGTAACCTATGAATGTGTTTTCAGAAGCAATGTTCCTTAGTGCTAAAACATAGAAATATTTTTTTTAAATATTTTTATTTTTTTTTAAAAACTTATTAGGGGGTAGACACAGCCCATCATTAAGTATCAAGCCTCTGGGATTTATTTCACTTTTAAAAAAACTACCATTAGATGGCAGGAGTGGCTTTTATTAGATATTTGTCCACACATCGAGGAAGCCCCCAATTTGCTAGTTCTTTTTGAATCCAGTGATTGTGTATAGGTGGCCCCAAGTAGGCATAGTGAAGCAGTGGGGTGGGAAGAGTCAATATATGGATTAGATAGATAGATAGATAGATACTTTATTCATCCCCGCAGGGAAATTCACACTTCCAGCAGCATCCCTGCGCTGGGGAAACAAAACAATAATAAAGCAAAAAGAATATAATACACAAATACCCAATGTGACGTGTTAATACCCAATGTAGCGTGTTATATAGAGTATCTAGATAGTGCCACACAGAATACACACTGCAATAAAAATACGGTAATATGCAATGTGGGGGGTGTGGTTTAATGTGGGCCTTTACTCTGCCGGGTGGAGTTAAAGAGCCTCATGGCATGAGGAAGAAAAGATCTTCTCAGTCTGTCCGTGGTACAAGACTGTGACAGCAGTCTGTCGCTGAAGCTGCTCTTCTGTCTGGAGATAATGCTGTATAGTGGATGTGATGAATTGTCCATGATTGACCGCAGCTTTTCCAGTGCCCATCTCTCAGGTACTGTTGTCAGGCTGTCCAGCTCTGTGCCCACAACAGAGCTTGCTTTCTTCACCAGTTTATTGAGACGAGAGGCCATCCTTCTTCTTGACGCTGCCTCCCCAACACGCTGCCGCATGGAAGAGGGCGCTTTCCACAACAGTCTCATAGAATATTTTCAGGATCTTTTTGCAGATGTTGAAGGATGCCAGCCTTCTGAGGAAGTAAAGTAGGCTTTGACCTTTCCTACTTAGAGCTTCTGTTTTGTCAGTCCAGTCCAGTTTATTGTCCAGCTGCACACCCAGGTATTTGTAGGTCTGGACAAATTCTACACATTCTCCTTTGATGGTTACAGGAATCGGGTGAGTTCTAGTTCTCCTGAAGTCCACCATCAGCTCTCTGGTCTTTGTGGTGTTCAGGTGCAGGTGGTTTGCATCGCTCCATTGGACAAAGTCCTGAATCAATATCCTGTACTCCTCCTCCTGCCCACTTCTGATACATCCCACGATAGCAGTGTCATCAGCAAACTTCTGCACGTGGCAGGACTCAAAGTTGTACTGAAAGTCCGACGTATACAGGGTGAATAGGAACGGAGAGAGCACGGTCGCCTGCGGAGATCCTGTGCTGCTAACCACAGTGTCCGACGTACAGCCCCCCTGTTTCACATACTGGGGTCTGCCTGTCAGGTGGTCCGTAATCCATTCTACAAGGTGTGAGCTAACTCCCATCTCTGTCAGTTTCCTACTCAGTAGCAGAGGCTGTATGGTATTGAAGGCACTGGAGAAGTCCAAAAATGTAATCCTCACAGCCCCCTTATCCCTATCCAGGTGAGAGAGGGATCGGTGTAGCATGTAGACTATAGCATCCTCCACTCCCACCTTCTCCTGGTAAGCAAATTGCAGAGGGTCGATGGCGTGGCGGACCTGTAGCCTCATGTGGTGTAGCAGCAACCGCTCCATTAGGACAGAAAGTTCAAAAAATATATATATATATATATATATATATATATATATATTATTTTTTTTTTTTTTTTTTTTAAATGAAGAATTGCCTAGTTTTGCTTCCTCTATTCACCGTGTGGTAGTGTGTAGTCGGCTAAAGTTCTGAATACATGCAGTGTGGTGAGAAAGGTGAAGATATAAGTACAGATAGTTAACGTTTCAAAGCTTTAGTCCTTTTGGACGTCGTCTGGACAGAGAGATGACGTTTCGTGCACGCCCGCAGGATCACGATCGTCATGGTGACCGAAATCGTGTGACGATCACCAGAAACATCCGGCGCTGAAAAGTTCATGCATCAGTTCAGTTTTCTCGCATTAAAATGCTATTTTGCAAGCAAAGTGCCTTTGTGTGAATGTAAAAAGCCGTTTTTCTCAGTTTTCTTGGAAACGACTATTTTTAAGAAACTTTTTCAACTTTTGTTTACTGAACAATGGTAAAAGCTAGAAGCCTACTTTTTCCTTGAAGCTTCCTTTGGAAATGTCCTTTGTCTATATAACTCCACACCACGTTTTTCTGTAGGCCTTCAAAAACGAGTTAAGATGTCAAAAATCGGCTGGCACAGGCGCTTCCTTCCCATTTGGGAGAATTGTCTGGCATTGATTTATTTATCATCCAGGCTGTTATTATCGTTGTGTACAGATATACATACAACCTAAATCAGGGGTGTCAAACTCATTTTAACTCGGGGGCCACACGATAGAACAAACATTCTGTCGGGGGCCGGACTAGTAGATTAAAGAGAAAGAAAAAGAGAGATAAAGAAATAAGAGAAAGAGGGAGGGAAAAGGAGAGAGGGCAGGACAAACAAAGAGAGAGAGGGAGAGAGTGTGAGAAACAAAAGATGAAAAATCGTGAGAGAGGGGGAAAAAAAGGGAGAGGAAGAAAGAAATCCGAAGAGAAATAGAAAGACAGAGGGAGAGAAAAGAGAAAAGAAAGAGCAAAAGGTATGAAGAGAGAAAGAGAAAAGAGAGAAAAGGAAACAAGGAAGTTAGAGCAAAAGAGGTTAAAAGAGAGAGAAAGAGACAAGGAGCAACAAAGGAAGAGAAAAAGAGACACAGAGAGTGAAAGGGACGGAGACAGAGTGGGAGAAAAGGCGTGGAAAAGAAAGAAAGAGAGAAAGAGAGAGAGAGCTAGAGAGAGAGAGAGAGAGACAGAGAGAGAGAGAGAGAGAGTGTGTGAGAAACAAAAGATGAAAAATCGTGAGAGAGGGGGAAAAAAAGGGAGAGGAAGAAAGAAATCCGAAGAGAAATAGAAAGACAGAGGGAGAGAAAAGAGAAAAGAAAGAGCAAAAGGTATGAAGAGAGAAAGAGAAAAGAGAGAAAAGGAAACAAGGAAGTTAGAGCAAAAGAGGTTAAAAGAGAGAGAAAGAGACAAGGAGCAACAAAGGAAGAGAAAAAGAGACACAGAGAGTGAAAGGGATGGAGACAGAGTGGGAGAAAAGGCATGGAAAAGAAAGAAAGAGAGAAAGAGAGAGAGAGAAAGAGAGAGAGAGAGAGAAATAAATACAGTACAGTGTTCGATGCACCTGGCTTTGGCAACATCAAGATAACATATTTCAACCTGCAGCTTGTTTATCTCTTGCGCTTCTCTGAGTGTTGTCTCGCGGGCCGGATTCAATAAGTTGGCGGGCCTGATCTGGCCCGCGGGCCGCCTGTTTGACACCTGTGACCTAAATCATAACGAAATGCCTGAAAGGGATTGGGACGAAGAAAATCTATTAAATCCCCCCCTTTGTCTCTTATCTACAAACGTCAAAGCACTTCAAGTTAAATTCTTGCCGCTTTTGTTGAAACGATATTCCCAGCAGGTGCGAAACAAGTTTTTACAGCTCACAGGCAACTCGTGTACAGCAAGCAATAGTTTTTGTAACAGAAGAGAATATCTTTGTTTCTACAAGTCCTAGAGTCTAGGACCTAGACCACAGGTGTCAAACAGGCGGCCCGCGGGCCAAATCAGGCCCGCTAAGGGTTTGAATCCGGCCCGCGAGACAACACTCAGAGAAGCGCAAGAGAAAAACAAGCTGCAGGTTGAAATATGTCAACTTGATGTTGCCAAAGCCAGGTGCCTTGAACAAAGACACTGTACTTGTATCTCTCTCTCTCTCTCTCTCTCTCTCTCGCTCTTTTTTTTCCTTTCCACTCCTTTTCTCCCACTCTGTCTCAGTCTCTTTCACTCTCTGTGTCTCTCTTTTTCTCTTCCTTTGTTGCTCTTTGTCTCTTTCTCTGTCTTTTAACCTCTTTTTCTCTACCTTCCTTTTTTTCTCTTTCTCTCTTCCTACCCTTTGCGCTTTCTTTTCTCTCCGTCTGTCTTTCTATTTCTCTTTGGATTTCCTTCTTCCTCTCCCTTTCTTTTCCCCCCTCTCTCACGACTTTTTATCTTTTGCTTCTCACGCTCTCTCCCGCTCTCTCTGTTTCTTTCTTTGTCCCGCCCTCTCTCCTTTTCCCTCCCCCTTTCTTTTATTTCTTTATCCCTATTTTTCTTTCTCTTTAATCTACTAGTCCGGCCCCCGACAGATTGTTTGTTCTATCGTGTGGCCCCGGAGTTAAAATGAGTTGGACACCCCTGACCTGGACCAATGATATTACATAGTATGATATAACGTATGGATAGAAATTATGAGCGTATTGATTGTTGGTTATAGGAATGAATGGAGAGGTGTTGTGAAAGGATAATGGGATGTTTGGACGTGTTCTAAGAGATAGACAGGCCACCTGTATGATGCGGCAGGGGTAAACCAGTAAAAGCTGTCGGGCCCTGCTGTTGAACAGAAGAGTGTGTTGTGTCACCCTGACCCGGGTGTGTCACGTTTCATCTGGAGGGACGAAAGCATGACCAACTCGGGTGCCTAACTTGTTTGGGTTGGCCATGGTCCCCAACAATTTTTGTGTGCGTTTTTGCTATTTTTTTTTAATTTTCTTTTTATGTGTTTGTCTTGCTGTCGGTCACCCCTCTTGAGGGATATGAGGAAGGAAGGAAGGAAGAATGGAAGGAAGGAAGGAAGGAAGGAAGGAAGGAAGGAAGGAAGGAAGGAAGGAAGGAAGGAAGGAAGGAAGGAAGGAAGGAAGGAAGGAAGGAAGGGTTAGGGTATATGAGGAAGGAAGGAAGGAAGGAAGGAAGGAAGGAAGGAAGGAAAGAAGGATTTAGGGAGGGAAGGAAGGAAGGAAGGAAGGAAGGAAGGAAGGAAGGAAGGAAGGAGGGAGGGATTTAGGGAGGGAGGGAAGGGAGGGAGAGGAAGAGGAAGAGGGAGAGAGAGATGGAGAGAGAGAGGAAGAGGGAGAGAGAGATGGAGAGAGAGAGGGAGAGGGAGAGGAAGAGGGAGAGAGAGAGATGGAGAGAGAGAGGAAGAGGGAGAGAGAGATGGAGAGAGAGAGGGAGAGGGAGAGGAAGAGGGAGAGAGAGATGGAGAGAGAGAGGAAGAGGGAGAGAGAGATGGAGAGAGAGAGGGAGAGGAAGAGGGAGAGAGAGATGGAGAGAGAGAGGGAGAGGAAGAGGGAGAGAGAGATGGAGAGAGAGAGGGAGAGGGAAGGAGGAAGGGAGGAAGGAAGGAAGGAAGGAAGGAAGGAAGGAAGGAAGGAAGGAAGACCGACTTGGGTGCCGAAGTGCTCAACTCGTTTGGGTTGGCCATGGTCCTACAATTTTTGTGTGTGTTTTTTTGCTTCCTTTTCCCCCTTTTTTTATTTTTAAATAATTTTCTTTATTTTTGTATGTGTTTGTTTTGCTGTCGTATACCCCTCTTGAGGGATATGACCAGGGTAGATAGATAATATAACGTATATACAATATAGAATATACAATAAATACACAAAAAATATACGCATATACACACACATACATATTATATATATATATATATATATATATATATATATATATATATATATATAATCAAGAGAAGAATGCCACAAACAATTTTTTAAAGCTACTATTTAGATCAATAAATGGCCTTGTGTCCATTGAATGATTTAACGTGTTTTTCTTGAAAACTAATAAAAGAATACTTCAAACTAGCTAAACAATCATATTGGATTGTTTATTCGAAGTTTCTTTTTTTTTTTTTTTTACTGAAACATTTCCCGAAATAATTCTCAAAATAAATTGCTTGAAAAGACTTTACTTAACTACTTTTTTCAAACATTCATTTTTTGCATTGTTCCTGACTAAATATCATACCTGTCGCGCTCCAGGGCTCCATGCCCTTTGAAACGTGTTTATTTATGTAGTAGTTTCGTTATATCATATATATTGTTAATTAACATTTGGTTGTGAATCTTGTGATATACTGAGCTGCTCGACATGAATGAGGTTTATTATAAAAAAAAAGTTCAAAAGTTAAGTAGCTTGGACGTTCACTGTAGAAGGAAAAAATACATGCAAATATAGTTAAGTAGAATTTTCTTATTCAATTATTAATTCATTTTCTGCATTAAATCATTGTTGGAAATATACTGATTAAATGGATCACCACAAACCTGTCTTTTTTCATTTTCTCCTTTTATACTTCCTTTTTTTCTTAACTTCTTTATACAACATCATACTTCGTAATACAATGCATCAAAGCAAGTGAGCTGATTCAACATGGCGGCGCGCATGCATGTAAAGAAAATTACTAGAACAGCTTTCTTCCATCTTCGTAACATTGCTAAAATCCGTTCAATACTGTCTCAGTCGGATGCGGAAATTATAATTCATGCGTTTGTTACCTCCCGTCTCGATTACTGTAATGCACTACTCTCTGGTCTCCCGAAGTCTAGAATCAAGTCTCTTCAGCTGGTACAAAATGCCGCAGCGAGGATTTTAACTAGGACAAAAAAGTACGATCACATAACACCGATTTTGGCTAACCTGCATTGGCTCCCAACTAGCCTTAGATGTGATTTCAAGGTTCTCTTAGTATTATACAAAATCATACATGGACTTGCTCCCTCATATCTTTCAGATTTAATTTTCCCCCATGTTCCGGTCCAGAGCCTTCGCTCTGAAAACACTGGTCTACCAGTGATCCCAAGAGCCAAGAAGAGATCTGCAGGTTCGAGAGCGTTCTCCATCCGGGCCCTGGTGCTGTGGAATGCTCTTCCCCCTGAGATCCGATCTGCAACCTCAGTGGAAATGTTTAAATCTAAGCTTAAAACTCACTTCTACTCCATAGCATATGAATAACCTACTCTTCTCGTCGGCTGAAAAATAGTCTGTGTAATATAGTGTAATAATCTGTGAAGCCCTTTGAGACTCTTCGTGATTTAGGGCTATACAAATAAAAATGACTTGACTTGACTTGACTGATTGAGAGCCGGCTCTCTTTAATAAGTTGAGCCGAAAAAGCCGGTTCTCTAAAAAGAGACGGACTTCCTTACACAACTCGAACTGGTTTGACTTGATTGATTTGCCGTTTCGTGATAGTCGGTGTACACCAGATGGTACCCATAGTTGACAAATTTGCGTTTTTCCGCACAGATTTTCTTGTACGTCGTACACGTCTTAAAATGCATAATAAACGTACTTAGTACGGCAAAAACGTACAGGTGGACAGGTATGAAATTTTCAGAACATCAAGACCAGTTGACATGTCTTTGTCGAGTCCACGGCGATAATGGGATCATGTTGATTTGTTTTCCCAAACCGATGCCGCTATGCAAACTTTTCTTTATCGGTGACATTCATTGGCTCTTGACAAGCCAGTTAGTATTTAATGAGAATGTCTTAAAAAGAAATGAGGTTTAACATAGCCTCATGGCGACAACCCAAAAGCCAATTTAACTCTCCGTCTACCATCTTCCTCTTCCGATAGCACCGCTCCATCAAGCCGAGCTCCGTCGGATACACAAAACGATTCCAATTATGAGGTGTGCCCATGCTACAATGCATCTGCCTCGCCTGATTATAGCTCCCGTCGTTTTAACTGTCTGCTTCGTTGTTATTCTAAATTCAGGTTATTCAGAAAATCATGTCTTCCCTTGTTATTTTTGACAATCGAAACCCCCGTGCAGTCGCCAAGTTTGTGTCCTCAAAAGAAAGTAGGGTCCTGGCAATCATCTTCGTCTGTGGCATTCTTCTCTTGATTGCAGTTGTCAACACGCTGTTGAATCGAAATCATCCAGAAGTTTGCACGTTGCTAGGCCTCGGGACCAGTGTTTCCTCTAAGTTGCGCGGGTGCGCAATCGCGCACTGCTCGCACATTCTCAGCGCACAAGAAAATCTAGCCAGCACACAAAAATGAGGGCTCAACATGACTAATTAAGAAGCGAATTAAGTCAAAGTTACAGTGCATGAAGGAGAAAATACACGGGTTCCCCTGACGTTGTGTACTAAATGCGGCATTTTGAAGTCGAGTAAAGTTAGTACAATTTGTCGAGAACCGGCTTCTTCGGCTTGGCTCACTAAAAGGAACCGGCTCCTTCAAGTCCTAAACGGCTCTTCAGGTTGTTTTTGCTTCTTTAATCCCAACATGACCGAATATCATGTAAAATTATGCACAAAATGACTTAAAGGAAGGGGGGAATAGAACAAAAAAGAAAAAAAATACCAAAATTAAAAAGTAGTGAAAAGCTAGGAAAAAAAGTAACAAAAGGAAGAGAAAAAAGGAAACATTTAGAAAAAAAGCCAGAAAAAAGAAAAGAAAGAAATGTAGGAAAAAAGTAAATAGAGAACAAAAAGAAAAAAGTAAGAGCCCAATGGGAATTCATTCAAAAGAGAAAAATAATTTTGCATTGCCGGAAACTCAGGAAAATGTAATGTGATGTCAAATTTTGGACAATTAATTATCTTGCCACACTTGGGATTATGGTGGCTCACTGTTGTTTCAAGCGTTGCTCACCGACTTTGTGTGAACGCTCAGACCCGTAAGGCAAATTACAGGAAACATTGCTCGGGACAATCTTTCATGAATAATGTTAATGACAGACAGATTTAAGAGCCTTGGGAGTGCCAGAGAGTGAAAGACGAGATATCTCTCTTGTCCCGAAACGACGTATTCTGGCCAGTGAATTGTTCAGCGAAAGATCACGTCCCATGATGTTCTCCTTGAAGGGAGGGTTAGAAGTTCACAGCTTTGTCAAAAGGGGATTAGGAAGATTAATGGATTTGTGTATTTGGAGGAAAAAAATGCGTGGGGAAGCACGGCGGCGCAGTGGTTAGCACGTGTGCGGCACAGTCCTGAGATCATGGGATCGAACCTTCCTGTGTGGAGTTTGCATGTTCTCCCCGTGCTGGGGTGGGTTACCTCCGGGCACTCCGTTTTTCCCTCCACATTACAAAATGCATGTCAGGTTAATTGGCTGGTCCGAATTGTCCCTAGGTGTGAATGAGCGAGTGAGTTGTCTGTGTCTGTGTGCCCTGCGATTGGCTGGCCACCAGTTCAGGGTGCCCCCTACCCACTGCCCGAAGATAGCTGGGATGGGCTCCAGCACCCCCGTGACCCTACTGAGGATAAGCGGTCCAGATAATGAATGAATGAATAGTATAAGCGTTGTTTTCCTAAGCAACTTTTTGGGAGCTGTGGATTTTGAGCTATTTGGGCTATTATCACCCAAGGCCAGGTTATTTATATTTCACCCAGGAGATTAAGTTTAAATTTGGATTTGGGTGGTGAAGATCTAAAGAGCTAAGCATTTTTTTACTGTTTTGTTTTGTACTAAAGCAAATGTAACACATACACTTACACCTAATGCACAATGCATCCAGGACAGAGGGAGTCTGTTGCAATTTCCCTGCGGCACGCTGCAAGCTTTACAGAAGCCTTCTGTTTCTTCTGGATTCCGCATGCCCACTTTTAGGAATCTAAATCAATTACACAGGGCTGGCAGTAAGTCAGACATCAGACTGAGAGATATATCCATCATATGTTAAAATTAAGCCGTTTGAGAAACAAGCTCGCTGCATGGCTTAACATCATTTGGACATTTAAAAGCCAAACAATTATTTTTATTATTTAATTTTAGACGCAAAATGTAGTTTCCTATAACAATTGAGACAAAGTAACAGAAATCATCTCTATTGCTTACAAGTAAAATCCCATCTCATCTCATTAGCTACACCGCTTATCCTCAGTAGGGTCGCGGGGTGCTGTAGCCCATCCCAGCCATCTCCGGGCAGTGGGCAGGGGACACCCTGAACTGGTTGCCAGCCGATCGCAGGGCACACGGGGACAGACAACTCACTCTCTCCTTCATACTAAGGGGCTACTAGGACTGGCTAATTAACCTTGCATGCACGGGGAGAACATGCAAACTCTGCACAGGAAGGCTGGTAGCTGGATTTGAACCCATAACCTCAGAACTGTGCCGCTGACGCGTTATCCACTCATCCGCCCTCTTCAAATACAGTATATGTTGTTTTTTTAACTGTGGCTAGGTTCACAAGCAGGCAATAAATCTGATTAATTTCATAGTCCGGTTGCAAAGGTTGGATCCTTTACCGATCAATCATCCATGTATAAACATTTGAATTAAAAAAGCCACATGTTTATTGGTTGATTTTTCTAAGAACCTTGATTTTCAAAACAAAAGATTAACAGTTGCATCAATCTATGTAATATCTCATCTCATCTCATCTCATCAGCTGCACCGCTTATCCTCAGTAGGGTCGCGGGGGTGCTGGAGCCCATCCCAGCAATCATCGGGCAGTGGGCAGGGGACACCCTGAACTGGTTGCCAGCCAATCGCTGGGCACACGGGGACAGACAACTTCACTCGCTCAGTCACACCTAGGGACAATTTGGACTGGCCAATTCACCTGAATAGCATGTTTTTGGAATGTGGGAGGAAACCGGAGTGCCCGGAGGAAACCCACGCAAGCACGGGGAGAACATACAAACTCCGCACAGGAAGTCTGGAGCTGGATTTGAACCCACGCAGGAGGTTCCCAAGACATGAACTGTGCCGCACATGCGCTAACCACTGCGCCGCCGTGCTGCCCATGTAAAATCCCATGTTTTTTATTATTATTTTTGTATTAAAGAGGATTAAACCTTTCAAGTAGGGAAAACTAAACGTAACTGAATATTTTTACGAAGCTCACACTGAGTTCAACTTGTATAATTTGTTAGGAAGGTGTCCAATGTTTTTAAAACATTGACAGAATCCATCCATCCATTATATTTACCGCTTATCCTCAGTAGGGTTGCGGGGGTGCTGGAGCCCATCCCAGCTGTCTTCGGGCAGTGGGCAGGGGACACCCTGAACTGGTCGCCAGCCAGTTGCAGGGCACACAGGGACAGACAATTCGCTCGCTCGTTCACACCTAGGGACAATCTGCACCGGCCAATTAACCTAACATGCATGTTTTTCGGAATATGGGAGGAAACCTACGCAAGCACGGGGAGAACATGCAAACTCCACACAGGAGGTTTTTTTTTTACAAACACACCAGGGGCAGATAAACAAAAGTGGACGGGGCATTTTCCTTGTATAGAGTTTTTTTCATGCACGTGCTTGTTGTTTTCATTTATTCTCGGACGAAAGTGGTGAAAGTAGGAAAAGGACTGTGACCGATTTTATTTGAGCGCATCTAAGAGAGACAAATACATGCTTGTGGCACACAAGCAGCTTGACAGAGGCCGCAATGATAATTTCAGCCAGAAAATGGCATTAGCAAGTAGAATATTTTAAATTTACAGACACCACCTTTAACCATGTTGTTTTAAAGAAATAATGTGTTTAAATATTGTTAATGCAATCACGCCATGTCGATTTTGGTACACACTCTGCATCAAATGCTGTGTTCATGGTCGTCTTGCAGATTTCAATGCAGTGTGCATTGGTTGTTAGAAATCTTGCTAGGGGAATAACAGTGAAAATAGTGGTCAGGAAGAAAGGTCTGCCCACGGAAAATGTGTGGGTTGCCTCATGAAAGGTGTCCGTTGTGAAATGTTTTCCAAACATATGCTAATCAGGTCCATACCTCAGTAGTTCAAAATTCAGAAATCGGGGTTCGAATATCAAAATCTACAACCTAGACAAAGTGTTCTTTATTCCATTTAAAGGAGGAAATGAGGTTGTGTCATTAACAGTTTTGTTTTTGCAGTAAAATAAGGAGAATGGATGAAAACACTTGTTGGACGGTTACCAGTGTTTTCGTTTGCCCACGTCCCTGCGTCCTAGACGCATCATTTTTGCTGGGGACACATTGGGTCAAATCAACGTGCGTCCCCGGGACGCAACGTTTTTGACACCAAATTGTCATTGTTACCCTATTACTTTTTCTTTTTTTTAACAAAGATTTACCGCACTCCAAACTTTTCATCAGGCAGATCCGCCATCCGCCATTGTTGTTTTGGTCTCGCGTCGATCTCGGCAAACGAGATGTCGTTGCTTCGAGATGACGTCATTGTTGTGGCGGTTGTCGAGTGAAAGATGAGTATGCCTCCGAAAAAACAGTTGGTATTAGGTGCAAATCAACAAATAGTGTTGGTAATAAGTCGAAACAAAGCACAAAAAGTGGTAACAACTGCAATAATTCCGGCACGAAAAAACAGCGGAGAAATTCTTCAGAAGACCACGAAGGCAAGGAAAACACATGTGTTGAAGCGAACGATTCGACGAAAGAAAATAAACAAAAGAATACTAGCAAGAAAAGGACTTCTCTGCCAAAATGGACTAAATTATACTCCTGGTTACGCTATGAGGAGGATGATAATGGATTAGACTTTGAGAAGGCATTGCAACTATGGCGGGGCAGCAAACCACGAAGAATATATGAACTGAAAAATTTGGAGTGATAACTGCTTTGTGTTACCAATTAACTGTGATGATTAAAACGGCATGAATGTATAAATACTTCAGCAAAATTATTTTGTATAGTGTACAATATTGCGAACTGAAAAATCTGAAGTGATAACTGCTTTGTATTACCAAATAAGTGTAATGATTAAAACTGAATGAAAATATAGATTAATATTTCAGCAATATTATTTTGTGAAATGTATAATATTGTGAACTGAAAAATCTGAAGTGATAACTGATTTGTATTATCAATAAACAGTGATGATTAAAACTGTATGAATATATAGATTTATATTATATATTTGTTGCCGATTTACAATTTCAACCCCGAGAACACTAAATGTTGGGGACCCATAGGTCTCTGTTGGGACCCATGGATTTTTGAGCATGCGAGTCCTTGGGACCCATCACTTTTCACAGGTAGAATGAACACTGGGCTACATATAATCCCGGTTTTATCCCATCCGTGCCAATCGTATAGGACCAAGGCTGAAGAGATGAAAACAGGCGGCCATGTTCCTTCACGACCATACGCCTGACCAGCTCCCTGGTCCATGGGAAACACTTCAACTCCTAATCCCGAGCCCTCTAATCCGACAATTCTCTCCAAGCACCGACAGATTAGCTGTTCCCACACGGGTCCAACATAAAATAAAAACCCAACTATATTATAAATAAGGAAGGGCAGTTACAGGAAGAGGGTAACAAGGAGTTCAAGAAATTGGGTCATACCTTATACCAAATGAATCTCCCCCTTTTTCTAAAGTAGGGGAGAGAGTGTTTCAAAAAAGAAGCGGATGAGAAACAAACACTGAAATAATTGCAATCTTTCCAGTAGCCTAGTTTCGCTTCCGCAAAGATTTGGGAAAGCGGCCCTTGCCAAGTGACTAAAACAAGGGCGAAACGGATCGGAGATACAGGAACAGGATGTGGGTGAAGATAATGGAGCTGTAGCTCAATTGTCATGGTAACCAATACAAGAGTGTGAGGCTGTGTGCATTCGTGTGTTTAAAGACGAGGGCTGGACTCGCAATGTCCATATCGGATATTTACAGAGGCTTTGCACTGTCCTCACGTACGGGTTTCTTTTCTGCTACTTTCAGGTAATTTTTTCATCTTTTTTCAAGAGCTTCCAAATAAGCTTGCAGTGCACAGCCTAAAACCGTCCTTAATGTATTTAACACCGTGTCGGAAATAATTCACCCCTTTGTGGTGTCAATTGGCATCTAATTTTAGTGCCATCTCACAAGACCGAGGTGCAAATGATGATGGGACTCATCCAACCACATTTGTGAATTCCTCGCATGTACTGTATTTCTACGCTCGAGCTTTGGCACAGAGTTATTATTTTTCTTTTTTTTTTACAAGTACAGTGGAACCTCGGTTCTCGACCATAATCCGTTCCAGAACCCTGTTCGAGAACCGATTTGTTCAATCACCGAAATCATTTTTCCCATTAAAAATAATGTAAATCGTTTTAATCCGTTCCAACACCCTGAATGTTTACCAGAACGTAAACATGAAGCTAACCCAGGCTAATCGTACGTTTCTTACCTTTGTGGTGGACGGTGGGGAGAGAAAAATCATCCAAAGTTTTTTTAACCTCTTCCAAAACTTGCGGCAGTTGCTTGCTTATAGCGCTAACTTCCTTAGCCGCATCACTCGATTTCACAGACTTCTTATTCTTTACTATCGTACTGATAGTAGATTTAGCCATGCTGTATTCACTAGCAAGATCGGAAATTCGTACACCTCTTTTATATTTAGGTATTATGTCTTTCTTAAAGGCAATAGTTGGACGAACAACTTGTCGTTTTTCACCTGTCCTGCTTGCACCGACCTTCTTCGGGGGCATAATTAGGGGCTAAAACACCCGTACGCCGCTCAGCATCGCACCCTAGCGTACCGGTGTTCGAACTCCGATTTTTTGACCGGACAGCGAAGCAAGAATTTCTCGAAATTTTTGGTCGAACACCGATTCGTCCGAACTGAGAGGCGTTCGAAAACCGAGGTTCCACTGTACAGGAGACCCTGGGACACAGCATCCCCACCTTAAGCCAAGTCAAGTCATGTTTATTTGTGACGCCCTTAATCACAAAGAGTCTCAAAGGGCTGCGCAGATCAAAGACCATTGCAAACTACAGACTATTATGACACCATCCCCTCATTTAAAACCTACATGAGGGCAAATAATACACATATTATCAACATCAAATATAGGTTATTCATATGCTATAGGGTAGAAGTGTGTTTTAAGCTTAGATTTAAACATTTCCACTGAGGTTGCAGATTGAATCTCAGGGGGAAGAGCATTCCACAGCACCGGGGTCCGAATGGAGAACGCTCTCGAACCTGCGGATCTCTTCTTGGCTCTTGGGATTATTAATAGACCAGCATTTTCAGAGCGAAGGCTCCGGACCGGAACAGGGCGAAATTAAATCTGAAAGATATGAGGGAGCAAGTCCATGCATGATTTTGTATACTACCAACAGAACCTTAAAATCACATCTTAAGCTAACAGGGAGCCAATGCAGGTTAGCTAAAATCAGGGTAATGTGATCAAACTTTCTTGTCTTAGTTAAAAGCCTTGCTGCAGCATTTTGTACCAGCTGAAGGCTCTTGATTCTGGACTTCGGGAGACCGGAGAGTAGTGCATTACAGTAATCGAGATGGGAGGTAACAAACGCGCGAATTATAATCTCCGCATCCGACTGAGACAGCATATGGCAAATTTTAGCAATGTTGCGAAGATGGAAAAAAGCTGTTCTGGTAATATTCTTAACGTGTGTTCGAAAGGACAAATATGACACCTACATTTTTGACTGAGTCACTCTGGGTGATATTACTTTTCTCAATATTCCGAGCTGTTTTCGAGAACAAGTCACGGCATTGAGACTGGGAGGTCGGTGGTTCGCGCCCCGGCCGAGTCATTCCTAAGACTTAAAAAGTGGTCGGCGGCGCCCTCTGTTGGCTGCGGCTGCATCGGCTCGCGACAACGGGTCAGGTGCAATCGACATTTCGTTCTGTGTACATTGTTACACAGAATGACAATACAAGGAAATTATTATTATTATTATTATTAGATGGACCAATAACTAGCATTTTGGTGTTTTCAGAGTTAAGGCCAAGAAGTTGAGTGACATCCATTCTTTTATCTCCGTGAGGCGGGCCTCCAAATTTCCAGTTTAGTGTGGCAGATTCCTCCATCGGAAGATATAGTTGAGTGTCATCTGCGTAGCAATGAAAACTGATATTATACTTACGAATAATATCACCTAATGGAAGCATGTAAATGCTGAAAAGAAGAGGGCCAAGTACTGAACCCTGCGGAACACCACAGGTAACACCTTACAATGTTTTCATTTCACAATGTGGAATATTGTACTTTTGCACAGGCCCCAAAACTTTGCGGTCTAAGTGAGTATGACTGTGAGTCACGTGACTCATTCGTCTTTAACATGCCTTACTGCTATTGGTCGACATGATATAAGATGCTGATCTGCTATTGGTTCACATCTAGGCATTAGGCAGATATCGATATGCTGTTAGCTGATCTTCCTCCCTCTGCAATGACTTTATTTTTCCATTCAATTCAGAATCTCGTGTGTTTCACAAAGACGATCAGGACAATTGTATAAGTAAAGTAAAAACTATAAGATGGCGATTATAGCAAATAATTCATCTAAGGGCATTAAATGCTCAATAGTGGAGGTTTTAAAATTTATTTTAATTTTATTCTGCCGTCTCCTCTTCCTCTGCATCCAACCTCTAACTCCATTGTACCAGCTTAAGTCACGTGAATACAATTTTCATCGTTTCTTCACATGTATAAGCATCACTCACTATATACAGGGTTGGGTAGGGTTACTTTAACTGGATTACTTTCAATTACTTTTGGATTACTCCAATACCAAATATGCTAATAAAAGACAAAATAAACTAAATATGAAATAAATGACTAAATTTTGTGCAGGCTTGGGGAGTAACGGAATACATGGAAGGGCAAAAATGATGTTGGCAAGCTGTTTGGATTCATTTTCATTTTGTTTCTGTCGCATTTTATGTTCGTTTTGCCGGAGATCAAAGAGATCAAAGCCAGGAGAGAAAGCTTACCACGTCTTGTGAGTCATCATTTTATTCAGATTTAGTTTCTTTGGTCTTTTATTAGCATATTTGGTATTGGAGTAATCCAAAACTCAATGAAAGTAATCAAGTTAAAGTAACCCTACCCAACCCTGACTATATACTATTTTATCACTTACAACATCCACGTCAATTAATGATGTATCCTAGGGATCTCCTGTAGTTGCAAGAGAACCATCACAATTTCACCTTGTACAATGATCCCCATTCTACTTTGACCAATCCTCAGAAGCAAAAAATAAATCCAAAACGAGTATCTTTTAATCCCTGTTAATCGTATTGACAGCTAGTGCATGCATTATACTAAAGGAAACATGGGGGGGATCCACACTGTCAGTGACTGTGTGTTTACCACAAAGCCTACAAAGTGATAAAAAATCCAATTAGGATAGACTCAGTTTTGGAGTATGTTGTCTCTGTGTACCCCACAGATATCCTTTCAACTTCACTTCATCGGTTAGACGTGGCACACTTTGAAATGTTGCTGCTTTGTAATTTGAAAAAAAAAAGTAAGTCCAGCTCTGCTTCGACTGAGTCGTACTAAACTGATTTGGCAGTGCCTCCTCTCAAAGCACGGGAGGACTTTTGATCTCTTTGGGAAACGGTAACTCATGTCAGTCATTTTGCTTACAGTGTATTCTCTGCTCTGGTTTTCGTATTTTAATCCTAATCTCCTTTCTATTGCACCATATTTCATGATGCGTAAAGACTTTAATCGCTGTTGTTAATAGTAAGATGGCATTGGACTATTACTGCTTGGAATTTAACTGTCATAACTTCCTCAATGGATTTATTTTTAAATACATCCATCCATCCGTTATCTGGACCGCTTATCCACAGTAGGGTCGCAGGGGTGCTGGAGCCCATCACAGCCATCGTGGGCAGGGGACACCCTGAACTGGTTGCCAGCCAGTCGCAGGGCACACAGGGACAGACAACTCACTCTCCTTCATACTAAGGGGCTACTAGGACTGCTAAGGACCGGCTAATTAACCTTACATGCATGTTTTTGGGAATGTGGGAGGAAACTGGAGTGCCCGGGGAAAACCCACACAAGCACGGGGAGAACATGCAAACTCTGCACAGGAAGGCTGGTAGCTGGATTTGAACCCATAACCTCAGAACTGTGCCGCTGACGCGTTATCCACTCATCCGCCCTCTTCAAATACAGTATATGTTGTTTTTTTTAACTGTGGCTAGGTTCACAAGCAGGCAATAAATCGGATTAATTTCATAGTCCGGTTGCAAAGGTTGGATCCTTTACCGATCAATCATCCATGTATAAACATTTGAATGAAAAAAGCCACATGTTTATTGGTTGATTTTTCTAAGAACCTTGATTTTCAAAACAAAAGATTAACAGTTGCATCAATCTATGTAATATTTGTTTCAAAAAATGTGATATCCTTTGATTATTAATAAATAATTCTTATAAATATGTGTATAAAGTATTTCCTTCTACTAACTCACGAGCAGATAAAGAAAAAAGTGATCAGCTAGAGACGTTACTCTATATCGTGTTAGTCTATGCTTTTAACGCAGCTCGGGGCTCAATTTTGGAGCGCGAAGGACACAAGGATGGTACTTTATAGAATTAGGTGAATCAAATGGCTATTTACGCAGGGTTGGGCAGGGTTATTTTAACTGGATTACTTTCAATTACTTTTGGATTACTCCATTACCAAATATGCTAATGAAAGACAAAAGAAACTAAATATGAATAAATATGGGGCCGGCAGTGGCTCAGGAGGTAGAGCGCTCGTCTTGGGATCAAGGGATCCCAGTGCGAATCCCGGCTCGTGCGTGTTACATGTCGAAGTGTCCTTGGGTAAGACACTGAACCCCTAATACCCCCAATAAGCAGGTTAGCGCCTTACATGGCTGCACGGCCGCTATTGGGAAATGTGAAGCACATTGTAAAGTGCTTTGGGAAGTCATTGACTTGAAAAGCACTATATAAATGCAGATCATTTCATTTCATAAAATGGTGACTCCTAACACGTGGTAAGCTTTCTCTGCTGGCTTTGATCTCTTGGATCTCCGGCAAAACGAACATAAAATGCGACAGAAACAAAATGAAAATAAATCCAAACAGCTTGCCGACATCATTTTTACTGTTCCATGTATTCCGTTACTCCCCAAGCCTGCACAAAATTTAGTCATTTTATTCATATTTAGTTTCTTTTGTCTTTTATTAGCATATTTGGTATTGGAGTAATCCAAAAGTCATTGAAAGTAATCCAGTTGAAGTAACCCTACCCAACCCTGGATTTACGCTATAAACAAAACAAGCAGCCATGGGAATGTCACCTGGCAGGTGACAGCTAGCTCTTAACTTTCCATTCTATTTGGAAAATGTGTCACGACTGGGCTACCAGACTGCAAATTGGAGCAGGCAGAAGGAGCCCGCTTGCAATCTGTGTGAAATGACATCATTTAAACGGAAGAGATCGGTTCGGAAGGCAGACATCGCTGAAGCAGAACCAGAAATCCAGCCACAATTTCAAAGGTCTTCATCTTTTATCCAGACGGTGTCTTAACAAAGACTCCTGTTCTTTCGTTCCAGGGCTGTCAATACATCTCCTTTTTAATTGTAATGGCAGCGGGAGCTCACTGAGTCAGAGACAAGTGACCTTCTGAGTAAAATGCCTATGAGAAGGGATGAATATTGACACAAAGTGCTTTTGAATACACGGCTGAGAGGAAAGGAGGGTGACTCTAGTGGCGACTCAGCGGGGGTGGAATCGGGGCTTCGAGATCAAATGGGCTCGCTGCAGGCATGGCTGCTGTGCTTGTAATTGAGTAGATGCTAAGTGAGGAGATGTGGCAAGGAGGATTATCGGTTTACAGTAATCCCCCCATTATCGCGGTCAATGGGGACTGGAATTCCCTGCGAAACGTGAAAATCTGCAAAGTAGCGACGCCGCTTCATAAAAAGCCCCGAAGGGTCAAGCTTATGTCAAGGTGACTTCATGACCGACTGAGAGTATATGACTGTGACAAAATATCAAGATAGATAGATAATTTATTCATCCCAGGATTCCCAGCAGAGAAATTCACATTTCCAGCAGCATCCCAGGGCTGAGAACAATACAATAATAAAGCAAAAAGAATACAATATACAAATACCCAATGTGACGTGCTAATACCCACTGTAGCGTGTTATATAGAGTATCTAAATAGTGCTACACAGAATACACATTGCAATAAAATACAGTAATATGCAATGTAGGGGTGTGGTTTAGATAGATAGATAGATAGATAGATACCTTATTCATCCCCGTAAGAAATTCACACTTCCAGCAGTCTACCCCGTTGTTTATTAACAGATTAACATGATGCCCTAGGGGTGCTTGTAGCGGAGTGGATGACGTCACGCTAGTCCAAAAGTTTGACATCCCTGCGGCAGATGGAAAACTTTTCTTTGTGAAAATCCAGGGATACACCACCTCGTGTTAGCAAGTCCGTCTCCTCTCCGATTCCCCCCGGCTTTTGTGTCTCTGTTTAGCGGCGTTGAAGCCGGATAGCTCCGGGTAGTTCCGGGTGGCTACACGTTAGCGTCCGGAATGCTAAACATGAGCCACGTTTCCGCAAAACACAGCAACTGCGCTCCCTGTGCGCTTCGATGTTTTCCACCAGCACTCGATGATCTTATTTGGTCCTGAGTTCGCATTTACCATGATTACGGATGGTACCGAAGACTTGTGACGCCGCTAGCCGCTTAGCCGGCTCCGGTTCTTCTTCCACGATAGGCCCCCTTCATCACGCCGGCACGAGAATTCTTCAGGGCGAGGAGTTGATTCCTTGAATAAACGCATTTTTGTGCGCTAAAACCCATGTCCATAGGATAGAAGTAATCCATAGTGTAGTTGTCAAAACGGGAATAAAAACACCGAAGATAGGAGCAGACAATAAAACAATAGGGCAGCTGCTGGAAAAGGCAGCCGCTCGTGGCAGCGCCGCTTTGATGTGGGCCTTTACTCCGCCGGGTGGAGTTAAAGAGCCTCATGGCATGAGGAAGAAAAGATCTCTTCAGTCTGTCCGTGGTACAAGACAGTGACAGCAGTCTGTCGCTGAAGCTGCTCTTCTGCTGTTCTCACGTTCAATAATGATACGGAATCATGGTATTCTTATAACCGTGGGTGTAGTAAATCCAGGAGAGTAAAATATTTACAAATACAGACTAATGAAACATGTTTCTTTATGGCGTAGTTTAGCAAGCTTGCTATTCAGTCATCTTTTTCGGCCAATTGCAGGGTTTGTTTCGGCCCTCTAAGCCTATCCGAGGCTCCGAATAACTTCACCCAATAGCGATCGATTTAACTGATGATTGACACATCTTTTTCGGCCAATTGCAGGGTTTGTTTCGGCCCTCTAGCCTATCCGAGGCTCCGAATAACTTTAGCCAATAGCGATCGATTCAAATGATGATTGACACATTGGTTAGCCAATGAAACGCCGGTATATAAATCCCAGCATACACCGCGGACTACTCCAAGTTCGGGGGAAAATCGAGTCGGCGGCTGTTGCGTAAGTTGCGAGACCTTGCGATTTAATATTGATCCATATATAAGGCGCACTGTATTATAAGGCGCATGGTCAGCTTTTGAAAAAAATTAAGACTTTTAGGTGCGCCTTATAGTGCGGGAAATACGGTAATATAAATTATTCAAAAATAAAAGTTTAAATCTTCCATACCCACTGGAGTTCCTTCTACTATGTTACTAAATCTTTTATTTTGCCAACAATTACATTTTGATATTACTCCAATTTGGAAGATAGCCAGAACTCATTTTGCATATCCTTGGAGTTTCCCCCCCACAGTCTTTTTTTTGCTTGTACACTTTTACTCCAAATCCATTAACTCTACAGTGAACTCCTCAAATCTCTATGGAATTGCAAACACTCTATTTTTGTGTTCCGTGCTATAATTTATTTATTGCACAACTCATATTCCATTCGTGGGAAATTCTACTCAAAAGTCAAATGTTGTATATTACACTGAAGGAAGTCCACCGATGGCATAATATGCTCTACCAATAATGGTTTTAATCTTCCATTGTTGTCTTCATTTACTTTCCCAAAATGTTGTCTTTTAACACTAGCGGAATTAACACCTAACACACAATTCTCTGTGGGCAGTAGCTAAAGAGATTTTGGAGCACCTTGAAAGGAAGCAACACCACATATCTTCCAAATGTTTAATCTTCAGAGCTCACATTTGCTCTCGTTGCTCCAGGTGTCATTTTGTGAATGTTTGCTGCTTAGCATAAGCTGGTCCCCACTGCTTTACGCTTAAGCTATACAATAACCTTTTTTAAAACATAAAGCTTCTCAGCAGTGTAAAAAATTGAAAGACTGCTCTTCAGAATAACTTTTTGTAGGAGAGAAAACAAACTGTACTATAAACCAGAAGTCTCAAAAGGCTGCACAAACCACATATTTCTGCAAACTACAGACTATTATGACACCTTCCCCTGATCTAAAACCCACATGAGGGCAAGGAAAAACTCAAAAACCTCAACATAGGGCTGCAGTAGCTCAGGAGGTAGAGCGCTCGTCTTGGGATCAAGGGATCCCAGTTCGAATCCCGGCTTGTCCGTGTTACATGTCGAAGTGTCCTTGGGTAAGACACTGAACCCCTAATACCCCCAATAAGCAGGTTAGCGCCTTACATGGCTGCAAGGCCGCTATTGGGAAATGTGAAGCACACTGTAAAGCGCTTTGGGAAGTCATTGACTTGAAAAGCGCTATATAAATGCAAATCATTTCATTTCATTTCATTTCATAACATGAGGAAAATGAAGAAACCTTGAGAAGGGACCGCACATGAGGCAATCCCCCTTCCAGGATGACCAGGCTGCAACATCTCATCTCTCATCTCATCAGCTGCACCGCTTATCCTCAGTAGGGTCGCGGGGATGCTGGAGCCCATCCCAGCAATCATCGGGCAGTGGGCAGGGGACACCCTGGACTAGTTGCCAGCCAATCGCAGGGCACACGGGGACAGGCAACTCACTCGCCCAGTCACACCTAGGGACAAATTGGACCGGCCAATTCACCTGAAATGCATGTTTTTGGAATGTGGAAGGAAACCGGAGTGCCCGGAGGAAACCCACGCAAGCACGGGGAGAACATACAAACTCCGCACAGTAAGGCCGGGAGCTGGATTTAAACCCACCCAGGAGGTTCCCACGACCTCAGAACTGTGCCGCACACGCGCTAACCACTGCGCCGCCGTGCTCAGGCTGCATCATATGTTGCAATAACAAAAACAACACATAGATATTGCTTTACATTTGTAATAACATCATAATTATAGTATTAACCAAGTACTTGCTACAAGTACTTACTTTTCAAAATAAAATGCAACACTGCATCTCTCATTTTCTTCTTAACTGTAGTACACAATCTGAAAAGGATTACAGCAATCCCTTACTATAACGAGTTTACTTTTCACGGTTTCCCGGCTTCATGTATATGTGTTCTGCATTCTAATTGGCTCACCAGTCTCCTTGCTTATTATTATTAGAAAATACAGTAGTTATTTGTAAAAAATAAAAAAAAAACTGACTACTTTATACAATACTTTTTGTTAAATCATTGATTGAGTCTGTAGTAAAGTGTTGTTGTTTTTAGGTTAGAGTATTTAACAGTACGATGATTATAAGAAAGTAAAGGTTTATACGGTAAATTCCAGACTATAGAGCGCACCTGATTATAAGCCGCACACACCACATTTTAAGAGGAAAACGGATTTTGTACTTACACAAGCCGCACCTGTATATAAGCCGCATAGCGCCCACATTGAAAAAAACGTAACACAAACACAAAATTAACCCAGGCCCGACTTTAAGTCTCGAGATTGAAACTGAATGTCCTTCATTAAAGTACACAGTCCAAAAATCACAGCCAGCGAAATTAACAGAAAATGATACTTGTACTTAAAGTTTGATGCACACCTGCAGAGTCCGGGTCCCGTTGAAAGTAATCCAAGGAAAAAAGTCTATATTTCCAAAGGTAAGGGTGGGAAAAATATATATCCACTATTGTCCGCCGCGTCCACAAACAGGTCTCACCTTTACCCCACTTCCCGTCACCACGCGTTTGTTTCGCACCTTCTTTTTCATTCGCCCCTGCAAAACATATCAGAATAAGTGTCTCAAATAAATACATTACAAAAATATACAGTTGCAAATACATATTATACATGGTTACACATATTTACAAAGAAAGACGGTACACCGAGAGAATTCTCAAAGCATTAATAATAATAATGTAACTTTCATCCCAAACGGTGACTGTGACGGGGCAGTTAATGGTAGCAACACGCTAGCAACACGCTCGCAACACAGTAAACGGGTCTGTTAAAAAACCATACCGTACTTGTAAAAATCACGGTAAACCGTCCTCATCTTCCTCCTTAGAACTGAAGCCATCAAAGTGGTCTTCCTCGGTGTCGTAAAGGAACTTTATCATATAGACGTCGTCCCACGCTCCCGCAACCTCACTCGCGCTGTCACTGTCGCTGGAACTCTCATCCACTCCTGATTCTGTGCCCTCCTCTCCGTCACGCAGCAGACCGGCTTTTCGGAACCCTTTGGCGATGGTGGATTTTTTGATGTGCCTTTATTTTTGCATTTTGCATTATGAGGGTATGTTTACGCTAATTTAATTTATGCACAAGCCAAGAAGTTGCAGTCTTCCTCGGCGCATATATTCCACCGGTCTAAATCTTACCTTTTGTACTTGAGCGCCGCTGGCGGCCGTTAGAAAAATTACACAAATTGGCCGCATCACTGGATAAGCCGCAGGGTTGAACGTTTGGGAAAAAAGTAGCGGCTTATAGCCCGGTATTTACGGTACTTTATGGATTTTACATAACCCCAAATGAAGGACTACTGTAATGGCATTATCATTGTTAATGTTGATAAATAAGACACAAGTGCTTTAAATATAAGTATAATCACAGAATAACTCAATAAAAATGTTTTTTTGGTTATAAATATAACGATAACTGTTTAAACAACATTTAAAATCGATGACCAAACTCGCCTTTTTTTACTGTACAACCTTTTGTGTCCTGAAAGGTGCTTCGAAATAAAATGTATTATTATGAACCAAAAAAGAAGAAAAATACTTCCTATATAAACTATCAATAAACTAATTGGTCAAATTAAAGCAAATGTGTCTTATTAGTGTAATTATGTGATTCGAATGCCTTTCCGTGTGTCATCTTTAGGGGTGTAGTGTCATGTCCTGCATGGTTGTCATGGCGCCCAGCTGGCCCCGCCCCTTGACACTTTTGGAGTACTTAAACGCTCCAGACCATTGCTTTACCTTGTTGAAGACCTGTTCATGCCTGTTTGGTCTGAGTAATACCTAATTTGTAATTTTGATTGCCTTTGAACCTGTTTTGTTTTGTCTTTGGTCCGTTTGTGTGTTGGACAACTTTTATTTCCTAATTAAAGTGACAGATCGTCTACGCATATGAGTTCCGACTTCCTGCTTCCCGGTCCGTTTCCTGACAGTAGTGGATAGGATCCGGCGCAATCCACGCCGTGGTCTGGGTTTGATTCCCATTGCTTTCAGTTACTCGATTGTGATCTATGATATATTTTGACTGATGTTATATAACTTGCAAATATGGCAATTCTTGGTATTTTGAGCAACCCTAGCAGTAGTTTTAGTTCAATGCGCCCTATAGTCCGGCGCGCCTTATGCATGAAGCACGTATCACAAAATATTTAGTCGGGAGTCCGCCTTATAACCCAGTGCACCCCATCATCTGGTGCACCTTATAGTACGGAAAATATAATAAAATACAGTGGAACCTCGGTTTTCGAACGCCTCTCAGTTCGAACAAATCGGTGTTTGACCAAAAATTTCGAGAAATTCTTGCTTCGCTGTTCGGTCAAAAATTCAGAGTTCGAACGCCGGTAATGCGTGAGTGCGTATGCTAGAGTGCGATGCTGAGCGGCGTACGGGTGTAGATCGCCCCCACCCCTCGTGCCCAACTGTTATCACGTGCGCACTTGCCTCTTTTTGCTTTCGCTTTTAATATCGGTGAACGAAGTGTTTTAGCCCCTAACTATGCCTCCGAAGAAAGTCGGTGCAAGCAGGACAGGTGAAAAAAGAAAAGTTGTTCTTACAACTATTGCCTTTAAGAAAGACATAATAGCTAAATATGAAAGAGTTGTGCGAGTTTCCGATCTTGCTAGGGAATACAGCATGCACCTTCTGCTGACCATCACAAAGGTAAGAAATCCTATTCATAATTATTTTTTTTATCTTTTTTTTTTTTTTTACACGTTCGTGTTAGCGTAATCTTTCGTACGGAAGATTACGATCACGCGAACGTACGATTAGCCTGGGTTAGCTAGCTCTATGATTACGTTGAACATTCAGGTAAACATTCAGGGTGTTGGAACTGAGCCCAAAATTCAGGGTGTTGGAATGGAGCCCCCTTTCCAATGAAGCGCCAGCCACTTGTGGTGCTAAATGACTTGTAAACGACCTGATTTTTTTATTTTTACACATTCATGTTAGCGTAATCATTCGTACGATTAGCCTGGGTTAGCTTGATGTTTACGTTAAACATTCAAGGTAAACATTCAGGGTGTTATTTGTGATTGCAACATCCTTTGCTGTCTAGTAATCCTGGAAGGGGGATACCACATGTGCAGTCCCTTCTCAAGGTTTCTTCATTTTCCTCATGTTGAGGTTTTTTGAGTTTTTCCTTGCCCTCATGTTGGTTCCAGATCAGGGGATGGTGTAATAATAGTCTGAAATAAATAGTCTGTGTAATAACCTGTGAAGCCCTTTGAGACTCTTTGTGATTAAGGGCTATACAAACAAAAATGACTTGACTAATGGGAGCCTGGGTTAGCTCTATGTTTACGTTAAACATTCAAGGTAAACATTCAGGGTGTTGGAACGGATTAAAACGATTTACATTATTTTTAATGGGAAAAATGATTTCGGTAATTGAACAAATCGGTTCTCGAACAGGGTTCTGGAACGGATTAAGGTCGAGAACCGAGGTTCCACTGTACAACACAGTTGAACCACAAAAGACTTCAAAAATGATGAAAGTTGTATTCGGCCACTGAAAAAGACGTTAATTATTCCCGAGCCCGTTTCAGAAAACCATGTGAAGCAAAAACATTGTTAACATTAAAATGTCAAAGCAGCTAATGAGGATAGCACTTCACCTCGTTCCGCCAAAAGTATTCATTGTTGTCTGGTGACCTTATACAAGGTTGGGGAAGTCCCACCACCAAGTATCGGATTCCTAATGAACCCGCATTATTCTCTGTGAATGCTTCATTAGAAGAAGTGGCGTTATTCATCTATCCGTCATACTGCTGCACACGGTGAGCTACATGTGGCTCATTAGCATAACTGTTAAGCTCCAGGGCTCCATGCCCTTACAAACTCTCGTAGTTTCCCTTACAACATACAAGATAATCTTACAAAATATTTTTTTTTCAAACGTGTTTATTTATGTAGTTTAACATGTTATATTGTACATGTGTTTCGTTATATCATATATATTGTCAATGAACATTTTGTTGTGAGATACTGAGTTGCGGGCAGCACGGTGGCGCAGTGGTTAGCGCATGTGCGGCACAGTTCATGTCTTGGGAACCTCCTGCGTGGGTTCAAATCCAGCTCCAGACATCCTGTGCGGAGTTTGTATGTTCTCCCCGTGCTAGAGTGGGTTTACTCCGGGCACTCCGGTTTCCTCCCACATTCCAAAGACATGCATTTGGGTGGATTGGCCGGGCCAAATTGTCCCTAGGTGTGAATGAAAGAGTGAGCTGTCTGTCCCTGTGTGCCCTGCGATTGGCTGGCAACCAGTTTAGAGTGTCCCCTGCCCACTGCCTGATTATTGCTGGGATGGGCTCCAAAACTACATAATAATATCTCTCTGTGTCTTTTTACCTTCTTTTGTCGGTCACCCCTCTTGAGGGTTATGACCAAGATAGATAGATGAATAGTCTTTTTACCTTCTCTTTTGTCCTTCTCCTTCTCTTTTCTTTCTTTCTCTCGCTCTCTTGCTTTCTCCTTCTTTCTTTCTCCTCTTCTCTTTTTCTCTCTTCTCATCTCATCTCATCAGCTGTACTGCTTATCCTCAGTAGGGTCGTGGTGGGGCTGGAGCCCATCCCAGCCATCTCCGGGCAGTGGGCAGGGGACACCCTGAACTGGTTGCCAGCCAATCGCAGGGCACACGGGGACAGACAACTCATTCGCTCATTCAAACCTAGGGACAATTTGGACCGGCCAATTCACCTGAAATGCATGTTTTTGGTTCAGAATAGTAGATTAAAGAAAAAGAAAGAAATCCAAAGGCAAATAGAAAGAGAGGGAGAGACAGGGAGCATGAGAGAGAGAGAGAGAGAGAGAGATAGAAACAAAAGAGAACTAGTGAGATAGGGGGGAAAGAAAGAGAAAGAACAAAATCCAAAGAGAAATATAAAGGGAGAAGGAGAGAAAAAAAGGAGAGAAAGAGAGAAAAAGGGGCAGCACGGCGGCGCAGTGGTTAGCGCATGTGTGGCACAGTTCATGTCATGGGAACCTCCTGCTTGGGTTCAAATCCAGCTCCAGACTTCCTGTGCGGAGTTTGTATGTTCTCCCCGTGCTTGCGTGGGTTTCCTCCGGACACTCCGGTTTTCTCCCACGTTCCAAAAACATGCATTTCAGGTGGATTGGCCGGTTCAAATTGTCCCTAGGTGTGAATGCGCGAGCGAGTTGTCTGTCCCCGTGTGCCCTGCGATTGGCTGGCAACCAGTTCAGGGTGTCCCCTGCCCACTGCCCGGAGATGGCTGGGATGGGCTCCAGCCCCCCCGTGACCCTAATGAGGATAGGTGGTACGGCTAATGAGATGAGATGAGACTACTTTGACCATGTTTTGAGAACCATCGGACATCGCTGAAGACCATGTGATGACTTTGCAAGTCTTATCAATGTTTTATTTTTTAATGACCTTATCAAATCACACAAGGATGCTCTTGGGTGATTGGTAATGCCTAGTTTTGAGAAAACTGCCACACACATGCAGGCCAAGGCAACATACAGCATAATCGCTGCCAGACTGAGACGGAGGCACACTCATGAATAATTTTGCCCTGCGCTCCATTTAAATGACAGGATATGCCAGTGAAGGGTCATCAGCGCTAAAACATACAGTTTTATCTCTGTTGGATTGGCATGCTCACTTTTTCTCGTCTCCTTATCCCTTTTCCTGCTTTTCTGTCCCAGATTTTAATAGGGGAAGTCACCGGCTTCTTCGTCAAGTCGGAGGGAGCTCAGGAGAAGACCATCGTGACCGCAGACTGCTGCTATTTTAACCCGCTGCTCCGCAGGATCGTGCGCTTTTTGGGTCAGTCCACTATTTGGAGGTTTTTTTCTTTATATAAGCCGCCCCTTTTGTTAAAATCACCAAGGGGTTCCATTTTTTAGAAGTGAAGTTAAAAGTCGAGTTGATTATGCCTTACTATCTTTATCAATTTTTTCGATTGAGGTATTCTGTATCTGATTGCAGCATGAACTGTTCTTCATATACCGTATTTTCCGCACTATAAGGCGCACCTAAAAGTCTTAATTTTTTTCAAAAGCTGACCATGCGCCTTATAATACAGTGCGCCTTATATACGGCTCAATATTAAATCGCAAGGTCTGGCAACTTACGCAACAGCCGCCGACTCGATTTTCCCCCGAACGTGGAGTAATCCGCGGTGTATGCTGGGATTTATATACCGGCGTTTCATTGGCTAACCAATGTGTCAATCATCATTTGAATCGATCGCTATTGGCTAAAGTTATTCGGAGCCTCGGATAGGCTAGAGGGCCAAAACAAACCTTGCAATCGGCCGAAAAAGATGTGTCAATCATCCGTTAAATCGATCGCTATTGGCTGAAGTTATTCGGAGCCTCGGATAGGCTAGAGGGCCGAAACAAACCTTGCAATTGGCCGAAAAAGATGACTGAATAGCAAGCTTGCTAAACTACGCCATAAAGAAACATATTTCATTAGTCTGTATTTGTAAATATTTTACTCTCCTGGATTTACTACACTCACGGTTGTAAGAAGACCATGGTTACGTATCATTATTGAATGTAATGGCTGCAAGAGAACTTAGGTGAGCTATGCGGCTTTCTATTTTCCCGGTATCTTGTTTTAGAACGATCTTGATGTTGCTGTGATGAGTTGAGTGAATTCAACTCAATTCCAAGTGTTTATTGTCATATGCACAGTACAGTTGCGAGTGAAAAAGAAAATAGAAACTAAGGAATGGTTGGCATTTCTTGAATCCCAAGACTTTAACCTTCCGAATGATATTTGGAACGATGCATTTGAGTGACATCGTACGGACACCGCATCCGGACGTTTCTATGACACGTATTTGCTTCTTTGCAAGCTTTGGGAATGTTAAGGGGGTAATCAGTTGGACTGAACCATCTGACTGTTTTGTCCACGTTCCCATTGTAGCGCCTTATTATCCGGTGCGCCTTATCTATGGAAGATATAGGACCAAAAACTATTTTTTGGGGGTGCGCCCTATAACCCGGTGCGCCCTATAGTGCGGAAAATACGGTAGTTTAATACAGGGCTCACCAATTATTTTTAAGTCTATTTTTGAAATGAGCTACTTTTTTGCCATTGATAAGCATGGTGGGCTACCAGTTTGTGAAGTATTTTATCAAATAATGATACGTTATGTTAGTACTATGTTTTTACTACTTAATTATTATGTTATCACCAGGTTGTAATTATTTAAAAAAACAATTTCTGTCAACTACTGAAGCGTCATGCCAGGTGGTAATCAAATATCCTAGAAAATTACAATGACTCATCGCTGGTGATCTATTATCAGAATTGAAGCCACACAGCTGTTCTTAGGGAAGAATGGGTGAGAGAGGAAGGGAGAAATAGAGAGAAAAACAAAGTGATTAAAAGAGCGAGTGAGATAAAGAAAGGAATAGAGTGAGGGAGAAAAAAGACAGAGAGAGAAAGAGATACGGAGCAGAGAATGAAAAAGATGGAGACGGCGAAAGAAAGAAGCATATAAAGAGCCAGGTAAAGAAAAACAGAGACAAAGAAAGAGATACAGAGCAGAGAACGAAATAGACGGAGAGAGCAGTAAAGTAAGAGACAGAGGGCAAGAGAAAGAAAAATACAAAACGAGAGATAGAATAAGACAGAGAGAGCAAGAGAGAGGACGAGATAGAAACTGAGCAAAGATAAAAAGAGAAAGAAACGAGAGAAAGAGAAAAAGAAAGTGATCGAGAGAAGGTAAGATAAAAACTGAGAGCGATATAAAAAAAGACGTATCTAGCCAAAGAACAAAAGAGATAGAGTGTGCGAGAGACAGAGAGACAGAGAGACAGAGAAAGAGACAGAGCGAGGGAGCGAGAGAGATAGAGAGAGAGGAAAAAATAGAGAGAGAGAGAGAAAAAAGATGGAGAGTGAAAAAAGAGGCAGAAGGGAAAGAAAAAACAGAGAAAGCAAGAGAAAGAAAAACATGGAGAGAAAGAACATGACAGAAAGGGCGAAAAAAAAAGACAAAAGGAATGAAAGAAAGAAAAAGGTATAAAGAGCTAAAGAAAGAACAAAACAGAGGGAGGGAGAGAAAGAAAGAGACAGACCAAAAGAAGATGAAAAGAAACACAGAAAGAAACAGAGAGAAAGGGAAAAAGAAAGTGATTAAGGTGAGATAAGTAAAAAGGCCAAAAGCAATAAAAAAACAGATCAAGCAAAAGAACAAAAGAGAGTGTGAGAGAAAGTGACAGATAGCTAAATAAAGTGACACAGAGAGATAAAAAAAAACAGGAAAAAAACAGAGAGGAAAAAAGAGACAGGAGGGGATGAAAGAAAGAGACACAGAAGAAGAATAAATGGACAGAGAGGAAAAGAAAGACAGACAGAGTGAGAGAAAGGACATGACAAAGAGAAGAGAGAGGGACAGAAAGACAGACAAAAGGAAAGAGACAAAGAGAGAATTAGAAAAAAAGTGAGAAAAAGAGAGATAGAACGAAAGAAAGACAGAAAGAAAGAATTTTATACCTACGTACATTGGTAAAGAATCATTGTCTTCCTTTTGGTGTGTTTATGTATGTGTGTGCTTTGACCACTAGGGGCAGTGTAATACAATAATGTTTTCTCACAAACAAGAGAAAAATATGAGAATATTGTTTCACAATAATTTCATATTTTGTTTTACGGTTTATGTAGCTTCCTCCTTTGTTTTTCCATTTACATGTTTTTGTTTTGAGAAAATAATCAGGAAGGCTTGCAGTACCAGTGTTCATTTTACCAGTGAAAAGTGATGGGTCCCGGGGACTCGCATGCTCAAAAATCTATGGGTCCCAACAGAGATCTATGGCTCCCCAAAATTTAGTGTTATCCAGGTTGAAATTCTAAATCGGCGATTTATATCATATAAATCTATATATTCATTCCGTTTTAATCATCACAGTTTTTTGGTAATACAAATCAGTTATCACTTCAGATTTTTCAGTTCACAATATTGTACATTATACGTAATAATATTGCTGAAATATTAATCTACATTTTCATGGAATTTTAATCATCACAGTTAATTGGTAATACAAAGCAAGTTATCACTTCAGATTTTTCAGTTCATATATTCTTCGTGGTTTGCTGTCCCGCCGCAGTTGTATGGCCTTCTCAAGGTCCAATCCATTATCATCCTCTTCATAGCGTAACCAGGAATATAATTGAGTCCATTTTGGCAGAAAAGTCCTTTTCTTGCTAGGAGTATACTTTTGTTTATTTTCTTTCGTCGAGTCGTTCGCTTCAGCACACGTGTTTTCCTTGCCCCCGCAATCTTTCGAAGAATTTCTCCGCCGTTTTTCCGTGCCGGAATGATTGCCGTTGTTATCACTTTCTGCATTATGTTTCGACTTATTACTGAAACTGAAGAAATTACCAATGTTGTGTTGATTATCACCTTAAATTGACGTCGAGCACCACAACCATGACGTCATCTCGAAGCAACGAGATCTCGTTTGCCGAGATCGGCGTGCAGACGAAAACTCGAACCGCGAGACCAAAACAACAATGGCGGATCCGCCTGCCGAAAAGTTTGGAGTGCGGTAAATCTTAGTTAAAAAAAAAGTAATCGGGTGATAATGACAATTTTGTGTCAAAAAAGTTGCGTCCCGGGGACGCACGTTAATTTGACTCTATGCGTCCCCAGCAAAAATCATGCGTCTAGGACGCAGGGACGTGGGCAAACCAGAACACTGCAGTACTTATAACGCATTTTCAGAATAAATGACTACAACTGCAGAACTTGAATCCAGGTAGAGAAGCAATTCAATCCAAACCCACCCATGAAGTATTTTGTTGCTGTCACCCTCAGGCATCTACTCCTTTGGCCTTTTCACCACCACCATCTTCGCCAACGCGGGTCAAGTGGTGACAGGGAACCAGACTCCTCATTTCCTGAGCGCCTGCAAACCCAACTACACGGCACTCGGCTGCCAATCCTCGCTGCAGTACATCACCGAGCATCGCGCCTGCACCGGGAACCCCTTCTTGGTGGCCTCCGCCCGAAAATCCTTCCCCTCTAAAGACGCCGCCCTCAGCTTTTACTCAGCCATCTACACTGTGGTAAGCAAAATATTCAGCCATTTTCTTCACAAGAATAAAATAGAATTACCGTATATACTCTATAAGCCAACCCCCTAAACAGTGTTACCTCTAAGCTGCGCACAAGAAAATCTAGCCAAAAATGAGGGCTCAAAATTGCTAATTAAGAAGCAAAAGTTACAGTGCATGAAGGTAAAATGCACGGGTTCCCCTGACGTTGTGTCTTAAATGCGGTATTTTGAATTCGAGTCGAAGGAGAACAAAGTCGAGTAAAGTTAGTAGAGTTTGTCGGGGAACCGGCTTCTTCGGCTCGGCTCATTAAAAGTAACTGGCTCTTTCGGGTCCTAAACGGCTGTTCCGGTTGCTTTTGCTTCTTTAATCCCAACATGACCAAATATTATGTAAAATGATGCACAAAATGACTTAAAAGAAGGAGGGAATAGAACAAAAAAGAAAAAAATACCAAAATGAAAAAGTAGTGGAAAGCTGAGAAAAAAGAAACAGAAGGAAGAGAAAAAAGAAGGAAAAATTTAGAAAAAAGCCAGAAAAAAAGAAAAGAAAGAAATGTAGGAAAAAGGTAAATAGAGAACAAAAAGAAAAAAAGGAACAGCTCGGAAAAAATAAACACAATGAGATTTTTTTTAAAAGGAATAAAAAAAGTAGAAAAAAAAAACACGGAAAAAAGAAGAAAAAGTTTGTGTTACATTCAAATAATTTCCAATTATATCAAGTGAATCTTGTTGCCAACATTGTGTTTCCACTAAAAAATGTGATTAAGTACAGTTCTGTATCTTACAACCAACTAAATAAGCCCCCAAAAATGTAAATATTATGCGACAAAATATATCAGGAAATTAAAAAAAAGGATATCTTGTGAAAGAATTGTAGGAACAAACGACGTTTGTAGGCCGTACAACCTTTGCAATAGTGTATGAGTCAATTCATTCAAAAGAGAAAAATAATTTTGCATTGCCGGAAACTCAGCAAAATGTGATGTGATGTCAAGTTTTGGACAATTAATTATCTTGCCACACTTGGGATTATGTTGGCTCACTGTTGTTTCAAGCGTTGCTCACCGACTTTGTGTGAACGCTCAGACCCGTAAGGAAAATCACAGGGAACATTGCCCCTAAAACTGCTTTAAAATCTCCACATATGCCCAAACTATTAATAAAATATGTACCCAAACAACAATAATTTTATAAAATTGGTGGATAATGAAGATTAATATATCGATAATATAACGGAAACACCATTCACTGTATCCCAGGGGTAGGGAACCTATGGCTCGGGAGCCATATATGGCTCTTTTCATGAGTACGTATGGCTCCGAAATAAAATGTGACTATTGCACATCTCTCTGTGGCATTTCATCCCGATTTTGGTCCATATAAAGCCGAAGCAACTTAATGCAGAAGTTCGATAAGAAACCATTTCAACTGATAAATAAAAACGCTGGCAACGACTTTGATTGGGTGAGCAGTACAGGTGGGCGGATCCCTGCACACAGCGCAAGGCACTTCCTTCTCTCTCTCTCTCTCTCGCTCAGTGCAGTCTACACTGAAAGGGAATATGACGATATGCTTATCGTTTGCAGTAATCTGTGACATTTTTACATAAGAACTTTGCATGCACATTGTTTTGAAGCCGTTATTAAGGACACATTTCATGGAAAACAATTGCCTCAACACTCTTAACTGAAGGTGGAAGACGAATTGTAAATGGCATATTTACATTGATTTGGGACACAGGATTTGGCATTACCGTAAATTTTCGGACTATAAGCCGCTACTTTGGAAGCTGACTTTGATGACGTCAGTTATAAGGAGGAAGATGCCAACGGTTTACCGTGCTTACTACAAGCACGGTAAGTTTTTTTAACAGAGATATTTAATGTGATGCGAGCGTGTTGCTAGTAGCGTTTTGCTACCCTTCACAGGTACGGTTTGGGATGAAAGTTATATTATTATTATTAAAGCTTTGAAAACTCTCTTGGTGTACCGTCTTTGTAAATATGTGTAACCATGTATGATATGTATTTGCAACTGTATATTTTTGTAATGTATTTATTTTAGAAACTTATTCTGATATGTTTTGAACAAGCAAATGAGAAAGAAGGGGCGGGGCAAACGCGGGCTGACGGGAAGTGGAGTAAAGGTGAGACGTGTTTGTGGACGCGGCCGACAATAGTGGATGTATATTTTTCCCACCCTTACCTTTGGAAATATACACTTTTTTCCTTGGTTACTTTCAACGGGCACTTGGACTCTGCAGGTCTGCATTAAATCTTAAGTACCGGTAACATTTTCCGTTTATTTTGCCGGCTGTGTTTTTAGGACTGTATCGGGTATGGGTTAGTTTCGTGTTTGTGTTGCGTATATTCAATGTGGGCGCATGCGGCTAATATACAGGTGCGGCTTGGGTATGTACAAAATCGGTTTTCCTCCCAAAATGTGGTGGTTGCGGCTTATAATCAGGTGCGGTCTATAGTCCGGAATTTACGGTATTATCATTTCATACATTTGATTAAATCATCAATTGACACACAGTAAAATAAAACGTGCTGAAGAATTAGCTTTTGTCTGAAGAGCGTGTTTGGCAGTTTTTTCAATTTTGTCTGAAAATATATGATGCGACTCTCTCAATTTCTTTTGAAAACATTTTTTTGCTTTTATGACTCTTTGGGTTAAAAGGTTCCTGACCCCTGCTGTATCCTTAAAGGTGGGGTGTGTAGATTCTGGTATCTTCAAAGAGTTTAGAATGAATTATTTTCCATTAAGTATGTATTAACAATGCCCAGTTCAAAGAGCCTTTACACAATTTTATTCATCGAATCTATATTATTTTGTTCTTCTTTTATTACCAGTGTTCAAGTTGTCTGCCCTGGTGTCCGCTAACTTTTGTCATGAGTTTCAGACACTGATAAAACACATTGTATTTTTATGGGCCATTTATCATCAAAACCCAAGACCGGGATTTCCTATTTTTTGGTGCGTTTGGAAATATGCCCCAAGCACTGACTAGTTTTGGCTCTGAGCATTGTTTAAATGGGCCGTTTGGTTATTCAGGGTGACCCAAAAAGAGTGTCTCGGTGCATGGTTGAAAGGCGGAAGATAGAGATGCTTTGCTTAAATTCACATTTTACAGAAAAACAAATCGTTAAAAACATCTCATCTCATCTCATCTCATTAGCCGTACCGCTTATCCTCAGTAGGGTCGCGGGGGGCTGGAGCCCATCCCAGCAATCATCGGGCAGTGGGCAGGGGACACCCTGAACTGGTTGCCAGCCAATCGCAGGGCACACAGGGACAGACAACTCATTCGCTCATTCACACCTAGGGACAATTTGGACCGGCCAATTCACCTGAAATGCATGTTTTTGGAATGCTGGAGGAAACCGGAGTGCCCGGAGGAAACCCACGCAAGCACGGGGAGAACATACAAACTCCGCACAGAAAGTCTGGAGCTGGATTTGAACCCACGACAGGTTCCCATGACATGAACTGTGCCGCACAAGCGCTAACCACTGCGCCGCCGTGCTGCCCCGTTAAAAACATATATTTGGATATTAGTTTTCTCACTTGTTTGATTAACAGAAGCATTCACATTTGTATAGAAACCTTTTTTTAAATATTTTTTCCCATTAAAAAAAAAAACTCAAAATGTTTAAAAATGATTTCATTTTCATTTTATTTTAAAAGCTTAAACTGACATTTATAAAGGTTTCCCTATGGTTTGTGGTCACCGTGGCTCAGAAGGGAATAAAGGTAAATTATTTAGTTTAAGCATTGTGCTGTAGTATGGGAATATTGTATTTTGGACTTGTTATTCAAGTTTTACTGTAATGTTATCCTTTTTTTGTTTGTTTTCAGAAAAAAAGCAAATACATTAAATAAGCAAACATTGTTTTTAGTTTTTTGAGGGTAAAATAATAAAAAAGTAATTCAAATTGTGCATGGTTCTTCACATTATTCCATTTATTTTATTATTTTTGTTGCTGGGCAATCTTAAACAGCGTCATTAAAAAAATTATAAAATATAGATAGATAGATAGATAGATACTTTATTCATCCCCGAAGGGAAATTCACATTTCCAGCAGCACCCCTGAGCTAAGAACAATACAATAATAAAGCCAAAAGAATACAATATACAAATACCCAGTGTGACGTGCAAATGCCCACTGTAGCGTGTTATTTAGAATATCTAATTAGTGCTACACAGAATACATATTGCAGTAAGATTCGGTAATATCCAATGTAGGTGGTGTGGTTTAATGTGGGCCTTTACTCTGCCGGGTGGAGTTAAAGAGCCTCATGGCACAAATATGTGTCTCTGTACAACCTCCTAAGCATACAATTAGTATACATAAAGAAACAAATGTGTTCCCACTTACCGATATGGATGAAAATTACAGTTACTTGCTTGATCACAGGAATAAAAACAATGGCTTGTTTCCTTATTTACAAAGATAAAATGTGTCAATTTCCTGCGGGTTTCTAGACAAATTCTTACGGCTCACTGCTTGAAAAACACTCATATAGGATACTTTTAATAGGCCCTTATATGAATCTGCTACATCGTGGGTCGGAGGAGGACGTCTTTTTCAATATACCGTATTTTCCGCACTATAGGGCGCACCGGGTTATAGGGTGCACCCCCAAAAAATAATTTTTGGTCCTATATCTTCCATAGATAAGGCGCACCGGATTATAAGGCGCTACAATGGGAACGTGGACAAAACAGTCAGATGATTCAGTCCAACTGATTACCCCCTTAACATTCCCAAAGCTTGCAAAGAAGCAAATACGTGTCGTAGGCACGTGCGGATGCGGTGTCCGTACGATGTCACTCAAATGCATCGTTCCAAATATCATTCGGAAGGTTAAAGTCTTGGGATTCAAGAAATGCCAACCATTCCTTAGTTTCTATTTTCTTTTTCGCCCGCAACTTTACTGTGCATATGACAATAAACACTTGGAATTGAGTTCAATTCACTCAACTCATCACAGCAACATCAAGATCGTTTTAAAACAAGATACCGGGAAAATATAAAGCCGCATAGCTCACCTAAGTTCTCACGTTCAATAATGATACGCAATCATGGTCTTCTTACAACCGTGAGTGGAGTAAATCCAGGAGAGTAAAATATTTACAAATACAGACTAATGAAACATGTTTCTTTATGGCGTACTTTAAGCAAGCTTGCTACGCCATTGCTAAACTCGGCCGATTGCAGGGTTTGTTTTGACCATCTAGCCCACAGGTGTCAAACAGGCGGCCCGCGGGCCGGATCAGGCCCGCTAGGGGGTTGGATCCGGCCCGCGAGACAAGGCTCAGAGAAGCGCAAGAGAAAGAGAGCTGTAGGTTGCAAAAGGTCCACTTGATGTTGCCAAAGCCTGGTGCCTCTCACAAACGCTGCACTTGGATTTCTCTCTCTCTCTAATCTCTCTTTCTCTCTCTCTCTTCCTCCATTTTTCTCTCACTCTCTCTAACTCTCTCTCTTTCACTCTCTGTGTCTTTTTTTTCTCTGTTCCTTTTTGTCTCTTTCTCTCTATGTCTTTTTACCTTCTTTGCTCTCTCTCCATTTTTTTCCTTTATTCTCTTTCTCTCTCTCTTGCTTTCCCCTTCTGTCTTTCCCCTTTTTCTCTTTCTCTCCTTCTCTCCTCTTTTTCTCTCTTTCTGTCTCTCTTTGGATTTCATTCTTTCTTTCTTTCCCCCTCTCTCACTATTTCTGTTTTTATCTCACGCGCTCTTTCTCTCTCTCTCTGTGTCCATCTCTCGTTCTCTCTTTCCCTCATTTGTCCCACCCTTTCTCTCCCTATCCTTTCTCTTATTTCTTTATTTCTCTTTTTTTCTTTCTCTCTAATCTACTAAACCGGCCCCTGAGAGAATGTTTGTTCTATCGTGTGGCCCCCGAGCTTAAACGAGTTTGACACCCCTGATCTAGCCAATCCGAGGCTCCGAATAACTTCAGCCAATATCGATCGATTTAACGGATGATTGACACATTGGTTAGCCAATGAAACGCCGGTATATAAATCCCAGCATACACCGCGGACTTGCTGCGCCATTGCTAAACTCGGCCGATTGCAGGGTTTGTTTTGGCCATCTAGCCAATCCGAGGCTCCGAATAACGTCAGCCAAAAGTGATCGATTCAAATGATGATTGACGCATTGGTTAGCCAATGAAACGCCGGTATATAAATCCCAGCATACACCGCGGACTACTCAACGTTCGGGGTAAAATCGAGTCGGCGGCTGTTGAGTAAGTTGCGTTTAATATTGATCCATATATAAGGTGCACTGTGTTATAAGGCGCATGGTCAGCTTTTGAAAAAAATTAAGACTTTTAGGTGCGCCTTATAGTGCGGAAAATACGGTAGTCCTCAGAGAAAATGTTTTTTTTTTTTTAAACTATTTATTTTTCATGCATCGTGAGTACACAGTTGCCAAAGAAATTCTCCATTGATTGGAAACGCTCTATAGGTGAAGGTTTCATCCCTGCATCAATCGAATTCCTACTATTTTCCTTAAACCCTCAACGTCTGCACACCTCATTAAAACGCTCCAAACGATTAGCCAAGAAACTTCTTAATTACCCTCGTGCACAAAAATGGCTTCCTAATGAGCGGCAAGTAGATTCCATCCAAACACGTGCACAATCGCTAACGATTGCTCCCGACGTCGTAAATCTGCCCTCGTTTGTGTTTTAGTGGTCAGGAGACGTTTAGTTTGAATGCATTCGTGTGGAAAATCGTTATGAATATAAAGCCTCGGCAAACATACAGCCCGCGGGCCGGATCAGGCCTGCCAACGGGTTGAATCGGGACACTGCTGAGAGAAGCATTAGAGCACAGGTGTCAAACCGACGGCCCGCGGGCCAGACCAGGCCCGCTAAGGGATTGAATCCGGCCCGCGAGACAACACTCGGAGAAGCGCAAGAGAAAAACAAACTGCAGGTTGAAATATGTCAACTTGATGTTGCCAAAGCCAGGTGCCTCTCACAAAGAAACTGTACTTGTATTTCTTTCTCTCTCTCTCTCTCTCTTTCTCTCTCTCTCTCTCTCTCTCTCTCTCTCTCTCTCTTTTCTCTCCTTCTGTCTTTCTATTTCTCTTTGGATTTCTTTCTTCCGCTCCCTTTCTTTTCCCCCTCTCTCATGACTTTTTATCTTTTGTTTCTCTCTCTCTCTCTCTCTCTCTCTCTCTCTCTCTCTCTCTCTCTCTCTCTCTCTCTCTCTTTTCCACTCCTTTTCTCCCACTCTGTCTCTGTCTCTTTCACTCTCTGTGTCTCTCTTTTTCTCTTCCTTTGTTGATCTTTGTCTCTTTCTCTCTCTGTGTCTTTTAACTTCTTTTGCTCAAACTTCCTTTTTTCCTTTTCTCTCTTTTCTTTTTCTCTCTTCCTACCCTTCACACTTTCTTTTCTCTTTTCTCCCCTTCTGTCTTTCTATTTCTCTTTGGATTTCTTTCTTCCGCTCCCTTTCTTTTCCCCCTCTCTCATTACTTTTTATTTTTTGTTTCTCTCTCTCTCTCTCTCTCTCTCTCTCTCTCTCTCTCTCGCTCTCTCTCTCTCTTTTCCACCCCTTTTCTCCCACTCTGTCTCTGTCTCTTTCACTCTCTGTGTTTCTCTTTTTCTCTTCCTTTGTTGATCTTTGTCTCTTTCTCTCTCTGTGTCTTTTAACTTCTTTTTGCTCAAACTTCCTTTTTTCCTTTTCTCTCTTTTCTTTTTCTCTCTTCCTACCCTTCGCACTTTCTTTTCTCTTTTCTCTCCTTCTGTCTTTCTATTTCTCTTTGGATTTCTTTCTTCCGCTCCCTTTCTTTTCCCCCTCTCTCACGACTTTTTATCTTTTGTTTCTCACGCTCTCTCCCTCTCTCTCTTTTTCTTTCTTTGACCCGCCCTCTCTCCTTTTCCCTCCCTCTTTCTCTTATTTCTTTATCTCACTTTTTCTTTCTCTTTAATCTACAAGTCCGGCCCCCGGCAGAATGTTTGTTCTATCGTGTGGCCCCCGAGTTAAAATGAGTTTGACACCCCTGCATTAGAGAAACGATGACCTGCAGTTTTAAATATGTCCTCTGGATGTCGCCAAAGCCGAGCGGTACTATTGCTGTCTTTGCCGACTAGTATTTCAACCAAATTACATTGAGGGAAGACCCATTTTTACCGATATTTCTCTCAAAATAGAAGTCATGGACGATATGATTGGATGTCTCTCTTTAACTGCAACATTTGCTACTAGAATTGAGTTTTATTATCCAGTGTTCATTTTACCTCTGTGCGAGAGATGATCATTATTAAGACTGTTTAATGGCTATATTTGCACAGATATAATACATGTATATAATTTAATTCTACATTATAACGGCAGAGAAAAGAACTCACGTCCGACCTGGTCGAAGTCCACAGAGAGAGAGAGGGACGTTTATTTTGCGTCAGAGAGATCAGTGACCACAAGAAGATGATTTCAAAATAAAAGAATACAAGATTGATAAACGTACAAGAGATGTAATTACACTCATTATTGAAACGTTACTTTATGTGTGTGTATGAGAAACATTGTTTTTGCATTTAGTAATATAAAAACAAGCTAATTACCTTGAGACAGAAATTCAAGAGATTTACATTGAAACCCTAACACTCTGAAAAGTGCTCAAAAATCTATGGGTCCCAACAGAGATCTATGGGTCCCCAAAGTTCAGTGTTATCGAGGTTGAAATTGTCAATCGGCGACAAATATATAAATAAATATATGAATCTAGATATTCATTCAGTTTTAATCACTTCAGATTTTTCAGTTCATATATTCTTCGTGGTTTGCTGTCCCGCAACAGTTGTAATGCCTTCTCAAGGTCCAATTGCAGCAACAGAATTTCCATAGCTAATTTGTGGTTTTCATTGTCGTTTTGCCGATCCAAAATGCTTTTCTGAAAGTTCGTATTGCAAAATGGTTTATTGAAAATCCAGTTTTTTTGTCACGCTGGGTGCACGCATCGCAGAACATGTGACCTCCATTATCATCCTCCTCATAGCGTAACCAGGAATATAATTGAGTCCATTTTGGCAGAAAAGTCTTTTCTTGCAAGGAGTATTCTTTTGTTTATTTTCTTTCGTCGAATTGTTCGCTTCAACACACGTGCTTTCCTTGCTGGAATTATTGCCGTTGTTATCACTCTTTGCATAATGTTTCAACTTATTACTGACACTGATAAATGACCAATTTTGTGTTTATTTTTACCTAATACTGTTTTTTCGGAGGCATACTTAACCTTCACTCGACGACAAGCACCACAACAATGACGTAATATCGAAGCAACGAAATCTCGTTTGCCGAGACCAAAACAACAATGGCGGATCTGCCTGACTAAAAGTTTGGAGTGCGCTAAATCTTTGTTAAAAAAAAAAGTAATCGGGTAATAATGTCAATTTTGTGTCAAAAAGTTGCGTCCCAGGGACCCACGTTGATTTGACACTATGCGTCCCCAGCAAAAATGATGCGTCTTGGATGCAGGGACGCGGGCAAACGAGAACACGGCAGCTAAGGCTCACTTTTTATGCGAGTATTTTAATGGTTCCAGCCCCCATGAGCAGGGTTGGGTAGGGTTACTTTAACTTAATTACTTTCAATTGCTTTTGGATTACTCCAATACCAAATATGCTCATAAAAGACAAAAGAAACTAAATATGAATAAAATGATGACTCAAAACACGTGGTAAGCTTTCTCTCCTGGCTTTGATTCATTTTGATCTCCGGCAAAACTAACATAAAATGCAGGATTGGGTAGGGTTACTTTAACTGGATTACTTTCAATTACTTTTGGATTACTCCAATAGCAAAGATGCTAATAAAAGACAAAAGAAACTAAATATGAATAAAATGATGACTCACAACACGTGGTAAGCTTTCTCTCCTGGCTTTGATCTCTTTGATCTCCGGCAAAACTAACATAAAATGCAGGGTTGGGTAGGGTTACTTTAACTGGATTACTTTCAATTACTTTTGGATTACTCCAAAACCAAATATGCGAATGTAAGACAAAAGAAACTAAATATGAATAAAATTATGACTCAAAACACGTGGTAAGCTTTCTTTCCTGGCTTTGATCTCTTTGATCTCCGGCAAAACTAACATAAAATTCAGGGTTGGGTAGGGTTACTTTAACTGGATTACTTTCAATTACTTTTGGATGACTCCAATACCAAATATGCTAATAAAAGACAAAAGAAACTAAACATGAATAAAATTATGACTCAAAACACGTGGTAAGCTTTCTCTCCTGGCTTTGATCTCTTTGATCTCCATAAAATACCGCAGAAAAAAAATGAAAGTAAATCCAAACAGCTTGCCAACATCATTTTTGCTGTCCCACGTATTCCCTTACTCCCCAAGCCTGCACAAAATGTAGTCATTTTATTCCTATTTAGTTTCTTTTGTCTTTTATTAGCATGTTTGGTATTGGAGTAATCCAAAAGTCATTGAAAGTAACCCAGTTAAAGTAACCCTACCCAACCCTGCCCATGTTTTTTCAACCCTGTGGCCCCTCAGCTTAAATGGGTTTGACACCCCTGGTTTAGACTGACAAGAGGACGGGACCCAGATAATCTCCGGCTTCTTCCAGTCATTCCTTCTTTTCTTTTCTTTTAGATAAAGGGGAAACAAACCCACTAAAATAATCTTTGCTTCCTCACATGTCCGTTCCTCTCAGATGTACGTGACCCTGGTTTTTCGGACGAAGGGGACCCGCCTGACCAAGCCTACATTGTGCCTGGTGCTGCTTTCCCTGGCCGTCCTGGTTGGAGTAGTGAGGGTGACGGAGCACAGGAACCACTGGAGCGACGTGCTGGCCGGATTCATCACTGGAGGAGCCATCGCTGCCTTCTTGGTGAGATGTGCAGAAACACCACTACAAAGACTCTATAACACCAAAATACTACGACAGAAATATCATCAATACTATAAAAATCCATTATCTGCACCAGGGTTGGGTAGGGTTACTTTAACTTAATCCCTTTTTCCTTGTTTTTTCTCTCGGCGTCCGTCTCACAGGTGTCCTGCGTGATCAATAATTTCCGTCCGGCCCAAAGGGTAGCGCCGGGCTCTCCGCCTCCTCCTTCAGCGCAACCTTTGGAGACACCAGCTGGGATTCCGCTGCTTGCATTGCCTCGCGTCGAGAGTCCACTCGAAAAGTTAAGTGGCCTTCAGGTAAGGGGTGGGTGAGGAAGACCTAAAATTAGAAGTCAGCTCACTGTTTAGAATGGTCTGCAGAGTCCCATCACGAGCTAAGCTACATTTGATGATGTTAAACCTTTGTTGTCTTTTTAAAGGGACAGTATGTATTAAGGATCAACCTACCGTAAATTCCGGACTATAAGCCTCTACTTTTTTCCCAAACTTTCAACCCTGCTGCTTATTCAGTGATGGGGCCAATTCAAGGCACATGATGCAGCTTACAAGCTAAACGCAATCGAGCAGTCCGATAAAGAAGGAAACAGAGCTACTGCACGCAAGTTAAATTACCTTGCGAGCGTGTTGCTAGCGTATTTTGGATTACACGAGCGTGGAACGTAGTCTATATGACAAAGTCTCCTACCCATACTGGGGAAGACAACATGGATGACGTCAATTATAAGGAGGTAGATGAGGACGGTTTACCGTGGTTTCTGCAAGACTGGATTGTTTTTTTATACAAATCGGTTCACTGTGTTGCGAGCGTGTTTCTAGTAGCGTTTTGCTACCCTTCACAGGCACGGTTTGGGATGAAAGTTATAATATTATTATTAAAGCTTTGAAAACTCTCTCGGTGTACCGTCTTTCTTTGTAAATATGTATAACCATGTAAAATATGTATTTGCAACTCTATATTTTTGTAATGTATTGATTTGTATTTATTTTGGACACTTATTCTGATAAGTCTTGCACTGACCAAAAAGGATGGGTGTAACAGACGAGGGAGATGACGGGAAGTGGGGACCGGTAAAGGTGAGTGTTTGTGGACACGGCAGACAATAGTGGATATATATCTTTCCCACCCTTACCTTTGGAAATATACACTTTTTTTCCTTGGATTACTTTTAACGGGACCCGGACTCTGCAGGTCTGGAACCAATGTTTAGTACCGGTATCGTTTTCTGTTATTTTGCCGGCTGTGGTTTTTGAACTGTGAACTTCGTGTTCAGTTAAAATCGCGGGACTCAAAGTTGGGTTTGGGTTAATTTTATGATTACGTTACATATTTTAAATGAGGCGCATGCGGCTTAAATACAGGTGCGGCTTGTGTGAGTACAAAAGAGACTATCCTCTCAAAATGTGGTGGGTGCGGCTTATAATCAGGTGCGCTCTATAGTCCGGAATTTACGGTATATGGGTTTTTAAGGCCAATACCGATACCGATTATTAGTATTAAGAGGAGGCCGATAAGCGATATCCGGCACCGATATTCATTTGCTGTAAAAACTTAAAAATTAGCATAAGAATTTTTATAATGCCAAAAGAAACAAAGAATATTTTTATAAGTTAAAAAAACACAACTAGCATGGCTAATTTTTACTTAAAATGCAGGAAACAAAATGGAGCTTAGCAGCCACTCGTATAAAGGTACATTAAAAACTCGCTGATTTATTTATTTTTTTACAATAAAGAAAAAAAAAGTCAATATAACAAAAAAGTGCATCGGAATTTCAAGGGCGCTCGCAATTTGTGTGGGCACTCCTATTTTAGTACTTAATTGACGAACTAATGTTATGGTAAAAGCTAATCAACTCAGCCTTCCACTTTTGTGTTTTTTTAATGCTCTCTCTCAATCTCAATCGATTTTTCTCACTAACCTCACCTATGGTCATGAACTGTAGGTCATGACTCAAAGAACAGGATCCCAGATACAAAGGGATTAAATGAGTATCCTCCTCAGGGTGGCTAGGCTCTCCTTTATTGTTTTAAAGCTATTGTCGAAAGCGCGTTCACGCGAGGGGGGGATGATTTTGCAGGGGAGTCGAACTTAGGCACTACAGCGGCATGCGCACAGTAGCATCAAACGCTCGCTCCGTTTGCGAAGAAAAAAAACATACCGAGATAGAGGCTACCGCGGCAAACTCGTTTGACTTGATTGATTTGCCGTTTCGTGATCGTCGGTGTATACCGGGTGGTACCCATCATTGACAAATTTGCGTTTTTCCGTACAGATTTTCTTGTACGTCGTACACGTCTTAAAATGCAGCACGGCGGCGCAGTGGTTAGCGCGTGTGCAGCACAGTTCTAAGGTCTTGGGAACCTCCTGTGTGGGTTCAAATCCAGCTACCGGACTTCCTGTGCGGAGTTTGTATGTTCTCCTCGTGCTTGCGTGGGTTTCCTCCGGGCACTCCGGTTTCCTCCCACATTCCAAAGACATGCGTTTCAAGGTGAATTGGCCAGTCCAAATTGTCCCTAGGTGTGACTGAGCGAGTGAGTTGTCTGTCCCTGTGTGCCCTGCGATTGGCTGGCAACCGGTTCATGGTGTCCCCTGCCCACTGCCCGATGATTGCCGGGATGGGCTCCAGCACCCCCGCGACCCTACTGAGGATAAGCGGTGCAGCTAATGAGATGAGATGAGATGTCTTACAATGCATAATAAACCTAATAAACGTGCAGGTTGACAGGTATGTCCTATCTTGTGGTTTAGGCTCCAGGGATACCATATTCTGAGATCACATGACCATCAGCCCATACCGCCCCCTACCCCCGTGCACCCTCCCTTGCGGAGGTGCCTCACCAGCTCAGTCTAGACCGGTCCGAAGACAGCACTTTCCAGCCCTGCCCTGCACACCACGGGGGCCGGCTTCCTCTCCGCAGGGTCAAGTCCACCCAAGTGTGAATATCCACAAACGCGACGGGAGGACTTCCTGTCTTGTTAGTTCTTATTTCTCCCCCACACCTCTCCTCTTTCGGGAGCCAAAGAGCCGAGGTAAGGGCTCTTCAAAGCCAGCCGTGTTGAAGCAATATTCCGCCCACCGTGTCCCCAAACTGGACTCCGCTGTCCCATCGAAACTTTGTGGAGCAGAAGCTTTGAGGACTGGGAAAGAAGCCTAATAAGACCAGTGGATCGTCGACTGGTGATGTTTTTCTAACGCTCAGGACAATTCAATGCGAAAAGAGAATTTTATATGTCTACAAAAACACGTTATAAACATTGTTTTTATCTTTAGAAAAGAGTGTTTCCCCACCTGCTGTATTGTCCCAAAAGTGTGCTACCAAACAAAAATATCACAAGAACAAATAACGCCATCTTTGTGTGGAATCTGGGGTCGTTGAGCTGATTATTGTTTATCTACAGTGAAAGGTGAGTTTTACTGACATCTAGTGGAGAAATATCAAACTCTTCTGTACGTCACCTCAAGATCAGCAGGGCTTACCAACCGCGGGCACCTGATAGCATTGCAACAGCACCTTGGTAACCTGCAGGGTTGGGTAGGGTTACTTTAACTGGATTACTTTCAATTCCTTTTGGATTACTCCAATACCAAATATGCTAATAAAAGACAAAAGAAAGTAAATCTGAATAAAATGACTCAATTTTGTGCAGGCTTGGGGAGTAACGGAATACATGGAACGGCAAAAATGATGTTGGCAAGCTGTTTGGATTTATTTTCATTTTGTTTCTGTCGCATTTTATGTTCGTTTTGCCGGAGATCAAAGAGATCTAAGCCAGGAGAGAAAGTTTACCACGTGTTGTGAGTCATAATCAGGGTTGGGTAGGGTTACTTTAAGTTGATTACTTTCGATTACTTTTGGATTACTCCAATACCAAATAGGCTAATAAAAGACAAAAGAAACTAAATATGAATGAAATGATGACTCACAACACGTGGTGAGCTTTCTCTCCTGGCTTTGATCTCCGGCAAAACTAACATAAAATGCAGGGTTGGGTAGGGTTACTTTAAGTTGATTACTTTTGATTACTTTTGGATTACTCCAATACCAAATAGGCTAATAAAAGACAAAAGAAACTAAATATGAATAAAATGATGACTCACAACACGTGGTGAGCATTCTCTCCTGGCTTTGATCTCCGGCAAAACTAACATAAAATGCAGGGTTGGGTAGGGTTACTTTAACTGGATTACTTTCAATAACTTTTTGATTACTCCAATACCAAATACGCTAATAAATGACAAAAGAAACTAAATATGAATAAAATGATGACTCACAACACGTGGTGAGCTTTCTCTCCTGGCTTTGATCTCCGGCAAAACTAACATAAAATGCAGGGTTGGGTAGGGTTACTTTAACTGGATTACTTTCAATGACTTTTTGATTACTCCAATACCAAATAGGCTAATAAAAGACAAAAGAAACTAAATATGAATAAAATGATGACTCACAACACGTGGTGAGCATTCTCTCCTGGCTTTGATCTCTTTGATCTCCGGCAAAACTAACATAAAATGCAGGGTCGGGTACGGTTACTTTAACTTGATTACTTTCAATTACTTTTGGATGACTCCAATACCAAATAGGCTAATAAAAGACAAAAGAAACTAAATATGAATAAAATGATGACTCACAACACGTGGTAAGCTTTCTCTCCTGGCTTTGATCTCTTTGATCTCCAGCAAAACAAACATAAAATGCGACAGAAACAAAATGAAAATAAATCCAAACAGCTTGCCAACATCATTTTTGCTGTTCCATGTGTTCCGTTACTCCCCAAGCCTGCACATAATTGAGTCATTTTATTCATATTTACTTTCTTTTGTCTTTTATTTGCATATTTGGAGTAATCCAAAAGTAATTGAAAGTAATCCAGTTAAAGTAACCCTACCCAACCCTGGCTAAAAGAGCTTAAAGAAACAATTTTGTCTAACATAGCACAATTTTGAGATTTACCAAGCTATCATTTTTATTATCGTGATGAGTGATGTGATAGAAACGGACACACATCTTAAGCCTCATAACATAGTTGGTTTAGGACATATTTGAACTTTTTCTGAAAACTGGAAAGTTAAAAACAACTCTGACAATGATTCTATTAGGCTGAGGAGATGTATATCTGTGTGTGTGTGTTTTGACTGATATGTCTCTTTTGATACTTTTTGAGAGGCGCATAAGATTGCCTCTGAAACTCTGATAATGGTCGTTGCAGGTTTTTTGATCGACCTGTTCAGCGAATAGAAACCACCGGCTGTAGGAATACACAAATACGCAGTTTTGTACAGTAAAAGAAAGGTAAATACACAATTATGTCTTATGTGAAGAATGTGTGTACGCCGGCCATATTTTGCGTCTTCTCACAATCATTAAAGACTAAATGTTTGTCCGGATTGACATTTCTGGAACTGTTAATCCGACAACCTTCGCTTGTTGTGTAATTTTTCTCCCGTATTTCAACCAATGAATAGAAAAGCAAATACAGTGGAACCTCGGTTCTCGACCATAATCCGTTCCAGAACCCTGTTCGAGAACCGATTTGTTCGATCACCGAAATCATTTTTCCCATTAAAAATAATGTAAATCGTTTTAATCCGTTCCAACACCTTGAATGTTTACCTTGAATGTTAACCCAGGCTCCCATCAGTCAAGTCAAGTCATTTTTATTTGTATAGCCCTTAATCACAAAGAGTCTCAAAGGGCTTCACAGGTTATTACACAGACTATTTATTTCAGACTATTATGACACCATCCCCTGATCTGGAACCAACATGAGGGCAAGGAAAAACTCAAAAAACCTCAACATGAGGAAAATGAAAAAACCTTGAGAAGGGGCCGCACATGTGGTATCCCCCTTCCAGGATTACCAGACAGCAAAGGATGTTGCAATCACAAATAACACCCTGAATGTTTACCTTGAATGTTTAACGTAAACATCAAGCTAACCCAGGCTAATCGTACGTTCGCGTTATCGTAATCTTCCGTACAAAAGATTACGCAAACATGAACGTGTAAGAATAAAAAAATCAGGTCGTTTACAAGTCATTTAGCACCACAAGTGGGTAGGGCTTCATTGGAAAGGGGGCTCTGTTCCAACACCCTGAATTTTGGGCTCAGTTACAACACCCTGAATGTTTACCTGAATGTTCAATGTAATCATAGAGCTAACCCAGGCTAATCGTACGTTCGCATTATCGTAATCTTCCTTACGAAAGATTATACAAACACGAACGTGTAAAAAAAAAAGAGATAAAGAAAATAATTATGAATAGGATTTCTTACCTTTGTGGTGGTCAGCAGAAGGCGCATGCTGTATTCCCTAGCAAGATCGGAAACTCAGACACCTCTTTCATATTTAGCTATTATGTCTTTCTTAAAGGCAATACTGTACGAACAACTTTTCTTTGCACCGACATTCTTCGGAGGCATAATTAGGGGCTAAAACACTCCGTTCACCGATATTAAAAGCGAAAGCAAAAAGAGGCAAGTGCGCACGTGATAACAGTTGGGCACGAGGGGTGAGGGCGATCTACACGATCAACACCCGTACGCCGCTCAGCATCGCACTCTAGCGTACACACTCAGGCATTACCGGCGTTCGAACTCCGGATTTTTGACCGAACAGCGAAGCAAGAATTTCTCGAAATTTTTGGTCAAACACCAATTTGTTTGAACTGAGAGGCGTTCGAAAACCGAGGTTCCACTGTATTGGCCCTATTATATAAGGGTGCTGAAGATATTATACCTCGCGGGTGTTGCAGTAGGATTTTTTCCTTGTCAAGAAAATTGAGTGAAAGACACAGTCACGTCCCAATATGGTATTTTCATGTTATTTGTATGGTTTCTGTTGAATAAACTGCAATTGCCACACAATTTGAATGTCGTCCAGGAGATTGACCGATTAAAATCGGTTTAAATCAGGGGTCGGCTACCCAAAATGTTAAAAGAACCATATTGGACCAAAAACACGAAAACAATTTTGTCTTGAGTCGCAAAAAATTTAAAGCCTTCGACAGGCCTTATAATGAATGCAACACATGTATCTAGAGTTAAAACGAGGCTGCACAGCTTAGCTCTAAAACAGGTGAGAGAGGAAAACAAGCAAAGGAGAGATGTGCTAAAGTTTTGCATTGCAGCTAAGTTTTCTAGGTGGGAGTTCAAGCCAGAGAAGCACTTCTTCATATGACTTCGCTGCGTTCAAGGCATCAACCTGTATCTTATCTTTTTACAACACTTTACCAGTGAGTGAGCGACAGCCAAACCAATCACTTCCCACCTGCGAACTCATACCAGCTGATCTTCCCTCTTGTCTCATAGTTACACCCTTAGTTGAAATGGAACATGTATTCTCCACATTTTTACAGCATTGGATAATGTTTAAAGCAGTTGTAACATGTTTGTCCTACTATTTTGGAGAGGACGTCATTTGGCGTCGCCCCAAAATATATGCAGAGACGAGATATGGCAGGGAGGGAACGCCCTTTATTCAGCATTATTCATTCACCCACGTTCGGGCCACATTTGAAGTCCGTCCAAGAGACGCTAGCATTTATACTGTGTTCAACAAGATCACGTGATGTTTTTCTCGGACTCGACTCGCTTAGTCAGCAACTTGTGATTTCTTGTATCAACATTGTTTCATAACATCCTGCCAGATGTCTGTTGTCAGCTCCAAAGCTGCTGACTTAGTTAATCCACAACAACTATAGAAACCATATTAATACAAAAATATATTTCCCTCCCCATGTTTTTTTTAATTTGTAAACATTTTTGGGAAAAGTGCAGAGCTAAAAAGCCGCATGTTGAAGAAAGGAAAGGGACCGCTGGGCGCGGGAAGCAGGTCGCTCCAAACGCGGAAGTGGGACTTCTGTGGCGAACGAGGTCGGTGTCGGGAACGGAAAAACGGGTCAGTAGCCAAGACAGGAGAGCAAAAACGTTGTCGGGGTCGTAAGCGAGTCGTAAGCCAGGAAAGGAGAGTAGACGTGGTCGAGGACAAAAAGGTCGAAAGCTGAGACGGGAGAGAAGACATGATCAGGATCAAAAACGGCTTGAAGCCGGGGGACAGACAGGAGTAAAAAACAGGTTGGAGTCAGGGTTGAAAAAAGGCTTGCCTAGTGTAAACTGAGGTTTGCAGACGGACTGACAACAGGCGACAGACAGGAATGGGTTTAAAAAGGGACAGGGAGCCAATCAGAGTCCAAGGGCACAGGTGAATCAAATCAGTAATCATGACAGCTAGACTAACAAATATAAACTCATAAAAAAACAACCTGCAGCATGAAGTCACTCTCAAGCACTCCTGCCCGACTCCATTCCTCAAACCTAATGTTTTCCACCCTGAACAGCTGTTAAACGTAAGACTAAAGCAGATTAGCACAGTAGAATATAAACCATAAAGCCTCTTTGAACTCAACTGAGAATTGTTCACACGTTGTAAATAGAGAAAATATTTAACTTCGAAGGACCGCACCTTTAATATCAAACGATTAGCATGCATTAAAAATTGTGTTCCCCGTTAATAGTAAGTACAATAAAATGCACAGGAAAAATAAATAACAGTCTTGAAAAATGTGTATTTAGATACAGGCGGTGTTCCAAAAGTCTTTGGCGCATTTTGACATAAAATATCTCAGAAACTATAGGATATACAACACATCTGGTAAATTCAGAAAGCTTGAAATGGCAATGTTTGAAAGGAAGGCGACACGAAGAGGGCGAAAAGAATGGTACACATGATAGTACTGTATCAGAGTCAAATCTGCTTAACAGGAGGAACATAGACCTATCCTTTCTCAATTCTCCACAGAAAGAAATCGCATGGTGTGAGATATGAAGGTCTGGGTGGCTAGAGCATGAAACTGTGACTGTCCAATCCATCTGTCTGGCATTGTAGTATTCAGAAATTGTCCAACCCTGAGGTTCCAGTGTGGTGGCACCTCATCCTGTTGGAATATTCAGTCACTAGACTCTTCACTCAATTTGTCCTTCAAACAGTTTTCCAGCATGTTTAGGTACTTCTCACCATTGACTGTTGCTCTTTCTAAGAAGAATGGTACAGTGTAGTATTTGGCAGTGTAGTATTTAGAAATTGTCCAACCCTGAGGTTCCAGTGTGGTGGCACCTCATCCTATTGGAATATTCAGTCACTAGACTCTTCACTCAATTTGTCCTTCAAACAGTTTTCCAGCATGTTTAGGTACTTCTCACCATTGACTGTTGCTCTTTCTAAGAAGAATTGTACAGTGTAGTATTTGGCAGTGCAGTATTTAGAAATTGTCCAACCCTGAAGTTCCAGTGTGGTGGCACCTCATCCTATTGGAATATTCAGTCACTAGACTCTTCATTCTTCACTCAATTTGTCCTTCAAACAGTTTTCCAGCATGTTGAGGTACTTCTCACCATTGACTGTTGCTCTTTCTAAGAAGAATGGTACATAGCACAAACCATGGTCACCTTTGGGGTATCTCGCTAAAGCTCAAGAAGTTCATGTGGGTTCTCAGTACTTCATATGTGCGTGCTGTGCTTGCTAACTTTGACAATTACGCGGAAATGGGTGGTCGTTGTTGGAAGTTAAATATTAAAATGTATCGTTTACCAAATTGTTCGAATTAGTTATATGACTCCATTAACCAACCACAACCCTCATTCACCCAAAAATGCGCGCTCATTTCTTGATGGAAAAGATGAACAAGAAAAGCCGACATTTTCACACGAGGGAGGATTTCATTTCATTAGCAATTTAACTAAGTGAATTCCATCAAATATGGCCGAATTAGTGTCGCTCGAGTCTCTGTGAAGCCTCTCTCTCAAGTCCTCTCGCTTCTCCTCTCGGCCCACCTCTTTCCGCAAGATGGCATGCCGGCTCCTCCCATGGACGTGCCAATGAAGCCCCTTCAGCTCCACCATCTCGGAAAAGAGCGCCGTGATGTCTGGAGCAACCAAAACAACGGAGAGCGTTTCTACGTCATCAGGGCCTTGTTCTCAAAACATCGCCTGCCGTCCTGCGTCAGAGTCCTGTTATCAACAGAAATAGACAAAATATTCTGCATTCGGATCAGCGTGACTTGTCATTGAACTTAAGCCTACTCGGTGAAAATCTTCATTGCACTCAATAAATGTAACTTGTATTCAATCGTATAAAATCCTTTATAGTCAAATGTTTAAAATCCTTCATCGTCAACTTCTCCATTCCTTATCTTTGCTAGGTTGTCAGCGTCCTTCAACTTTTGGACTGTATCTCTTGTGCAGTCAATGTGGATGTTTTTTCAACTTCAAGTAAATGAAACGTCTTTTCTGGTTAAGAGGACGCCCTTGATTGACCTTGAAAGACATTTTTAAAAATCAATAACCTTACAAAAAACTTCAGGTGATTAGCTTTAAAATGGAACAACCTTTATCTTGCTATCATTCATAGTTAGGGGACGGGGGACTTCAAATGTACTGCCCTCTAGTGGCCAAGATAAATACTCATTCAATTTCCCGGTTAAATTGTAGTAAGGGTTTGTAACCAGCAGGTGGCAGTGTTTAACACCAAATGATACAGGCAAGTTTTAGTACTGTCTTATAAAACCAAGAAGATAATTTGTTTTTTTTTACTGGGTAAAAGGAAATTAATGGTCATTATATATGTATATATTTATATTATTATTTTTTTAATCATATTTTATTTTTTTTTAAATTGTTTGCAGCTCAAATTCTGAAAGCATTTGTATTTTGTGTTGCGTTTGTCACTCCCTTTAACTCCACCAGCAACAGGGTCAAGGCTTTTTGGGGCCCAGGGGCGTCACCAGGGGGTAGGGGGGTTAAGTGCCCACCCATGGACACACCACCCACCCCAGAAACTGGATGGAGATGTGAGGGCAGTCTGAAAAAATGAAAAAATAGACAAACCAAAGGAGAATTTTTTTTAAAAATAAATAAAAAAGAGGAGAATAGAAGAAAAAAATGATAAAGCTAGAAAAAAAGGAAACGCTGGGGTAAAAAAAGAAACAAAAGAATCGAAGAAAATGATAAAAAGAGAAGAAGAAGTTAAAAGAAGCGGCAAAAAAAGACCCAGGAGAAAAAGCAAGAAAATAGAAAAAGCTAGGAAAAGGGGACAAAAAAATAAAAACCAAAAGGAAAAAAAACGAGCAAAGTAAGGAAATATGATAAAGCAGGGAAAAATGGGAAACATAGGGAAAGAACAACAATATAATAGGAAAAAGAGAAAAAAAGAAGAAGGAAACAAATAAGAAAATGCAAGAAAAAATAATTCAAAAGTTGGGGAAACAAAAGAAGAAAAAATAAAAACCAAAAGGAAAAATAAGGAAATATGATAAAGCAGGGGAAAAAAGAAAAAGATAGGGGGGGGGGGGGGAAACAACAGAATAATAGGAAAAAAAGGAAAAAGAGAGAAAAAAGAAGAAGAAAACAAGCAGTAACAAATAACAAATGCTAATGAGTTTCTACTGGTACTTGCTAACGACTACATGATAACGAGTTATGCTAACTGCTACATGCTAATGACTACATGATATCAAGTAATTTTAACAACTACATGCTAATGAGTTATACTAATGGCTGCATGCTAACAAGTTAGGCCAACAACTACATGCTAATGGCTACATGCTAACAGCTACATGCTAACAAGTTAGGCTAAATACGACATGCTAATGGCTACATACTCACGAGTCATGCTAAAAAATCATGCTAACAGCTACATGCTAATGACTTATGTTAACTGCTACTTGCTAATGACTACATGGTAATGAGTTATGCAAACTGCTACACGATAATGACTACATGGTGACAAGTTATGCAAATAAGTACATGCTAATGACTTATGCTAATGGTTACATGCTAACAAGTTAGGCTAACAACTACATGCTATTGAGTTATACTAATGGCTGCATGCTAACAATGTAGGCCAACAACTAGATGCTAATGGCTACATGCTAACAGCTACATGCTAACAAGTTAGGCTCAATACGACATGCTAATGGCTACATACTCACGAGTCATGCTAAAAAATCATGCTAACAGCTACATGCTAATGACTTATGTTAACTGCTACTTGCTAATGACTACATGGTAATGAGTTATGCAAACTGCTACACGATAATGACTACATGGTGACAAGTTATGCAAATAAGTACATGCTAATGACTTATGCTAATGGTTACATGCTAACAAGTTAGGCTAACAACTACATGCTATTGAGTTATACTAATGGCTGCATGCTAACAATGTAGGCCAACAACTAGATGCTAATGGCTACATGCTAACAGCTACATGCTAACAAGTTAGGCTCAATACGACATGCTAATGGCTACATACTCACGAGTCATGCTAAAAAATCATGCTAACAGCTACATGCTAATGACTTATGTTAACTGCTACTTGCTAATGACTACATGGTAATGAGTTATGCAAACTGCTACACGATAATGACTACATGGTGACAAGTTATGCAAATAAGTACATGCTAATGACTTATGCTAATGGTTACATGCTAACAAGTTAGGCTAACAACTACATGCTATTGAGTTATACTAATGGCTGCATGCTAACAATGTAGGCCAACAACTAGATGCTAATGGCTACATGCTAACAGCTACATGCTAACAAGTTAGGCTCAATACGACATGCTAATGGCTACATACTCACGAGTCATGCTAAAAAATCATGCTAACAGCTACATGCTAATGACTTATGTTAACTGCTACTTGCTAATGACTACATGGTAATGAGTTATGCAAACTGCTACACGATAATGACTACATGGTGACAAGTTATGCAAATAAGTACATGCTAATGACTTATGCTAATGGTTACATGCTAACAAGTTAGGCTAACAACTACATGCTATTGAGTTATACTAATGGCTGCATGCTAACAATGTAGGCCAACAACTAGATGCTAATGGCTACATGCTAACAGCTACATGCTAACAAGTTAGGCTCAATACGACATGCTAATGGCTACATACTCACGAGTCATGCTAAAAAATCATGCTAACAGCTACATGCTAATGACTTATGTTAACTGCTACTTGCTAATGACTACATGGTAATGAGTTATGCAAACTGCTACACGATAATGACTACATGGTGACAAGTTATGCAAATAAGTACATGCTAATGACTTATGCTAATGGTTACATGCTAACAAGTTAGGCTAACAACTACATGCTATTGAGTTATACTAATGGCTGCATGCTAACAATGTAGGCCAACAACTAGATGCTAATGGCTACATGCTAACAGCTACATGCTAACAAGTTAGGCTCAATACGACATGCTAATGGCTACATACTCACGAGTCATGCTAAAAAATCATGCTAACAGCTACATGCTAATGACTTATGTTAACTGCTACTTGCTAATGACTACATGGTAATGAGTTATGCAAACTGCTACACAATAATGACTACATGGTGACAAGTTATGCAAATAAGTACATGCTAATGAGTTATGCTAATGGTTACATGCTAACAAGTTAGGCTAACAACTACATGCTATTGAGTTATACTAATGGCTGCATGCTAACAATGTAGGCCAACAACTAGATGCTAATGGCTACATGCTAACAGCTACATGCTAACAAGTTAGGCTCAATACGACATGCTAATGGCTACATACTCACGAGTCATGCTAAAAAATCATGCTAACAGCTACATGCTAATGACTTATGTTAACTGCTACTTGCTAATGACTACATGGTAATGAGTTATGCAAACTGCTACACAATAATGACTACATGGTGACAAGTTATGCAAATAAGTACATGCTAATGACTTATGCTAATGGTTACATGCTAACAAGTTAGGCTAACAACTACATGCTATTGAGTTATACTAATGGCTGCATGCTAACAATGTAGGCCAACAACTAGATGCTAATGGCTACATGCTAACAGCTACATGCTAACAAGTTAGGCTCAATACGACATGCTAATGGCTACATACTCACGAGTCATGCTAAAAAATCATGCTAACAGCTACATGCTAATGACTTATGTTAACTGCTACTTGCTAATGACTACATGGTAATGAGTTATGCAAACTGCTACACAATAATGACTACATGGTGACAAGTTATGCAAATAAGTACATGCTAATGAGTTATGCTAATGGTTACATGCTAACAAGTTAGGCTAACAACTACATGCTATTGAGTTATACTAATGGCTGCATGCTAACAATGTAGGCCAACAACTAGATGCTAATGGCTACATGCTAACAGCTACATGCTAACAAGTTAGGCTAAATACGACATGCTAATGGCTACATACTCACGAGTCATGCTAAAAAAATCATGCTAACAGCTACATGCTAATGACTTATGTTAACTGCTACTTGCTAATGATTACATGATAATGTGTTATGCAAACTGCTACACAATAATGACTACATGGTGACGAGTTATGCAAACAAGTACATGCTAATGAGTTATGCTAATGGATACATGCTAACAAGTTAGGCTAATAACTACATGCTATTGAGTTATACTAATGGCTGCATGCTAACAATGTAGGCCAACAACTAGATGCTAATGGCTACATGCTAACAGCTACATGCTAACAAGTTAGGCTAAATACGACATGCTAATGGCTACATACTCACGAGTCATGCTAAAAAATCATGCTAACAGATACATGCTAATGACTTATGTTAACTGCTACTTGCTAATGACTACATGATGACGAGTTATGCAAATAAGTACATGCTAATGAGTTATGCTAATGGGTAGATGCTAATAAGTTAGGCTAACAACTACATGCACTGCTGGCAACGAGTTTGGCTAATGCTGAAAGCACAGGGGCATGCCTATGTATTATTTAAATTTAAGTTCACTGGGGCGGCACGGCACCTGAGTGGTAAGCACGTCTGCGGCACAGTTTTGAGGTCATGGGTTCAAATCCAGCAACCAGCCTTCCTGTGCGACGTGTGCATGTTCTCACCGTGCTTTCCTCTAGGCACTCTGATTTCCTCCCATGTTGCAAAAAACATGCAGTCTGGCTAATTGGCTGGTGCAAATCGTGGATGGATTTTATTCATTCAAAACATTTTTACCGCCTTAAAAAATATTCAAAACGTTTTTTTCAAGTCTGTCCTCCAAAAGGAACTTTACTAAAACTCCTAGCATTTTCGAAAAACTTCAAGGCCACTAGGGCGGCGCCCTAGGGCAGGGGTGTCAAACTCATTTTAACTCGGGGGCCACACGATAGAACAAACATTCTCTCAGGGGCCGGACTAGTAGATTAAAGAGAAAGAAAAAGAAGGATAAAGAAAAAGGAGAAAGAGGGAGGGAATAGGAAAGAGGGCGGGACAAAGAAAGAAACAGAGAGAGAGGGAGAGAAACAAAAGAGATAAAAAGAGAAGTCGTGAGAGTGGGGGAAAAGAAAGGGAGAGGAAAAAAGAAATCCAAAGAGAAATAGTAAGACAGAAGGAGAGAAAGAGAAAAGAAAGTGTGAAGGGTAGAAAGAGAGAAAGAGAAAAGAGAGAAAAGGAGAAAAGGAAGTTAGAGCAAAAGAAGTTAAAAAGACAAAAAGAGATAAAGAGACAAAGAGAAACAAAGGAAGAGAAAAAGAGAGACAAATAGAGTGAAAGACACAGAGACAGAGTGGGAGAAAAGGGGTGAGGGAGAGAGAAAGAGAGAGAGAAAGAGAGAGAGAGAGAGGAAATGAAAAGAAAGAGAAAGAAGAGACAGAGAGCAATGCAAAAAGAGACAGGGAAATGGCAAGAGAAAGAAATCAGTGGAGAAAGGGGAGAAAAATAAAAAGAAGGAGAAAGGACGAAAAGAAAGATACATATAAAAAGAAGAAGAGAGAGAGAGAGACAGACAGAGAGACACACAGAGAGACACAGAGAGAGAGAGAGAGACAGAGAGAGAGAAGAAATGAAAAGAAAGAGAAAGAAGAGACAGAGAGCCAGGCAAAGAGAGACAGGGAAATGGCAAGAGAAAGAAATCAATGCAGAAAGAGGGGAGAGAAATAAAAAGAGGAATAAAGGACAAAAAGGAAAAAGAAAAAAAGAGAGAGAGAGAGAGAGAGAGAGAGAGAGAGAGAGCGAGAGAGAGAGAGAGCGAGAGAGAGAGAGAGAGAGAGAGCGAGAGAGAGAGAGAGCGAGAGAGAGAGAGAGCGAGAGAGAGAGAGAGAGAGAGAGAGAGAGAGAGAGCGAGAGAGCGAGAGAGAGAGAGAGAGAGAGCGAGAGAGAGAGAGAGAGAGAAATAAATACAAGTACAGTGTATTTGTTCGAGGCACCTGGCTTTGGCAACATCAAGTTGACATATTTCAACCTGCAGCTTGTTTTTCTCTCGCGCTTCTCTGAGTGTTGACTCACGAGCCGGATTCAATCCCTTAGCGGGCCTGATCTGGCCCACGGGCCGCCCGTTTGACATCGGTGCCCCAGGGGAAAGAGAAAACCAACATTTAGCACACCAAAATCGTCAATATAACGGATATAACTAAGTTAACTGCCCTTGTGCGCCCCCTAGTGGTCCCTAAGCACCCGCTCTGTCCGCTTATGCGATTGCACCTCTGTTTTTGATCGTGTTTGCGTCTCCGCTCGCACAGAACACGGTGCTCTCTGACGACAACACGGTCTTTTCGGGAAATGGCATCCGGAGCACAGCCGGAGCCCCATTAGAGAAGAAGAGCTGCTTTGCGCCGTAACCTTTTTAAAAAGCCATTAGCGATGCGCATGCTAGCTTGACTCTCTTTCTCTCTCTGTGTTCCTGTTTCCCGCGTCCTCTTGTTAACATTGTCACACAACACAGTACACTGATTTTTTTCCCAGCAACAAAAAAGCTCTTTCCTGCATCAATTAAAGCCCATGACTCACTCGCTCACATTTTCGTCATTTGCCGTAGTGACTTTTAAAGGAAAGCAACATTTTCCACATCCGGAAGTTTGCAAATTTTGGACTATTAAAAGCTAGCAAAGCATTTCGCTTCGCTTATTTTTATTTGTAACTTTAATTGAAGCAGTTTTGGTAGTAAAGCTTTGCCAGCCTACATATTAGTCGGGGCTAGTGGATGCCAGAGGCGTGTTCAGGAGAGTGATCAGACATGTAGTCTCTTGATAATCGCTTGCCGCGCACTGCTGAACGTTTTGTAATCGCTCACTGTGATTGCCTTACTGATCCAAAATGGCCGACGACAGTACAATGGATTTCGTTCTACAGCTTGCTTTGAGCGAGTTGGCTGATATGAGCGACAGTTCGCATATTGACACAGTTAAGGTTATCCTAAACGCAGTGGAAGGGTCATACCTGTCTTGCATTGTTCACAAACATTACCAGGCAATGTAAGACGATATATTACATCGCCAACAGCACTCGTCAGGGTGAGATCCTCCATCTTCTGCACTGTCGACGCCATGTTGGAAATCAAAGTAACCGGTCTTTCTCCCGTGATTACTCGGGCACGCGAGCGCTCAATAATCATTGGCCGTTCAGAAGCTAGCGATAGCTAGCGATAGCAATCGCTCACTCTCCTGAACACGCCTCTGAACACGCCTCTGGCCAACTTATTGCCATCAGTGGCTAACTGTTACATGCTAACTGTGTTAAACACGTTAAGCTAACGACTTCATGCTAACGGATACAAGCTAACAAGTTAGGTTAACAGCTACATGCACTGGTGGCAGTGAGTTGGGCCAAATATTAGTTGGGCCTGGTTGATGTAAAGCTAACTCATTGCCATGAGTGCTGTAAGCACAGTGGCTAACTGTGACATGCTAACACGTTAGGATAACGACTTCATGCTAACGGATACAAGCTAACAAGTTAGATTAACAGCTACATGCACTGGTGGCAGTGAGTTGGGCCAAATATTAGTTGGGCCTGGTTGATGTAAAGCTAACTCATTTCCATGAGTGCTGTAAGCACAGTGGCTAACTGTGACATGCTAACACGTTAGGATAACGACTTCATGCTAACGGATACAAGCTAACAAGTTAGGTTAACAGCTACATGCACTGGTGGCAGTGAGTTGGGCCAAATATTAGTTGGGCCTGGTTGATGTAAAGCTAACTCATTGCCATGAGTGCTGTGAGCACAGTGGCTAACTGTGACATGCTAACACGTTAGGATAACGACTTCATGCTAACGGGCACAAGCTATCAAGTTAGGTTAACAGTTACACGCACTGCTGGCAGTGAGTTGGGACAAATATTAGTTGGGGCTAGTTGATGGCAGGCCAACTCATTGTCATCAGGGCTGTAAGCATAGGGGCAAACTGTTACATGCTAACACGTTAGGCGAAAGGCAATATGCTAACGGGTAGATGCTAACAAGTTAGGTTAGGCTTTGCTGGCAGTGAGTTGGGCATAATATTAGTTGAGGCTGGGTGATGCCAGGCTAACGAATTGCCATTAGCGCTGTAAGCACAAAAGCTAACTGTTACATGCTAACACCTTAGGCTAAGAGCTATATGCTAACAGATACAAGCTAACAAGTTAGGTTAACAGCTACACGCACTGCTATCAGTGAGGTTGGCCAAATATTAGTTGGGTGTGGTTGATGTCGGGCTAACTCATTGCCATCAGTGCTGTAAGCACAAAAGCTAACTGTTACAAGCTAACACCTTAGGCTAACAGCTATATGCTAACAGATACAAGCAAACAAGTTTGGTTAACAGTTACATGCACTGCTGGCAATGAGTTGGGCCAAATATTAGTTGGGACTGGTTGATGCCAGGCTAACGAATTGCCATTAGTGCTGTAAGCACAAAGGCTAACTGTTACATGCTAACACGTTATGCTAACAGCTATATGCTGACAGATACACGCTAACAAATTAGGCTAACAGCTACACGCACTGCTGGCAGAGAGTTTGGCCAAATATTAGTTGGGGGTGGTTGATGTTGGGCTAACTCATTGCCATCAGTGCTGTAAGCACAGTGGCTAACTGTTACTATAGATTCTATCTATCTATCTATCTATCTATCTATCTATCTATCTATCTATCTATCTATCTATCTATCTATCTATCTATCTATCTATCTATCTATCTATCTATCTATCTATCTATCTATCTATCTATCTTTCTATCTATCTATCTATCTATCTATCTATCTATCTATCTATCTATCTATCTATCTATCTATCTATCTATCTATCTATCTATCTATCTATCTATCTATCTATCTATCTATCTATCTATCTATCTATCATTCTAGACATTCATCTAGACATCGAGACATCTATTTTTCCATCTAGACATCTATCTAGACATCTATCTATCTATTTAGACATCTATCTACCTATCTATCTATCTATCTATCTAGACATCAATCCAGACATCTATCTAGACATTTATCTAGACATCTATCTAGACATCTAGACATCTATTTATTTATCTAGACATCTATCTATCTAGACATCTATCTAGACATCTATCTATCTATACATCTACCTATACATCTATCTAGACATCAATCTATCTATTTAGACATCTATCTATCTATCTAGACATCTATTTATCCATCCATCTATCTATCCATCTAGCTAGACATCTATCTCGACATCTATCTATTTAGACATCTATCTAGACATCTATCTATCTATACATCTACCTATACATCTATCTAGACATCTCTTTATCTATCCATCTATCTATCCATCTATATAGACATCTATCTAGACATCTTCCTAGACATCTATCTAGACATCTATTTATTCATCTAGACATCTATCTATCTATCTAGACATCTATCTATCTAGACATCTATCTCGACGTCTATCTAGACATCTATCTATCTATACATCTATCTAGACATCTAGACATCTATTTATTTATCTAGACATCTATCAATCTAGACATCTATCTCGACGTCTATCTAGACATCTATCTATCTATACATCTATCTAGACATCTAGACATCTATTTATTTATCTAGACATCTATCAATCTAGACATCTATCTCGACGTCTATCTAGACATCTGTCTATCTATATCTAGTTGCACTTCTGCGCATGACTCCACAGACTCGGCCGCTATTGTATTGTGTGTATTGGGTTATCAGTGGGTCTTTATTGTGTTTTTATGCATATCTATTCTGAATACTTATGGATTTTTGTACTTTGTTTTAACTGTGAACGGATGATCGGATACTCCAAACGAAGTTTTGGTGTTCTTTGACAATGACAATACATTTTCTGAACTCTTCATCGATTCGTTGTTGCGGCCCTTTTCAGTATGTTGCTTAAAAGTGCACAATGTATTACTATTTGTTGTAAACGGATGTTGTTATACGTGCTTGAGTCATGGCTTTGTTGCGGATGTCACCGCCGATGACTAATATTGTGTTTACCGCGTTGCACTCTGCTGAATATTCGCAATTAGGAAACCATTAACGCCGTATTTGTGTCTTTGTGAGCCATTTGGAGAATACGATGACTTACTACAGGAAATGAGCTTTTTTTTTTTAGCATCTCGGTCAGGAACGGTTTTCGGTTGAGGGTTTTGGGGGTGCTGAGATCTCCAGGGTTGGGTAGGGTCACTTTAACTGGATTACTTTCAATTACTTTTCGATTATTCCAATAGCAAATATGCTAATAAAAGACAAGAGAAACTAAATATGAATAAAATGATGACTCACAACACGAGGTTAGCTTTCTCTCCTGGCTTTGATCTCTTTGATCTCCGGCAAAACTAACATCAAAATATAGAGTTGGGTAGGGTTACTTTAACTGGATTACTTTCAATTACTTTTGGATTACTCCAATACCAAATATGCTAATAACGGACAAAAGAAACTGAATATGAATAAAATGATGACTCACAACACGTGGTAAGCTTTCTCTCCTGGCTTTGATCTCTTTGATCTCCGGCAAAACTAACATCAAAATATAGGGTTGGGTAGGGTTACTTTAACTGGATTACTTTCAATTACTTTTGGATTACTCCAATACCAAATATGCTAATAACAGACAAAAGAAACTGAATATGAATAAAATGATGACTCACAACACGGGGTTAGCTTTCTCTCCTGGCTTTGATCTCTTTGATCTCCGGCAAAACTAACATAAAATGCAGGGTTGGGTAGGGTTAGTTTAACTGGATTACTTTAAATTAATTTTGGATTACTCCAATACCAAATATGCTAATAAAAGAGAAAAGAAACTAAATATGAATAAAATGATGACTCACGACACGTGGTAAGCTTTCTCTCCTGACTTTTATCTCTTTGATCTCCGGCAAAACTAACATCAAAATGCAGGGTTGGGTAGGGTTACTTTAATTGGATTACTTTCAATTACTTTTGGATTACTCCAACACCAAATATGCTAGTAAAAGACAAAAGAAAGTAAATATGAATACAATGATGACTCACAACACGTGGTAAGCTTTCTCTCCTGGCTTTGATCTCTTTGATCTCCGGCAAAACGAACATAAAATGCAGGGTTGTGTAGGGTTACTTTAACTGGATTACATTCAATTACTTTTGGATTACTCCAATAGCAAATATGCTAATAAAAGACAAAAGAAACTAAATATGAATAAATTATGACTCACAACACACGGTAAGCTTTCTCTCCTGGCTTTGATCTCTTTGATCTCCAGCAAAACTAACATAAAATGCGAAAGAAACAAAATGAAAAGAAATCCAAACAGCTTGTCAAACATCATTTTTTGCCGTTCCATGTATTCCGTTACTCCCCAAAATTTAGTTATTTTATTCCTATTTAGTTTCTTTTGTCTTTTATTAGCATATTCGGTATTGGAGTAATCCAAAAGTCATTGAAAGTAATCCAGTTCAAGTAACCCTACCCAACGCTGATCAAAGATGAAATGAATGTATCTTATAGCAATTGTCAATTTTATTTATGACAACATGTACTATCAATTATATTTACTATAATATATTCCAGGAGGAGTGTATTCATAATTGTTGAATTCACCATTTTCAAGATGAGTTTTCCGTCCACATTCTAAAGGAGAACTTTTACACAAACAAAGAAAGAAGTGACAATCATGAAATATGAATAAACCATTTTGTGGCAGTGACATCTTTGCAGGGCAAAAAAAACTAATGGAAAAGTGGAAAATTAATGAGCACTTGTTTCAAGCTGTGGAACACATTAAGTTGTAAAAGCTTTACCGACACAATTACTGAGGCAGTATTTTTCCCCATATATATATATATATATATATATATATATATGGTGTCAAACTAATTTTAACTCAGGGGCCACACGATAGAACAAAAATTCTCTCGGAGGCCGGACTAGTAGATTGGAGAGAAGGAAAACAAGAGAGAAATAAATAAGAGGAAGAGAGGGAGAGAAAAGTAGAGAGGGTGGGACAAAGAAGGAGAGAAAGGGAGAGAGAAAAGAGAGAGAGTGTGAGGAGCAAAAGAGAAGGTGAAAAGACAGAGAGAGGAAGAACAAAATTCAAAGAGGAATAGAAAGAGAGAAGGTGGGAAAAGAAAAATGGAAGAGAGAGCAAAAGAAGGTACAAAGAGACAAAGAGGAAGAAAGGCGGAGAAAAAGAGAGACAGAGAGAGTGAAAGAGAGAGAGAGATAGAGTGAGAGAAAAAGGAAGGAAGGGAGGGCGATAGAATAAGGTAGAAAGACACAAAGAGGAAGACAGAAAGAGAAAAAGAGACAGAATGAGTGAAAGAGAGAGAGAGAGAGTGAGAAACAAAAGAGATAAAAAGAGAAATAGTGAAAGAAGTGGAAAGAAGGAAAGGGAAAGAGTGAAATTCAAAGAGAAATAGAAAGGGAGAAGGTGAGAAAAGAGTGGATATATTTCATCCCGCAGCTCGTTTTTCTCTTGCGCTTCTCTGAGCGTTGTCTCGCGGGCCAGATTCAATTCCTGGGCGGGCCTGATCCTGCCCGTGGGCCGCCTGTTAATATATATATACATATATATACATTAAATACTTTTTTTATACATTAGAGAGCTTAAAGTCATTTTAGCTGGGGGCCACATGCTAGACCAAAAACTCAAGGGGCCAGTCCAATAGATTAAAGAGAGAGAGAGAGAAGGAGAGAAATTGAAAGTGAAAATTATAAAAAGAGAGAAAACAAGACAGAGAGAGAGAAAAGGTAAGAGACAAATAGAGCGAGAGAGAGCTTAAGGTCGTTTTAGCTGGGGGCCACATGCTAGACAAAAAACTCAAGGGGCCAGTCTAATAGAAGAAAAAGAGAGAGAGAGAGGAAAAGAGAGAGAAGGAGAGAAATGGAAAGTGAGAATGATAAAAAGAGAGAAAACAAGACAGAGTAAGAGAGAGAGAAAAGGTAAGAGACAAATAGAGAAAGAGAGGGCTTAAAGTCATTTTAGCTGGGGGCCACATGACCGGTGTCATCCTTAAAACACGACTTTCTGTTTCTCAACAGCAGGGTTGGGTAGGGTTACTTGAGTAAAATGACTACATTTTGTGCAGGCTTAGGGAGTAACGGAACACATGGAACGGCAAAAATGATGTTGGCAAGCTGTTTGGATTTATTTTCATTTTGTTTCTGTCGCATTTTATGTTCGTTTTGCCGGAGATCAAAGAGATCAAAGCCAGGAGAGAAAGCTTACCACCTGTTGTGAGTCATCATTTGATTCATATTTAGTTTCTTTTGTCTTTTATTAGCCTTTTTGGTATTGGAGTAATCCAAAAGTAATTGAAAGTAATCCAGTTAAAGTAACCCTACCCAACCCTGCATTTTATGTAAGTTTTGCCGGAGATCAAAGAGATCAAAGCCAGGAGAGAAAGCTTACCACCTGTTGTGAGTCATCATTTTATTCATATTTAGTTTCTTTTGTCTTTTATTAGCCTTTTTGGTATTGGAGTAATCCAAAAGTCATTGAAAGTAATCCAGTTAAAGTAACCCTACCCAACCCTGCATTTTATGTTAGTTTTGCTGGAGATCAAAGAGATCAAAGCCAGGAGAGAAAGCTTACCACGCATTGTGACTCATCATTTTATTCATATTTAGTTTCTTTTGTCTTTTATTAGAATATTTGGTTTTGGAGTAATCCAAAATAATTCAAAGTAATCCAGTTAAAGTAACCCTACCCAACCCTGCATTTATGTTCGTTTTGCTGGAGATCAAAGAGATCAAAGCCAGGAGAGAAAGCTTACCACGTGTTGTGAGTCATCATTTTATTCATATTTAGTTTCATTTGTCTTTTATTAGCATATTTGGTATTGGAGTAATCAAAAGTAACTGAAAGTAGTCCAGTTAAAATAACCCTACCCAACCCTGCATTTTATCTTAGTTTTGCCGGAGATCAAAGAGATCAAAGAGATCAAAGCCAGGAGAGAAAGCTTACCACGCGTTGTGACTCATCATTTTATTCATATTTAGTTTCTTTTGTCTTTTATTAGAATATTTGGTTTTGGAGTAATCCAAAATAATTGAAAGTAATCCAGTTAAAGTAACCCTACCCAACCCTGCATTTATGTTTGTTTTGCTGGAGATCAAAGAGATCAAAGAGATCAAAGCCAGGAGAGAAAGTTTACCACGTGTTGTGACTCATCATTTTATTCATATTTAGTTTCTTTTGTCTTTTATTAGCATATTTGGTATTGGAGTAATCCAAAAGTAATTGAAAGTAATCCAGGTAAAGTAACCCTACCCAACCCTGCTCAACAGTCTGGCAGTCTGGACCGTTGAAACATTAGGGGTTCGTAGATTCGCGGGTACGCAAGGTAGATTCATCAAGATGCTTTACGGTTGTGTACCGCTTGGTGCACAGTTAGACACAGGCAGAAAAGGTGCGGGGTGAAGGCTTAGCCAATCAGAATGCAGAACAGAATGAAACGGCAATACAGTGAGGGATGACTGAACCAGTCTTTTGATGATTAAGTGTATTTATCAGATAACCGATAGAAACGCGAGCAAGCCCCTGATCGTGGATGTTACAAGATACTGTTCCTTTGCCTCTTTTGTTAAAAAGGGGCGGAGCCAAAAGCAAAATAAGAGGATGTGGAGTGGTGTTTTCGAGCTGACTTGCATGGGATGCTGATGCTGTTGCATGCCGCCTTCATCCCTCCCCTCTCTCTCTCTCTCTCTCTCTCTCTCTCTCCTGTGTGGCGAGAGAGAAAGAGAGAGAGAGAGAGAGAGAGAGAGAGAGAGAGAGAGAGAGAGAGAGAGAGAGAGAGAGAGAGAGAGAGAGAGAGAGAGAGAGAGAGAGAGAGAGAGAGAGAGAGAGAGAGAGAGAGAGAGAGAGAGAGAGAAAAAAAAAACAAGGAGTGGTTTTGTGATTCCCGTTTAGCGCACAGGACAGAAAGAAACCTCGGAAGTGAGAAGGGAAGGGGTGGGACTCCGGTCCCCGGAACAGACGGACCCAAGCGCAGAACCGACGTGGAGGAAACGGAGCGTCTTCTTCCTTTCGGTAAGTTGAAGCTCTTCTGATATTTTTTGGGGGGGGAGGAAGTGAGGATCGCCATGGCAACGTCTGATGAATGACAACAGCCTCAGCATCCTTGCAGGAGATTCAGCATGACTGAGACCATCCGCGGGAGGTTCGGGATCCGCGTACTGATTGGACGGGGAGGGGAAGCCTACAGAAGGGAGTGTAGGTATTGATTATTAGGGATCAATACATCAGAAATATAGTAATTAATATTCATTTTATATATTTGAATATAGAAATACATAACTTATTATTTTATCAATTATTATTTCGGGAGTCCGGATGATAATTTTGAATCCATTATTCAACAGATTTGAGTTAATATATATTTTATCATTTTATTTGGAAATTTAAAACGTGTATAACTAATTAGTATTCTATTTATGAATATTTGCACATGTTAATTTTGTTATTTCTATGTATTTATAAACTTTATTGTATATTTAATATATATATAAAATATATTATTTTTATTATATATATTTATTTATTTTTTTTTATTTTATTTTATTTCTTATGATAAGCAAATCAATCTATATTATACATGGGGAGTCCCATTTAGTCATTTAAATAGAATAAATATTGATTCATATTAAAAAGAAGTTTCATATATGGAAAAAATATTTCCAAGCTAAATTCACGTTCTCAATGTGTTTTTTTTTGGAATAATTATATATTTATTTTGAACTTATATGCAATAGGGGATGACTATTTCCTGGATTCAGTTTTTTTCCATTATTTTTATTTTCTTTTTCTTTTCTTTTTCTCAATTTCTTTATTTTTTTTAAATTTTTTTTTTTTTCCTTTTTATTTTCTTCAACTTCCCCCATTTTTCTCTTTTCCTTACTTTTTGAAAAGCAAGAGAAAGAAAACGTGCACTTTGAGGGTCCATATTTTGTAATTGTCCATATTCTTTGTAGCACTAGCCACTCGTGACTCATTTCACGCACTATTTATACGTGCAATCATGGATTGACTTCTGGAAAGAGAAGTCAAACATTTACAACTCTTATAAAATATCTAAAATGTGGCCAAAGTAAAATACACAGTTGCAGGGTTTACCTTTTTTTGGGTGGGGTTTGAATCGCTGTCAGCCTACATGAGCCCTAAATCGCCCGCGCGCTCCATGTTTCGCACCCGAACGCAGCGATGCCACATCATCATCATGATGATCGTCATTAGCATTATAGCGAGCGCCTTTAGTTCCATGCAATTAACCGGCAATGGGGCCTTTTGCTTCCCCCCGCTCGTCCCAATGTTAAATGTCAGGTGTCCGGCACCGCCTGATGGATACGACAGCCATGGAGAAAAAAACCAAGGTCCCCTCCGGCCAGATGGAGCCGATTCACTTCCAATCACATCAAGTCGGGCCCCGGTCCCCTAAATGGCCAAAGCAGATGTCTTCCGTCCGCCGGCAAATAAAGTTAGCCCGGCGATAAATGAAAGGCTAATCGCTCCATGAGGTCATGTGACGTCAACGTTGACCCAACCCCGCCGGTTTATTTTTTTGCTCTCTCGGGAGAAAGAGAGAGCGAACGGTGCTCTCGCAGAGCGATCGAATGGGATAACGTCATTCCCGTTAACGTTAAGGACAGAAAACAGGGACGACAAACTCCTTTTGGCTCGGGGGCCACGTGGTTAAAAAAAAAACGTTTTCAAAGAAGCCGGACTGGTTAAAGAGAGAGAGCAAAAGAAAGAAAGGAGAAGGAGAGAGAAATAGAATAAAGAAAGAAAAGGGGAGAGAAAAAAAGTTGATGGAGAGAGGGAAAGTTCAAGAAAGAGAGAGAGAAAGAGCAAGAAAGACAGAGAAAAATAAGAGAGAAAGAAAAACAAAAAAAGAGACAGAAAGAGAGAGAAAGAGATGGCGAAACACAGAAAGAATAAGAGAAATAAAGAAAGGAAAATAGAGAGTGATAAAGAAAGAAAGATAGAAAGAGAGAGGAATAAAGGGAGAGGGAACAACAGGGAGAGAGTAAGAAAGGAAGAGAGAAAGAAGAAGAAAGATAAAGAGGAGAGAGAAAGAAATTGATGAAGAGACCGAAATAGAGAGATCGAGTGAGAAAGAGGTAGCAAAAGAAAGAAAGGGTCAAAGAAAGAGAGAGACAGAGAAAGAGAGAGCAAAATGGAGAAAGAGAAAGAAAAACAGAGAGGGAGAAAGAGAGAGAGAAAAGAGAGAAAAGAGAGAAAGAAGGAAAGAGTGAAATAAATGGAAATAAATACAGTTTGTATTAAAGAGAGAAAATCTAAAAAAGGGAGAAAGAATGAGATATAAAAAGAGTGAAAAAAATGGAGGGACACAGAGAGAGAGAGACAGGGAATGAAAAGAGATAAAACAGACACAGATAAAAATGAGATGGAAAGAGATGGAATTACATAAAGACAACAGGGAAGAGAGAAAGAAAAAGCAATAAACAGTGCAAGAAAAAAGACAGAAGGAAGAGAAAAGAGAGACAAATAGATATAAACTGAAAGAAATAGGGAGAAAGAATGAAAGAGAGAGCATAAGAGATAAAGGGGGAAAAGAAAGGGAGAGAGAAAAAAATAGTGAATCTGGAGAGACAGAGAGAAAGAGAGTGAAAGAGATGAAAAATGAAACAGAAAAGGAAAGAGAGAAAAAGGCAAAAATAGAGTGAATGAAAAAGAGAATAAGGGGAGGGAAAATAGAGACAAATAGAAAAACACTTAAAGAGAGAGAGAGAGAGAGAGAGAGAGAGAGAGAGAGAGAGAGAGAGAGAGAGAGAGAGAGAGAGAGAGAGAGAGAGAGAGAGAGAGAGAGAGAAAGACAGGGGAGTGAGAAAAAGGAAAGAAAAGAGTTAGTTTCTTTTGTCACTTATTAGCATATTTGGTATTGGAGTAATCCAAAAGTAATTGAAAGTAATCCAGGTAAAGTAACCCTACCCAACCCTGCATTTTATGTTAGTTTTGCCGGGGATCAAAGAGATCAAAGCCAGGAGAGAAAACTTACCACGTGTTGTCAGTCATCATTTTATTCATATTTAGTTTATTTTGTCATTTATTAGCATATTTGGTATTGGAGTAATCCAAAAGTAATTGAAAGTAATCAAGTTAAAGTAACCCTACCAAACCCTGTAAGTAGGGCAGTGTCTGTATCACCATTATCTTGGGTCTTTTTTTTTTTGCATTTTAAAAAAAACATATATTTTCCATAATTTACGCTTGTATTTGTATTTAAAAATGGACATTCGTCCTTTTTCACACAGCAGCGATGAATTTCTTCCTATGTGTTGCTTTACATCAGTCCCCAGTCAAATGAACACTACAAAATGGAGACATTCATTTTCACTTTTGTCCTGCGGATGAATAAAAAAAAGGAAGGATGAATAAAAGAAGGACACAAAAAAAGAAACAACCTATAACGTTTGTCAACCTGTTTTCCCGTCGGGAGCTCTCCATGGTCCTGATGCAACATGCAAGGCGCGTCGTACCTCCCTCTTTCTCTCATTCCTTCTTTTTCTCATCCATCCTTTAAATGATTGACATATCCCGCTTTCTAATTGGCAAGCGTGTACCCACATTATCCTCTGTGGGATGAGCCTGAGGCGTTAAGTGAGAACTAACCCCCCACCCCCCCGAACCAGCCCCTTGCCCTCCCTTAAAGACGGTACAACAAACATCTTATCTCATCTCATCTCATCAGCCGTACCGCTTATCCTCATTAGGGTCGCAGGGGGGCTGGAGCCCATCCCAGCCATCTCCGGGCAGTGGGCAGGGAACACCCTGAACTGGTTGCCAGCCAATCGCAGGGCACACGGGGACAGACAACTCACTCGCTCATTCACACCTAGGGACAATTTAGACCGGCCAATTCACCTGAAATGCATGGTTTTTTTGGAACGTGAGAGGAAACCGGAGTGCCCGGAGGAAACCCACGCAAGCACGGGGAGAACATACAAACTCCGCACAGGAAGTCTGGAGCTGGATTTGAACCCACACAGGAGGTTCCTAAGACCTTAGAACTGTGCCGCACACGGGCTAACCACTGCGCCGCCGTGCTGCCCCAAAACGTTAATGCTAGTTCAAAAAAGAGTTTGTTTCTTATTAAAGCTGTTATTCGCAGAGGATAAAGAATACCTGCATGGGAGTAATGTTATCATGGTTTTATTTATTTTTTTAGCTAATCCTTTATAGTTCGGACTGTTGTTTTGTGTGTATTCACGTAAGTTGTGTTTACATATGTTTATGACAATTTTGTGTGAGTTTTTATTTGTTTTTGTGTGTGTTTGCGTACGTTTTGTGTGCGTTTTTGCACCTTTTTGTGTGTGTTTGTGCACAATTAATGTGTTTAGGTATGTTTTATGTTTTTACATGGGTTTTTGTGCGTGTTTACATGCTTTTCTGTTTGTTTTTACAAATGTTTTCGCGCGTGTTTTTATATGTTTTTTGTTTGTGGTTGTGTACGTTTTTGTGTGTGTGTTAACATATGTTTTAGCATGTTTCGGTATGTTTTTGTGCACTTTTACTTAATTTTTCATGTGGTTTTACATACATGTTTTGTGTGTTTATGTACATATTTGTGCATGTTTACGTTTTTCTGTGTTTTTACGTACCTTATGTGTGCGTTTTCACACATTCTTGTGTGTGGTTGTGTACAATGAATGTGTTTAGGAATGTTTTATGTTTTACATAGGTTTTTGTGCGTGTCTACATGCTTTTCTGTTTGTTTTTGCGCGTGTTTTTATGTGTTTTATGTGTTTTTTGTTTGTGGTTGTGTACGTTTTTGTGTGTGTGTTAAGATATGTTTTAGTGCATGTTTCGGTATGTTTTTGTGCACTTTTACTTATTTTTTCATGTGGTATTACATACATTTTTTGTGTGCTTATGTACATATTTGTGCATGTTTACGTTTTTGTGTGTTTTTACGTATGTTTTGTCAGTGTTGATCTATGCTTTTGTGTGTTTTCATGTACCATTTTGTTTGTGGTCAAGTACGTTCTTTTGCGTATTTATGTATATTGTTTGTCTATTTTTACATACGTTTTTGTGTGTGTTTATGTACATTTTTATGCATGTTTACATTACTTTTATTTAGCAAAATAAAAGTTGTCCAACACTCAGGGACAAAACAAAACAAAAACAGGCTTACAGGCAAACAGGAACTCAGACTAGGACTACTCACAAAACAGGCTTTTACTCAGAACGGGCAAACACAGGTTTATTCAAGTCAGACAGAACAGATGAATGCAGAACAGTAAACGCGATGAACCAGCAACCGGCAATCCCCAAAACCCGCCTTTAAGAAGCACACACGCAAATTAGGCGATCTGCTACAGCCGGTGCCCAGGGGGCGGGGCCAGCCGGTCGCCACGGCGACCATGCTGGACATGACAGTAACTAATTACTTTCACTACGGTGTAATTCAGTAAGTAACTCAGTTACTTTTTGAAAGACGTAGTAACAAACTCTTTTCTTTTTAAAGTGACATGCTCAACATCGATCAAGTGATTTGGACACCAAACCACAAGAGGGCGCTGTATGGATCTGAACATTGACGTTAAAAACTATGGAGAATAGCTTCATCTTACAGACACACTTTTCCAAGACGGGAGTAGTTAATCAAATCAACCTCCCCAAAAAGCATTTTATGGCTGTTGCGACTTATAGTCAGGAAAATAAGAGAGTGAAATTGGGATGGAGACCTAAAATGTGACTTTGTGACTCCAAAACTTGAGTCTAACAAACTAAAGTAATTTTTCTTTTCTGTGTATTAATTATGCGTGTGTTTGTTTATGAGGACGACGTAGCGGCTAACGAAAACAAGCCAATTAGAATTCAACGAATTCAATGGCCAATCAGCGCTATTGTTCTCCCTTTTGTTAGAGAATTCACAGAAGAACAAAATGATGCTACATGACTGGGCTTGAGGTGCCAAGATGGCCGTTTATCCCACTCAGCCGCGTGTTTGGCTGTGTTCGGGTTTTTTAAGTTTCGATTTTCTGTTCGAACACCGCTTATAAGGTTTCTTCGAAAAATGTCATCAGACTGACAATTTATCACGAAAACAAATTTTCCTGATCATTTTTCCACTCTAATGGCTGTGTTTGTTTAAGTTCCGATTTTTGTCTATCCATCTATCTATCTATCTGGACATCTATCTATCTAGACATCTGTACATCTATCTATCTAGACATCTGTACATCTATCTATCTAGACATCTATCTATCTAAACATCTGTACATCTATCTATCTAGACATCTATCTATCTAGACATCTATCTATCTATCTAGACATTTATCTAGATATCTATCTATCCAGACCTCTATCTATCTATCTAGACATCTATCCAGACATCTATCTATCTATCTAGACATCTATCTAGACATCCATCTATCCAGACATCTATCTATCCAGACATCTATCTAGACATCTATCTATCAATCTAGACAACGATCTAGATATCTTTCTATCTATCTACTTAGACATCTATCTATCTATCTAGACATCTATCTATCTATCTAGACATCTATCCATCCAGACATCTATCTATCTAGACATCTATCCATCCAGACATCTATCTATCTATCTATCTATCTATCTAGACATCTATCTAGACATCCATCTATCTATCTATCTAGACATCTATCTAGACATCCATCTATCTATCTACCTATCTAGACATCCATCTATCTCTCTATCTATCTAGACATCTATCTATCTAGATATCTTTCTATCTATCTATCTAAACATCTATCTATCTAAACATCTATCTACCTATCTAGACATCTATCTATCCATCTATCTATCTATCTATCTCTTGATCTATCTAGACATCTATCTATCTATCTCTCTCTTGATCTATCTAGACATCTATCAATCTATCTAGACATTTATCCATCGATCCATCTATCTATCTATCTATCTAGACATTTATCCATCTATCCATCTATCCATCTATCCATCTATCTATCTATCTATATATCTTTCTATCTATCTACTTAGACATCTATCTAGACATCTATCTATCTAGACATCTATCTATCTATCTAGACATCTATCTATCTAGACATCTATCTATCTAGACATCTATCTATCTAGACATCTATCTAGACATCTATCTATCTAGACATCTGTACATCTATCTATCTAGACATTTATCTAGATATCTATCTATCTAGACATCTATCTATCTATCTAGACATTTATCTAGATATCTATCTAGACATCTATCTAGAAATCTATCTAGACATCTATCTAGACATCTAACTATCTATCTATACATCTATCTATCCAGTATTCTATCTCGACATCTATCTATCGATCTAGACAACTATCTAGACATCTATCTAGACATCTATCTATCTATCTCTCTATCCATCTCTCTATCCATCCATCCATCTATCTATCTATCTATCTATCCATCCATCTATCTCGGCATCTATTTATCCATCTATATAGTATTATTTCTCATATATTTATGTATAAGCTGTGAAGGCGGTTTCTAAAGGGACGGGACATTGTTATTCAGGAGCGAACCTTCTCTTTTTTGTTAGGTGCCGGCTCCTGACGAGGATACCAAAGACGAGGACGTCGCTGAAGAGGAAGGGCCTCTCGTCTCCGTTCTCGATCACGCGTATTCTCGGGTTGATAATACAGACGTGGATGTTATTGCTTGAGAATACGCGTAGTCGAGTGGAGGCTTTGTCGTCTCAAGGACGCCGGGATGAAAAGGAGCGACCGCCGGTAGGTTTCCAACGCCGTCCCGACTCTTTCGCCGGGATCTTGTTTATGAGTGTGTTCGCCTTTCCAGGTGGTCCGACCCGAGACCTCTGAGCTGAAATCACTGCGGGCTTTATTAGCTGAGGGAGAGCATTGATTAGGAAGCCGTCACGACGATTCGATCGATGCGGACAAACAGAAAGCCACCCTAAATGTATTAAGGCTTCTGCTGTCCATCTATCTATCCATCTATTTATCTATCTACGGTTTTTATCTAGACCCTAGACATCTATCTATCTAGACATCTAGACTCTAGACATCTATCTAGACATCTATCTATCCATCTATCTAGACATCTATCTATCTATCTAGACATCTATCTTTCTAGACATCTCAAAATCTATCTCTCTATCTAAACATCTCGACATCTATCTCTCTATCAATACATCTATGTAGACATCTATCTATCTTGACATCTATGTAAATACCTACCAACCGACCTACCTACCCAGACATCTATCTATCTATCTAGACATTTATCAAGACATCTATCTTGACATCTAGACAGCTATTTATCTCTCTCTCTATCTAGACATCTATCTAGATATCTATCTATCTATCTAGACATATATCTCGACATCTCGACATCAATCCATCTCTCTTTCTAGAAATCTATCTATCTACCTCTCCTTCTAGACATCTATCTAGACATTTATCTATCTACCTAGACATCTATCTAGACATCAATCTATCTCTTTTTCTAGACATCTATCTATCTATCTCTCCTAGACATCTATCTAGACATATATCTATCTATCTATCTATCTATCTAGACATCTATCTAGGCATCTATTTATCTAGATATCTCGACATCTATCTCTCTATCAATACATCTCTGTAGACTACTATCTATCTTGACATCTATGTAAACCCCTACCAACCGACCAACCTACCTACCTACCTAGACTGTCTATCTATCTAGACATCTAGGCATCTATCTATCTATCTATCTCTCTTTCTAGACATCTATCTATCTATCTCTCCTTCTAGACATCTATCTAGACATCTATCCCTCTATCTAGACATCTATTTATCTAGACATCTTGACATCTATCTATCAATACATCCATGTAGACATCTGTCTATCTAGACATCAATCTATCTCTCTTTCTAGAAATCTATCTACCTCTCCTTCTGGACATCTATCTAGACATGTATCTATCTATCTAGACATCTATCTAGATATCTAGACATCAATCTATCTCTCTTTCTAGACATCTATCCATCTATCTCTCCTAGACATCTATCTAGACATATATCTATCTATTTAGACATCTATCTAGACATCTATTTATCTAGACATCTCGACATCTATCTCTCTATCAATACATCCACGTAGACATCTATCTATCTTGACATATATGTAAACACCTACCAACCGACTGACCGATCGATCGAGCTATCTTTCCATCCATCTATCTATCTATCTATCTATCGAGACATCTATCTATCTATCTAGACATCTATCCATCTACCTATCTAGACATCTATCTAGACATATATCCATCTATCTATCTAGACATCTATCTCTCTATCTAGACTTATCTCTCCATTTAGACTTCTATCTCTCTATCTAGACATCTATCTCTATATCTAAACATCTATGTAGACATCTATCTAGACATCTGTTTATCTATCTAGACATCTATCTAACTATCCAGGGATCTATTTATCTAGACATCGATCTCTCTGTCTGTCTGTCTATCTAGACATCTATCCAGACATACTGGACTGTCTCAGAAAATTAGAATATTGTGATAAAGTTCTTTATTTTCTGTAATGCAATTAAAAAAACAAAAATGTCATACATTCTGGATTCATTACACATCAACTGAACTATTTCAAGCCTTTTATTATTTGAATATTGCTGATTTTGGCTTACAGCTGAAAAAAACTCAAAAATCCTATCTCAAAATATTAGAATACTTCCTCAGACCAAGTAAAAAAAATAATTTTATAACAGCAAAACTAAATCAAACATTTGAAAATGTCCATTGATGCACTCAGTACTTGGTTGGGAATCCTTTTGCACGGATTACTGCATCAATCCGGCGTGGCATGGAGGCAATCAGCCTGTGGCATTGCTGAGGTGTTATTGATGCCCAGGATGCTTCGATAGCGGCCTTCAGCTCATTTGCATTTGTAGGTCTGGTGTCTTTCATCTTCTTCTTAACTATACCCCACAAATTCTCGATGGGGTTCAGGTCAGGGGAATTAGCAGGCCAATCAAGGACAGTGATGCCATGGTCAGTGCACCAGTTACTGGTGGTTTTGGCACTGTGGGCAGGTGCCAGATCATGCTGGAAAATGAAATCCTCATCTCCATAGAGCTTTTCAGCAGATGGAACCATGTAGTGCTCTAAAATCTCTCGGTACACAGTTGCATTTACTCTGGACTTGATGAAACGCAGTGGACCAACACCAGCAGCTGACATGGCTCCCCAAACCATTGCTGACTGCTGGAACTTCACACTGGATTTCAAGCAACTTGGATTTTGCTCCTCTCCAGCCTTTCTCCAGACTCTGGTGCCTTGACTTCCAAATGAAATGCAAAACTTGCTTTCGTCTGAAAAGAGGACTTTGGACCACTCTGCAACTGTCCAGTGCTTCTTCTCCATAGCCCAAGTCAGACGCTTCTTCCGTTGTCTTGAGTTCAGAAGTGGCTTGACCATGGGAATACGGCTATTGTAGCCCATTTCCCGGACACGTCTGTGAACTGTGGCTTTTGATACCTGGACTCCAGCTTCAGCCCACTGTCTTTGAAGCTCCCTCAAATTCTGGAAGCGGCTCTTGTTCACAATTTTGTTAAGGCTGCGGTCATCTCTCTTGGTTGTGCAGCGTTTCCGGCCACATTTTTCCCTTCCAACAGACTTTTTGTGGATATGCTTTGAAACTGCACTCTGTGAACAGCCTGCTCTTTGAGAAATTTCTTTTTGTGTCTTACCCTCCTGATGGAGGGTATCAATGATGGTCCTCTGGACAGCAGTCAGATCAGCAGTGATTTAGTTTACTGAACCAAGCTGAGTGTTTTTAAGGCTCAGGAAACCCTCGCAAGGTGTTTCGAGTAATTTAGATGATTCAGGTGATTAGTTGAATAGCCTACTTGTATACTTTTTCATGATATTCTAATATTTTGAGATAGGATTTTTGAGTTTTCTTAAGCTGTAAGCCAAATTCAGCAATATTCAAATAATAAAAGGCTTGAAATAGTTCAGTTGATGTGTAATGAATCCAGAATGTATGACATTTTTGTTTTTTTAATTGCATTACAGAAAATAAAGAACTTTATCACAATATTCTAATTTTCTGAGACAGTCCAGTATATCTAGACATCTATCTAGACTTCTATCTATCTATCTAGACTTCTATCTCTCTATCTAAACATCTATGTGGACAAATCTATCTATCAATCTATCTAGACATCTATGTAGACATCTCTATCCATCTATTTAGACATCTATCTATCTAGACAAAAGCGAGAATGTTTAAGCTTATTTACAAGTATTAACAACGCTTCATTCATTTTGCCCCCTTTTTATTGACTTTTCCCCTCCAAGGCAAAAGAGCCGCTGCTCAAGCACCAGCAGTTGTCTCTTTGCGCACGACATGACATCATACTTGATCGTCCGCACAGGTAATAAAAGCGTTTTATATGGCGACAGTCGGATCCTGGATTCATTTGATCTCCCTTATTTCCCAGGAGGCGGGGGCCGATATTGTTTATGAATCCAAATTGATCCGGAGTTGAGAGAGGGAAAAAGAAAAAAAAAGAGAAAAAAATAAAGAAAACGGCTCGTTAATAAATAATTCCGAGTGGGAGTTTGCGCGGGGAAGCTCGTAATGAGTGGAAGATTTCTACTTTCGGGGTTACTTCGATTGAAGCTTTATTAATACTTGTAAACATTCACGCTTTTGGTGTTTTATGCGAGTTTACCGGGTCAACGCTTTTGTAGGGTCTTGTAAGTAAAGGCCATAAATCACAAGTCGGCCAGTGGGCCCTAAACGCAACATTCAACTTGGAATTTTTCTCCTGAATTTGTATTGGGAGGCGAAATTAAAGGGACAGTGTGTATTGTTTGACCACTAGATGTCGCAACATGATCTAATGCGACTGAAAACGAGAGCCTCAATGCACAAGGAGTATTGTAAACTACTGGGACTGAAAGTGACCAAAAATGCATCGTTTCAGTTCTCATTTTTGGGGGGCCTGATAATTTGCAAGAAAAGACAAAAAAAGGAAAAATTTACAAAAAGAAGAAACGGAAAGAACAATGATGAATGAGTGGAAATTAAAATTAATGAGGAAAGGGGAAAAAAAAGAAAAAGAAAAAAAGAAAAGAAAAATTACAGGAAAAATAAAGATATTAAGAGGAAAAAATGAAAATGCTAAAAAAATGGGAAACATAGACATGTAAAAGACATTTAAAAAAAGAAAGAAAAAAAGGGAAAAATATACTGAAAGAAGAAAAGAAAAATGATAAATGGAAAATGAAGAAATGAAAAAGAAAAGCAAAAAGAAAGAAACAAAGAAAAAAAGAAATAATGTGAAAAAGAAAGATATTAAAAGAAAAAAAGAAAAGTGAAAAGAAAAAAATTGAAAATAAAGTCATTAAAAGGAATGAAAGGGGAAAAAGAAGGAAAACAATTGAGAAAAGAGAAATAAATAATAGGAAAAAAAGAAAGATATTAAGAGAAAAATGGAAAGGATCACGTTAAAAAAGGAAGGAGAAATACAAAGAAGAGAAAAAGAAGAAAAAATATGGAAGAAAAGATATTCCGAGAAAAAAAAAAAATTTAAAAAATGAAAAAAGAAGAAGGGTAAGAAAAAACAAAGGGAAAGGGAAAATTATATTAAACGAACTGAAAAATGAGAAATAAATGGAAAATAGAGAAATAAAAAACAAAAGGGAAAAAAAGTAAAAAGGAGTAATGGAAAAAAAGAAAGATATTGAAAGGAAAAGGAAATAAGAACACATTAAAAGAAGGAAAATAGAGAAATGAAAAAAAGAAATAAATATGGGGAAAGAAGATATTAAGAGAAAATATATCATACAACTTTGAAAAAAGAAGAAAAAGGGAAAGAGAAAAGAAAGGAAAAGGGAAAATATATTAAAAGAAAAAAGGAAGAACGACAAATAAATGGAAAATAGAGAAATTAAAAACAAAAGGAAAAAAAGGAATAATGGATAAAAAAAATATATCAAGAGGAAAAGGAAATAGAAACACATTAAAAGAAGGCAGAAATGAAAAAGAAAAGAAAAGAGAGAAATAAATAAGGGGAAAGATATTAAGAGAAAATATATCATACAACTTTGAAAAAAGAAGAAAAAGGGAAAGAGAAAAGAAAGGAAAAGGGAAAATATATTAAAAGAAAAAAGGAAGAACGACAAATAAATGGAAAATAGAGAAATCAGAAACAAAAGGGGAAAAAAAGAAAAGGAATAATGGAAAAAAGAAAGATATTAAGAGGAAAAGGAAATAAGAACACATTAAAGGAACGAAAATAGAGAAATGAAAAAGAAAAGAAAAAAAGAAATAAATAAGGGGAAAGAATATATTAAGAGAAAATATATCATACAACTTTGAAAAAAGAAGAAAAAGGGAAAGAGAAAAGAAAGGAAAAGGGAAAATATATTAAAAGAAAAAAGGAAGAACGACAAATAAATGGAAAATAGAGAAATTAAAAACAAAAGGGAAAAAAAGAAAAAAGGAATAATGAAAAAAGAAAGATATTAAGAGGAAAAGGAAATAAGAACACATTAAAGGAACGAAAATAGAGAAATGAAAAAGAAAAGAAAAAAAGAAATAAATAAGGGGAAAGAAGATAAGAAAGGAAAATGCATTTAAAGAAGAACAGAAAAACGACAAATAAATAGAAAATACAGAAATTCAAGACAAAAGGAAAATAAAGAAAAAAGAAAAAAGGAATAATCGAAAAAAGAAAGATATTAAGAGGAAAAGGAAATAAGAACATGTTCAAAGAAGGAAAATAGAGAAATGAAAAAGAAAAGAAAAAAGAAATGAATAAGGGGAAAGGAAGATATTAAGAGAAAATATATCATACAACTTTGAAAAAAGAAGAAAAAGGGAAAGAAAAAAGAAAAGAAAAGGAAAAATATTTTAAAAGAAGAACAGAAAAACGACAAATAAATCGAAAATACAGAAATTAAAAACAAAAGGGAAAAAAAGAAAAAAGGAATAATGATAAAAAGAAAGATATTAAGAGGAAAATGAAATAAGAACACGTTCAAAGAAAGAAAACAGAGAAATGAAAAAAAAAGGGAGCAAAAAAAGAAAATATTAAGAGAAAAAAAAAATTAAAAGAAGGAAAATAGAGAAATTAAGAAGAAATAAATAAGGGGAAAGGAAGATATTAAGAGAAAATATATCACACAACTTTGCAAAAAGAAGAAAAAGGGAAAGAGAAAAGAAAGGAAAATGCATTTAAAGAAGAACAGAAAAACGACAAATAAATAGAAAATACAGACATTCAAAACAAAAGGAAAGTAAAGAAAAAAGAAAAAAGGAATAATCGAAAAAGAAAGATATTAAGAGGAAAGGGAAATAAGAACAGGTTCAAAGAAGCAAAATAGAGAAATGAAAAAGAAACAAGGGATAAAAAATGAAGCTATTAAAAGAAAAAAACATGAAAAAAGGAGAAAAAGAAACAGAAAAAAAGGAAGACTAAAAAAAAAAGAAAAATATGAAAAAGAAGAAATAGGGAAAGAAAAAAGAAAGGAAAAGGGAAAAATTATGCTAAAAGAAGAACAAAAAAACGACAAATAAATAGAAAATAGAGAAATTAAAAACAAAAGGGAAAAAAAGAAAAAAGGAATAATGAAAAAAAAAAGAAGGTATTAAGAAGAAAAGGAAATAAGAACATGTTCAAAGAAGGAAAACAGAGAAATGAAAAAAAGGGAGCAAAAAAAGAAAATATTAAGAGAAAAAAAATATCAAAAAAGAAGTAAAAGAGAAAGAAAAAAAAGAGGAAAAGACTAAAAAAAAAAAAAAAAAAAGAAAAGGGTGTAGTATTCGCAGACGAGGGCCATGCGAGAAAAAAAAAATGGGAGCTTTCCTCCTGCCAATAGGGAAATAAAGCATTGATTTTACGTAGCCGATACTATTTTTAGCCGCCATGACGGATGCTTATGTCTTTTATCGATCGGGTGAGTTTACGGGTCGCCAGGCATGCTGATTAATCAGGAGGCCGCCGCCCTGCTGGAACAAGACATTAATGCGCCCTTAGCATTGTTGCTAACAAGAGCCAAAGTCTTTCTGTTTTTTGCTCATTCGGCGCTCCTATAACAATGCTACAAAGCACAAGGACAAATACAAACTATGAAAACTGAAAACTGAAAAAAAAGGAAAAGAAAAACCAAAACGAATGTCGTCAAAAAAGAAAGAAAAGTATGGCTGTATGCCGTATAAACGAGTGTTACAAAGCACAAAGAAGAAAGCAAACTATAGAGATTCTAAGTGATCACTCCTCACCGTATTTTTCAAATTTCTCTCAGATTTTTTTGCAAAAAGAAGAAAGTCGGAAAAGAAAAAAGAAAGGGGAAAGAAAAGGGAAATGGAAATAAAAGAAAAACAAAAAAAAGTAATACATTAAAAAAGTAAAGAAAAAAGAAAAAAATGGAAATAAAAGAAAAACAAACAAAGTAATGAATAAAAAAAGAAAAGAAAAACGAAAAAAAGGAAAAAGAAAGAAAAAAAAACAAGTGAAGGAAAAAAGGAAAAGAAAGACTAAACGAATGTTGACAAAAACAAAAGAAAAAGTATCGAGCAACTGTAAACGAGTGTTACAAAGGAGAAAACAAACTATGGAGATTCCAAGTGACCAATCCTCACCGTATTTTTCAAATTTCTTTCTCAGATGTTTTCCAAAAAGAAGAAAGTCGGAAAAGAAAAAAGAAAGGCGAAAGAAAGAAAAGGGAAATGGAAATAAAAGAAAAACAAAAAAAAAGTAATGAATAACAAAAAAGAAAAAAAGGGAAAAAAAGAAAAAAAGGAAAAAAAAAAAGTGTTTTTTTTAACCACAAGGAGGCGCTAAAAAATACGCACTGTCCCTTTAAGGATCCCGAAGGCAGTTTTCACTTCAACTTTTGAGTGCAGGCTAAGCAACAAAATGACTATTGTGAGCACAGCTCCGGTTGCTGGGCAACCGCACGGCTGTTTCCTTGGCGACGGTTGCCGCGCAGTTGCAGAGTGGGGGTGACCGGCGGACTTGACAACGCTCATGCGTGACCTCCGACCCCATGTAAGGAAGGGGGGGTCAGGGGTCACCAACAAGAAACACAACAAAAAATAAGTATTTAGTTTTGTAGAATTACTGTAGTTTTCAAGTCGGGTTTTTGAAGTATTACTGTGGTTATATTCTCGTAGTATTTTTGAAGTATTTCTTAAGACGTATGCTCAGAGTGTTTCTGTAGTATTACTGTAATATTAAATATTTAATAGTATTTTTGAAGTATTTCTTAAGAAGTATGCTCATAGTGTTTCTGTAGTATTACTGTATTCATATTTTTGTATTATTTTTGAAGTATTCCTTAACAAGTATGCTCATAGTTTTTATTTAGTATTTATGTGATATTGCTGTGTTAATATTTTATAGTATTTTTGAAGTATTTCTTAAGAAGTATGCTCATAGGGTTTCTGTAGTATTTCTGTAATATTAAATATTTAATAGTATTTTTGAAGTATTTCTTAAGAAGTATGCTCATAGTGTTTCTGTAGTATTACTGTATTCATATTTTTGTATTATTTTTGAAGTATTCCTTAACAAGTATGCTCATAGTTTTTATTTAGTATTTATGTGATATTGCTGTGTTAATATTTTATAGTATTTTTGAAGTATTTCTTAAGAAGTATGCTCATAGTGTTTCTGTAGTATTTCTGTAATATTAAATATTTTATAGTATTTTTGAAGTATTTCTTAACAAGCACGCTCATAGTGTTTCTGTAGTATTACTGTATTTATATTTTGTAGTATTTTTGACGTATATCTTAAGAAGTATGCTCATAGTGTTTCTCTAGTATTTTTGTAGTATTTCTATAGTAATATTTTTTAGTATTTTTGACATATTTCTTAAGAAGTATGCTCATAGTGTTTCTTTAGTATTTTTGTAGTATTACTATAGTAATATTTTTAGTATTTTTGATATATTTCTTAAGAAGTATGCTCATAGTGTTTCTCTAGTATTTTATAGGATTACTGTAGTAATACGTTTATGGTAGTTTTGAAGTATTTCTTAAGAAGTATGCTCATAGTGTTTCTGTAGTTTTTCAGTAATATTACTGTGTTCATATTTTTATAGTATTTTTGAACTATTTCTTAAGAAGTACGCTCAAAGTGTTTCTGTAGTATTTCCGTATTTTATAGTAATTCTGAAGTATTAAGAAGTATGCTCATAGTGTTTCTCTAGTATTTCCATAGTATTACTGTAGTAATATTTTTATAGTACTTTTGAAGTATTTCTTAAGAAGTATGCTCATAGTGTTTCTGTAGTATTTTCATAGTATTACTGTAGTAATATTTTTATAGTACTTTTGATGTATAAAGAGGTATGCTCATCGTGTTTCTGTAGTATTTTCGTAGTATTACTGTAGTAATGTTTTTTTAATCTTGAAATATTTTTTCAGTCGTATTTTTATATTTCTGTAGTATTACCGTCATTTTTGTAGTATAATTGGAGTATTTCTGCAGTTGTATTTTAGTATTATTTTAATAAAATGTTTGCAGTATATCTGTAGTATTTTATAGGATTACCATTGTTGTATTTTCGTAGTATTTTTGAAGTAACGTTTCTGTAGGGTATTTTCATTTAGTATTTATGTTGTAATATTTCTGTAGAAGTATTTTGTATCATACTATTTTTGGAGTGGTATTATTGTGTATTTTATAGAAGTATTTTGGAAATATTTCCATACTTGTATTATTGCATGTCTGCAGTATTTTGGTAGAATTTCCACAGTGGTATTTTTCTCTTATTTCTGTAGTATTATGGTCGTTTTTATAGTATAATTGAAGTATTTCTGCAGTTGTATTTTAGTATTATTCTAATAGTACAATCTTTGCATTTTTGCTATTACTCTCTTTTTATCTTTCTAATGCTGTGTTTCTTTTCCCTTTTTCTGTATCTTTCTCTTCCTCATCTTTCTTTTTTCCTCCCGTTCTTTGTTAGCCTCTCTTTTTATTTTTCGTTTCTTTTTCTCTCTTCCTCACTTTCTTTCCATCGCTCTCTTTCATATGTTCTATCTCTTCTCTTCTTCTCCCTCACTATGCATCTCTCTTTTCCTCACGCTCTCTATTAGCCTCTCTTATCTTTTTATCCTTAGTTTCTTTTTCTCCTCCCTTTCTCTGTATCTCTTCCTCACTTTCTTTCTATCTCTCTCATTGTTCTGTCTATCTCTTCTATTCTTCTACCTCTCTATGCATCTCTCTCTTTTCCTCACGCTCTCTATTAGCCTCTCTTTTTATCCTTAGTTTCTTTTTCTCCTCCCTTTCTCTGTATCTTTCTCATCCTCGCTTTCTTTCTCTCTTCTCTCTTTCTCCCTCGCTATGCATCTTTCTCTTTTCCTCACGCTCTCTATTAGCCTCTCTTTGTATCTTTTGTTTCTCTTCCCTTTCTCTGTATCGTTCTCTTCCTCATTCTTCTTCTCCCTCGCTATGCATCTCTTTTCCTCACGCTCTCTATTAGCCTCTCTTTTTATCTTTCGTTTCTGTTTTCCTTTCTCTGTATCTTTCAATTCCTCATTCTCTCATCCTTCTTTTTTTCTCCCGTTCTCTATTAGCCTCTTTTTATCTTTCGTTTCTTTTTCTCCTCCCTTTCTCTATCTCTCTTCCTCACTTCCTTTCTATCTCTCACTCTCATATGTTCTGTCTATTTCTTCTGTTCTTATCCCTCGCTATGCATCTCTCTTTTCCTCACACGCTCTATTAGCCTCTCTTTTTATCCTTAGTTTTTTTTTCTCCTCCCTTTCTCTGTATCTCTCTCATCCTCACTTTCTTTCTCTCTATCTCTTCTCTCCTTCTCCCTCGCTATGCATCTTTCTCTTTTCCTCACGCTCTCTATTAGCCTCTCTTTTTATCTTTCGTTTTTGTTTTCCTTTCTCCCTTTCTCTGTATCTTTCTCTTCCTCATTCTCTCATCTTTCTTTTTTTCTCCCGTTCTCTATTAGCCTCTCTTTTTATCTTTGGTTTCTTTTTCTCCTCCCTTTCTCTGTATCTTTCTCTTCCTCGCTTTCTTTCTCTCTATCTCTTCTCTCCTTCTCCCTCGCTGTGCATCTTTCTCTTTTCCTCACGCTCTCTATTAGCCACTCTTTTCATCTTTCGTTACTGTTTTCCTTTCTCCCTTTCTCTGTATCTTTCTCTTCCTCATTCTCTCATCTTTCTTTTTTTCTCCCGTTCTCTATTAGCCTCTCTTTTTATCTTCTGTTTCTCTTTCCCCCTTTCTCTGTATCTTTCTCTGATCTGTGCGGCCCTTTGAGACTATTTGTGATTAAGGGCTATACAAATAAGCATGACTTGACTGTTGGCGTCATTTTCGGACACTTTAATAAAATGAAAAATCTTCATTTATTGCAAGAAAATGGCGTCGATTTCAAACATTTTCAAGCACGTCACCCAATATTCAAGCATTTTCCTGACCTTAAAAACACAACATTGAGATTCAAGCATTTTCAAGGATTTCAAGCACCCGCACGAACCCTGATATCAGTGCGGGTGTTCCTAATAAAGAAAAAAAGGAGCGTAGTATCCGTCCAGTACCACACAACTGTCATTTCTGTGCATTTGTTTCTTCTTTTAATAAATCCTCAAAAAAAATTTTTTAAAAAAAAATACACAAAAGTATATATATTTTTAAAAAATACTTTCGCTCCACCACCTTCTCCGGGGCTACTGATTGGCCGATTCACAGGCGTCTATCCAATCACTGTACACGTCGACTGGCTCTGATAGATCTGGACATGGAAACGGTTAAGGACAAAAGCTTTTTGATATCATTTGTGCGATACAAATGATATTGATTTTCAAAATCGATACCCAAAATATGACGCTTTAGATCGTTAACGTTAGTTACTCATAAATATCCATTACTTAAAAAGACCAAAAACAATGCAACACTAAAATCAAACACTGTGCTAACAAAACTATGTCTAGGGTGCATATGGCATTTTTATAAATGGATATTAATAACAATAACGCAATTTTGTCGGGCTTGGCAGCTTATTTAACCATTCTGTCCACCAAAAAGTGAACTGCACTCATGCAGCCTTGATCCATTATCCCCGATTACATATTACTGGGAACCCAGAGCGGCAGAGAGCAATTTTGTCAGGCTTAGCAGCTTATTTAGCCATTCTGTCCACCAAAAAGCGAACTGCACTCATGCAGGCTTGATCCATTATCCCTGATGGCATATTGCTGGGAACCCAGAGCGGCAGAGAGCAATTTTGTCAGGCTTAGCAGCTTATTTAGCCATTCTGTCCACCAAAAAGTGAACTGCACTCATGCAGCCTTGATCCATTATCCCCGATTACATATTACTGGGATCCCAGAGCGACAGAGAGCAATTTTGTCAGGCTTAGCAGCTTATTTAACCATTCTGTCCACCAAAAAGTGAACTGCAGTCATGCAGCCTTGATCCATTATCCCCGATTACATATTACTGGGAACCCAGAGCGGCAGAGAGCAATTTTGTCAGGCTTAGCAGCTTATTTAGCCATTCCGTCCACCAAAAAGCGAACTGCACTCATGCAGCCTTGATCCATTATTCCCGATTACATATTATTGGGAATCCAGAGTGGCAGAGAGCAATTTTGTCAGGCTTAGCAGCTTATTCAGCCATTCCGTCCACCAAAAAGCAAACTGCACTCATGCAGGCTTGATCCATTATCCCTGATGGCATATTGCTGGGAACCCAGAGCGTCAGAGAGCAATTTTGTCAGGCTTAGCAGCTTATTTAACCATTCTGTCCACCAAAAAATGAACTGCACTCATGCAGCCTTGATCCATTATCCCTGATGGCATATTGCTGGGAACCTAGAGCAGCAGAGAGCAATTTTGTCAGGCTTAGCAGCTTATTTAACAATTCTGGCCACCAAAGAGTAAACTGCACTCATGCAGCCTTGATCCATTATCCCCGATTACATATTACTGGGAACCCAGAGCGGCAGAGAGCAATTTTGTCAGGCTTAGCAGCTTATTTAGCCATACCGTCCACCAAAAAGCGAACTGCACTCATGCAGCCTTGATCCATTATCCCCGATTACATATTACTGGGAATCCAGAGCGGCAGAGAGCAATTTTGTCAGGCTTAGCAGCTTATTTAACCATTCTGTCCACCAAAAAGTGAACTGCACTCATGCAGCCTTGATCCATTATCCCCGATTACATATTACTGGGAACCCGGAGCGGCAGAGAGCAATTTTGTCAGGCTTAGCAGCTTATTTAGCCATTCCGTCCACCAAAAAGCGAACTGCACTCATGCAGGCTTGATCCATTATCCCTGATGGCATATTGCTGGGAACCCAGAGCGTCAGAGAGCAATTTTGTCAGGCTTAGGAGCTTATTTAACCATTCTGTCCACCAAAAAATGAACTGCACTCATGCAGCCTTGATCCATTATCCCTGATGGCATATTGCTGGGAACCCAGAGCAGCAGAGAGCAATTTTGTCAGGCTTAGCAGCTTATTTAACAATTCTGGCCACCAAAGAGTAAACTGCACTCGTGCAGCCTTGATCCATTATCCCCGATTACATATTACTGGGATACCAGAGCGGCAGAGAGCAATTTTGTCAGGCTTAGCAGCTTATTTAACCATTCTGTCCACCAAAACGTGAACTGCACTCATGCAGCCTTGATCTGTTATCCCCGATTAAATATTACTGGGAACCCAGAGCAGCAGAGAGCAAATTTGTCAGGCTTAGCAGCTTATTTAACAATTCTGGCCACCAAAGAGTAAACTGCACTCATGCAGCCTTGATCCATTATCCCCGATTACATATTACTGGGATACCAGAGCGGCAGAGAGCAATTTTGTCAGGCTTAGCAGCTTATTTAACCATTCTGTCCACCAAAAAGTGAACTGCACTCATGCAGCCTTGATCCATTATCCCCGATTACATATTACTGGGAATCCAGAGCGGCAGAGAGCAATTTTGTCAGGCTTAGTAGCTTATTTAGCCATTCCGTCCACAAAAAAATTGAACTGCACTCATGCAGCCTTGATCCATTATCCCCGATCACATATTACTGGGAACCCAGAGCGGCAGAGAGCAATTTTGTCAGGCTTAGCAGCTTATTTAACCATTCCGTCCACCAAAAAATGAACTGCACTCATGCAGCCTTGATCCATTATCCCTGATGGCATATTGCTGGGAACCCAGAGCGGCAGAGAGCTTTTTTGTCAGGCTTAGCAGCTTATTTAGCCATTCTGTCCACCAAAAAGTGAACTGCACTCATGCAGCCTTGATCCATTATCCTCGATTACATATTACTGGGAACCCAGATCAGCAGAGAGTAATTTTGTCAGGCTTAGCAGCTTGTTTAACCATTCTGTCCACCAAAAAGTGAACTGCACTCATGCAGCCTTGATCCATTATCCCCGATTACGTATTACTGGGAACCCAGAGCGGCAGAGAGCTCACCTAGCATCCACCCCAAAGAAGAAATCCGGCTTCTACTTCCTGGTATGTGTGTATACACACTGCACTGTACCTCTAGCACGCCAAGAACTTTGACGTTTTTATTGTTTAATATCCCGTGCATCCATTCAAGAATGGTTGGTCTGAAGCGTAAAGAAGAGGCGAGCCGTTTCTTTTTAAATGAAAGTGGACTAAAAAGCTTGATGCGGTTGAGAAAATGTTTGGATCACCTTTTTTCGCCCACTTTCTAACACCGAAGAGGAAGTTTCCTAACTCTTGAAGCTCATCTTCCACAAGTAAAATTGCCTAAAATGAAATGCACGGTTGTGGTCGCGATCCGTTATCCCCGGTCGACTACTGCTGAGAATGGGAAAGGCAGAGTTTTTATTTCGGTTCAGGTTGCGGATGCAAGCCGTTGTGGCCTACTTAAAAAGAACTGAATTTTTTTGGCTGCGATTTATTATCCCTCGGAGATTATTCATGCGAGCGCGGGGGCAGATTTGTGTCATACATGGCAGCCTTTTATTTCTGTACTTTCGCTAAAACAAAAAGAACCTGTACGGCTGCGATCCGTTATCCCGGGTGGACTGTTGTCGAGAGTGGAGCCCAAAAGAGAAAATTGGTGACTCTATTTTCCATACCTTTACCTAAAATAAACAGCACCAGTGCGGCCGGAATCCATTATCCCCAGTCGACTATTGCCGACAATGGAGGCTAAAAGAGAACATTTGTTATGCGTGGCGACGGCTCTTTTCGGCCTTTCCTGTTAAAATGATCAGTACCCGCCCTGTGGTAATCCGTTATCCCCGGTCGACTATTGCTGCGAGTAGACGTTAAAAGTAGGAGAATGGAGGGGAGTACTTAGCAGCTTTTTCAGAGGTGGGGTTTTCGGAGGGGCAGCTTCTGGTCCCTATTAAACGTGATAAACTAGGGAATACAGTAATTATATGTATACATACAGTATTTACTAGTCACAAACAGAATTAGAAGATAATATAAATAATATATTAGTAAATACTAGCAATACAATATTGATACAATTATATATACATATAAAATATATATATATTATATTATATATATATACCACAGCCATATCCCCCTAGTGGGAGGTGGCTAGAGTCATTTCTGACTCTTTTTGGGAGATTGATTTAGAGGAGCGGATTCCCAGCCCCCTCGCTCAACTCAACTGAGGTGTTGGGAGTCATTAGGTGACCAAACCCCCCAATTCCTAACCTTAATACCCCCAAGGCCACCGAGCTGGTATATAAAATATATATAAAATAATATTTGTAAGTATAAGGAGAAGGAGGTGGTAAAATTCCAAGAAAAACATATTGCAATTTTACCATGATGGCGTAATAAAATATGGGTAATAAAATGAGCATTTTATAAATTAAAGTGGTATACAGTAAATAAAGTCATAATATTAGAGAGTCGTAAATGCAGTGCCACTTTATCAACTCTATGGCCTTCATCGGAAATATACAACTTGTCACCCTCAATAAAATGTTTGCTGTCAAACAAAGACTTTAAAAGTCGTTTTTCAGAAAATTCTGAAAGCCCCTCGCCGCTTGTCGTTGCTAACGCCGTCCGGCACATTTACTGCCTGAGCGTGTAGGCGCCAAATGCTCAATTAGGGAGACCCCCAAAAATGTGCAGTGAATAATGATGTTCCAATAAATCAGCGTTTAACCCTGAAGATTATGCTGAAAGCTTCTAGTAAATGGACGCTGTGGTGGAGCTAATGGAGGTGTCCCGAGATTGTTGTTAATATTCAGAAAAAGAGCACATTGGTAGGCAACTTTAGGAAGAACTGGCGTTGTTGTTACCCAGATTTGCTTTTAAGGGAAGTTCTACCATTAGAGTTGAAGGATTTTATAACATTTTACTATAAAGGATTTTATACGATTAAATACAAGTTACATTTATAGAGTGCAATGAAGATTTTCACTGAGTGGGCTTCAGGTCACGCTGTTCCAAATTCGGAATGTTTTAACGGGGGAATTTTGATTATTTAGATTAACGCTCGGTGTTGTTTTGAGTTTCTCCAGACATCGAGGCGAGGGGGTGGACCCCACGTGGGGGCTTTTTCCGGCACGCCCAAGAGAGGAGCCGGCACACCAGCTTGCGGAGACGTGGGTCGAGAAAACAAGAAGTAAGATCAAAAGAGGAGGATTGACAGAGACTCGAGCGACGCTTTTTCAGCTAATTCGATGGAGTTCACTTAGTTAAACTATTTAAGAAATTACATCTGCCCCCGTGTGGAAATCCCGGTCTCTTATTCATTTTTCCATCAAGAAATGAGCGTGTATTGTTAGGAGAATGTAGGTTGTGTTTGGTAAATGGAGTCAGATAACTAATTGAACAATTTGGTAAACGGTACATTTTAATTCTTATTTCCTAACAGAGTCAATACACGTTTACCTGACATGATCCTGGGAAAGAGGTTTATGCTCACAGAGAAAAATAAAGCTATAACATATTTGGCCTAGTAGAATTATTAACGTTACGAGGACGCTTCAGCTTTCGAATAATCCCGCCCTCAATCAACTTGACCCACAACCAAAATTTTGGAGATAAAAATGGCTTTTGATCGGATTCCGGTTTTTGAATTATTTTATTATCACATATTATAGCCTGGGAGTGGTTTAGCGCGTCTATGGCACTCTTCTGAGGTAGTGGGTTCAAATCCAGCTACCAGCCTTCCTGTGTGGAGTTTGCATGTTCTCCTCATGCTTGCATGTCCTCTTTGCACTCCGGTTTCCTCCCACATTCCAAAAACATACATGACAGGGTAATTGGCTGGTGCAAATTGTCCCTAGGTGTGAATCAGCAAGTGAGTTGTCTGTCTCTGTGTCCCCTGCCCGCTGCCCGAGGATGGCTGGGATGGGCTCAGCAATCCCGTGACCCTACTGATAACAAGCCATGCAGATAATGGATAGATGGATGGATACTATAACCCGATGCATTACTGATTAGAGAGTTTGTATTGAAAACTCAAATGTCCTCATCTCAAAATATAATCAAAAAGTATACTCGTCGGCTAGAAGCTGTACTCAGCAGTATCAAAATAATAAGACTTGTAGAGAAATGAACGTGAAATCCAAGAAGCATTTCAAAATATAGACTACAAAGTAGAGAAAATGCTGAATGAAATCATAAAAACTAAAAAGGAGGTGGAAGATTTGCGGAAAGAAATCCCACAATTTAAGGTTTGATGGGACTTAGGAACAACGTAAGGAGAAAGAATGAGAAATTCAAAGAGCAAATCGAGCCATCGTCGACGAATCAAAGAAAATCTATGGCAATACAAAGAAATGGAAGATAATTCTGCAAAATGAGGCAGATGATTTTGAGCAATGTGCTGAAAAAAATTGCTTATCGCGCTATCACGTAAAGAAAAACTTTATATGATTGAGAGAAGAAACGTCTAAAATGACTGTGGGGACAAGTCTCTTACAAGACTTTGGTGTCTACCCGTCACGCCTCTTTTCTTTTCAGGTGATGTGTTCATTTTGTGATGTGATGTTAGTTTCAATTTGAAAGAAAGACGAAAAAACCCACTAACATTTTTGATTTGCAATTAATCCAAAATGTAGGAATTCATCAATTGAATTAAAGGAAATAATCAGTTATATCTCAGGATTGAATTTATGAGAAACATTCCCCTATGTCCCTAGGTGTGGATGAGCGAGTGAGTTGTCTGTCCCCGTGTGCCCTGCGATTGGCTGGCAACCAGTTCAGGGTGTCCCCTGCCCACTGCCCGATGATTGCCAAGATGGGCTCCAGCACCCCCGCGACCCTACTGAGGATAGAATTGGTAGTACCGTATTTTCCGCACTATAAGGCGCACCTAAAAGCCTTTATTTTTTTCAAAAGCTGACCATGCGCCTTATAATACAGTGCGCCTTATTTATGGATCAACATTAAGTTTTCCAACTAACTTGCAGCCGCCGACTAGATTTCCCCCCGAACGCCAAGTATTATGCGGTGAATGCTGGGATTTATTTACCGGCGTTTCATTGGCTAACCAATGTGTCAATCATCATTTGAATCGATCACTATTGGCTAAAGTTTTTCGGAGGTCAAGAGGCGGATCCTTTTTATCATTTACAGGCTGGCATTGGCTTAAACGGCAAAACAAAGCCTGCAATTGGCCGAAAAAGATGAATGCCTACAGCACGTGGCTGACGGCATACAGAAAGCATTTTTTTCTATTCTGTATTTGTAAATATTTTATTCTCCTGGATTTACTACACTCACGGATATAAGAGGACATTGGCTGCAAATTATTATGAACACGACTTCAGTGAGGTACGCCGGGTTTTATATTATCCCTGTATCCTGTTTCAGACTGAACTCGATGTTTCTGTGATAAGCGGTGCAGATAATGGATGGAATGGAGTGTCTATTTTTAAATTAAATTCAATTCCAAGTGTTTATTGTCATATGCGCAGTAAAGTTGCGAGCGAAAAAGAAAATAGAAACTAAGGAATGGTTGGCATTTCTTGAATCCCAAGACTTTAACCTTCCGAATGATGGAACGATGCATCGTACGGACACCGCATCCGCACGTGTTCTCGACACGTATTTGCGTCTTTGCAAGCTTTCGGAATGTTAAGGGGGCAATAAGTTTGACTGAACTATCTGACTGTTTTGTCGACGTTCCCATTGTATTGCCTTATAATCCGGTGCGTCTTATGTATGTCAAAAATAGGACCAAAAAGTATTTTTTCGGGGTGCGCCCTATAACCCGGTGCGCCGTATAGTGCAGAAATTATGGTACTTTCATCATAATGTATAGTTCTATATGTTTAGGACTAAATTGTTAAGCCCCAGTGTATAAAATTTGATCATTATGTGACACTCTATTGTCTAATGCAAACCAAAACGAGTGCCAAGACCAAAGCCTTAGAAGCAAGCTGCCAAACGAACATGGTGGCGACCTTAAGTAGGGATTCCTTGAGGTAAAGAAATAAGTTCCTCAACCTATGATTATTTTTTTCATACTAAATAATATTCATATAATTCAGGCATTTCTGTCTTGTATTCAAATAAAAAACCATACCATAGAAAAGGATACAAGTAATAGGCGTCTGAAATTCCTCCAAACAAACTGAACACGATATTATTCCAGTATTTCTGGTCCTCTCCCTGTCGTGGGATCAAAGAAGACGTTAGCAACTTAATGATCGTGTATTTGACCAAAATTGTTGATTTTAAAGGAAGCAAACACTTGCATTTTGACGTCACATGATTTCTCGTGGTTGCAGAATGGGCAGGTGAACTGAGTATCCAGATCCCCGGTCATCTTCTTTTTGGGAGGGGGTTTTCGCTTGGACTTTCGGCGTCCCATCGTTCGATAATGATCTGGAACAGTTTGAGGACACGCGAGATCAATCGGAGCAGTGAGCCAACAGTTTTTGATGCCACGTATTTACACGTAAGTCAGCAAGCTAACATTTGCATGTTGTTGCTAAACCCAAAAAGTGATCAAACTCGTCCGACACGAGTATTTCTGGTGAATTTTCGTTTTAGAGTCACAGAGACACGCGTTAAAGAAATATTTTGATTGAAAACGTTTTAAAGTTGGCTTTTGTTTACCTTTGCTCGGAGACGCACACGGTGCGTTGTTGAAGAAATCCACTTCCGCAACAATGAGAATAGGCAAGATTTGATTGGGCAGATTTGATTTACGTTTCGACTATTCATTGGTTTAAACACACATCACTCAGAGCAAAGAAGGGTAGGCGTTGCTAACATGACTGGTGACGTCAGAGGCTGTAAGTTTGCGATCGAGCTACGTCGACATTAATCGAGTTTAAAGTTTCTCAGACGTTTTATTTAGTACATTTAATTATTTAAGATAAATAATATTACTTTTATTTCACTGTTGTTCAAGTCAAGCGCCACGGTGAGCAGGGTTGGCATTACACTACGTTAAAAACCGTAAAACTCGCTAGCTAGCTTTCAATTTCGTTTCTTTAAAAAAAAAAAAGTGCTCACTTTTTTGTGTAAACAATACTATAATTCTCTTTTGGGAAACATTAATGATATTTTTTAGTCTAGACTCATTCAAAGTATAAATGGGCTGTTTTTCAGTCAAAGTGAGCAAAGGTAATCATATAACAGTTCACTCTAGTCAAGTTATGTTTATGTATAGCCCTTAATCACGAGGAGGCTCAAAGGGCTGCACAGACCACAGATTATTGCTAACTACAGACTATTATGACACCATCCCCTGATCTAGAACCTACATGAGGGCAAGGAAAAACTCAAAAACCTCAACGTAAGGAAAATGAAACCTTGAGGTAATCCCCCTTCCAGGATGACCAGGCTACAACAGATGTTGCAATAAAAAACAATACACAGATATTGTCAACATGAAATATAGTTCATTCATAAGCTATAGAAAATAGGTGTGTTTTAGGCCTGGATTTAAACAGTTCAACTAATGTTGCAGATCAAATATCAGTGGGCAGAGCATTTCACAGCACTGAGGCCCGAATGGAGAATGCTCTCGAACCTGTGGATCTCTTCTTGGCTCTTGGGATCACCAGTAGACCAGCATTTTCAGAGCAAAGGCTCCTGACCGGAACATAGGGGGAAATTAGATCAGAAAGATATGAGGGAGCAAGTCCATGCATGATTTTGTATACCAACAGAACCTTAAAAATCACATCTTAAGCTAACAGGGAACCAATGCAGGTTAGCTAAACTCTGGGTAATGCGATCAAACTTCCTTGTCTTAGTTAAAAGCCTCGCTGCAGCATTATTTTGTACCAGCTGCCAGCTCTTGATTTAGGACTTGGGGAGACCAGAGAGTAATACATTACAGTAATCGAGACGGGAGGTAACAAATGCATAAATTATCATCTCCGCATCCGACTGAGACAGCATAGGGCGAATTTTAGCAATGTTGCGAAGATGGAAGAAAGCTGTTCTAGTAATATTCTTAACATGTGTTTGGAAGGACAGATTGGGGTCAAATGTGACTCCTACTTTTTTGTCCTGAGTCACGCTGGGTGATCTTACTTACATTTGTCAATATTCATAGCAGTTTGTTGTGAACAAGTCACAGAATTTAGATAGACCAATAATTAAAATTTCGGTATTTTCCGTGTTAAGGCGCAAAAAGTTCAGTGACCTCTATCCTTTTATCTCAGTGAGGCAGGCCTTCAAATTTCACAGTTTAGTGGGGCCGATTCCTCCATCGGAAGATATAGTTGAATGTCATCTGCGTAGCAATGGAAACTAATATTACACTTGCGAATAATATCACCTAAATTATGCATGTAAATGCTGAAAAGAACGGGGCCAAGTACTGAACCCTGCGGAACACCACAGGTAACACTGAAGGGTTCAGATGTCAGTTCACCATATTTAACATAATGCGTCCTATCTGAGAGGTAGGATTTGAACCATAAGAAGACGGTTCCTGAGAGACCAGTCCATTTTTCCAGCCAGTCTAGTAAGATATTATGGTCCACAGTGTCAAAGGCAGCTCTAAGGTCCAGCAGCAAGTAGAAAATCACTGGTGAATGTAAAATAAATAATACTGTATATTATACTGAAAATGGGCAGCACGGCGGCGCAGTGGTTAGCGCGTGTGCGGCACAGTTCTAAAGTCTTGGGAACCTCCTGTGTGGGTTCAAATCCAGCTACCAGACTTACTGTGCGGAGTTTGTATGTTCTCCCCGTGCTTGCGTGGGTTTCCTCCCACATTCCAAAGACATGCATTTCAGGTGGATTGGCCGGTCCAAATTGACCCTAGGTGTGAATGAGCAAGTGAGTTGTCTGTCCCTGTGTGCCCTGCGATTGGCTGGCAACCAGTTCAGGGTGTCCCCTGCCCACTGCCCGATGATTGCTGGGATGGGCTCCAGCACCCCCGCGACCCTACTGAGGATAAGCGGTGCAGCTAATGAGATTATACTGAAAATGTTGTCAACTAGTAAGATTGTTTTTTCCTGCGAAAAACTTAAAACCTTCTAAACCAGACTAAACTCTTAAGATATATCAATAATTCCAATCTTATAAAACATAAAAACTAATAGATACTTGTTATCAGAGTGAACCAGTGATAACCGAAACGCGGAGTAGCGAGGGGTCTCTGCATTAGAAAAAAAATCCTGGATGCACTGAGGACTTTAAAATCTAATCGTGATAAAAGTGAGCACTATATAATGTTTCAAATACTTTTTTTGATATATGCATGGTGAGATCACCAGGGGAATGATCTGACTACTTTTCAGCAGGTATGTCAGTGATGTGGACGGTGAAGATGGTTGGTCTGGGAGTGGTGGCCGTGTCCTTGAGCGTGGAACTTCTGTGGAAGCTCTCACGTCGCCTGAAGTCGTCCCACACTCTGAACGAGGTCCTGTTCTTTCCTTCAGAAGTGGCTTGCATGGAGCACATCTTCTACCCCGCTTCGCTAACGTGAGTGACTCATAGTGTGGAGCATAACAATGAAGCTTCTGGGATTCTAGATAGTGCAGTGGGAGCTTTGTGTTCATCCCTTTTGTGTTTTAATAAACATGTTTGCAGCACAAGTACGTCTTTGCAGCTGCAGCAACGTCCTTGAGGCGAATCTTAGCAGGAAATCGGTCATCAACTGAGTCTAGGTTGCTTATTCTTAGTGCAATGCTGTACTTTATTTGTTTTATCAGCTCAGAAGCAAATGAACTAAATCTATCGGGGAAATATTATGCAAATGAAACGTTTCATATCATAATTATTTAGGCCGTATATGACTGAGATTTTGTTCTTACAGAAACTGGATAAGGAAAAATAAGGGTTCCCCCAAGGTCTTAAAAACATGAAAATGTTTATTTGTGTAGCCCTTAATCACAAAGAGTCTCAAAGGGCTGCTTAATTTTAAATTTCTTCATCACTGTTGTTGCTGCTGGACCTTAGAGCTGCCTTTGACACTGTGGACCATAATATCTTCCTAGACCTGCTGTAAAAATTGATTGGTTTCTATGGAACTGTTCTCTTATGGTTCAGATCCTACTTCTCAGATAGGACGCATTGTGTTAAATATGGTGAACTGACATCTGAGCCTTTTAGTGTTACCTGTGGCGTTCCGCAGGGTTCAGTACTTGGCCCCTTTCTTTTCAGCATTTACATTCATCCATTAGGTGATATATTTTTTGCAAGTGTAATATTAGTTTCCATTGCAACGCAGATTATATTCAAATATTTTAAATTTTAAAGATCTTAAATTTGATCACTGCAAATGTAGACGTTGAAAAATTCTTTTGTTTGTCTACAAGTCTTACTTTTAACTCTCAAATGTCTTAATTTTTTCCTGTCTTTTCTGCGTGATAGAGCTAATAACTGTATAATTGGTAAACTAACCTTGTTTTGAAAATTTATTGTTTATTTTCTCCAACCTTATCAATCTCTGACTGATAAATGCAATGTGTTGGTCGAGAAATTCAGATTTCTGTGTTTTCCGTAAATCCGGCATTACGTTTGATTCTCTAACACACTGTCGAGTAGTTTTAGGTTGGGAAAGTGTAGGTTTTCCCCTTTGTGGTTTAGTGATTTAAAGTGGCTTCAGGCTTTTCCAAGGAATGAGTGGGAGCTTCGATGCAGCCTGTGTCGTAAAAACTACAAGCTCGACAGAATGGGACATTTGGACTTGGATTTGCACATGAAGAGTGCTAAACGTTTAGAGTGCTTCACAGCTACACGGAGACAGGCACCCATACCGCAGTTCTGCCCAGCTCATCGGATGCTAAACTCTACAGTCACCTAGGCTGCCAGGTAACATGCGATCTAGTAGTGGCTCAACGCAAACTCAACGCAGAGGTGAGGTGGACATTGTGGACCATATCGGACCACCTATAATATTCCTCAAATGAAAATATAGGCGAGTTCTTCAATTTCATGTTCTCCAACTCTGAGATCGCCACTACGTTCTCATGTGGGGAGCAACAAGGACAAATTGGCTGAAGTCGGTAACCGGAATGCATGGTTCGTACGGGAGCCTGAAATCCTTGAAAATGCTTGAACTTCACCGTTTTTATTTTAGGTGAAGTGCTTAAAAGTACTTAAAATTCTTGCCATATGATGTTTTTTGGAAGTGTGACCCGACAGCTAATGTATCAAAACAAATAAATATAACCAATAAAATCATAATGTTGGATTAAAAATGACGCTGCCGGTCAAGCGGTGGAATTGCATTGCTATGTGAAGCGTCATCGCTCCCTACAGGTCTATTAAGAAAGGTGCATCACAACAGGTAAATCACAACCTCATGCCTGCTAGGTTGCAGATTTAATTAAGGATTACTCGAAAAAGAAAAATACAAACCATTGTTAAAATGTGGAACAAATCCACGCACAGCATCAAGAGTGCGTATGCACATACTGGCTTGTTTTATTAAAAACGTGATGGTTACTTGTCCTTGTCTTATGCAGTTATTCCCAGAGGTTCTTTTGCATTACATCATAAATGTGTGCCAAAAAAGATCAAAGATTGGTCTTAAATTTAATTGGATGTGGTCTTGACTTAAAAAGTCTTAAATTTAAATGTAAGAAACCCTGAGAAATTGAAAGGTACAAAGCCTATATACAGTTTTTTTTAATCATTCCCCAAGCCTACCAGAATCTGCTCATTATACCCAAACAGCTCCCTGTTTTTTTTTGGAAATTTTAAAAATAACATATAATTAAATATACAGAGTTTGTCGTGGTGCTTGCAATTCTTGGAAATGCTTAAATTTTAAAATGTTTTTAAGGTTCGAAAAGTGCTTGGATTTTGGGTGAAGCGCTTGTAAATGCTTGACATTGTTGCCATGTTTCTCGGCGGTCTGACTCGATAGACGACTCATAAAGGTAGAATATCTTTTTATGCCAGCAAGTTAAATGGATGAAAATAATGGCTCAGATGACTAGTTCATATTTTTGTACAATCGCTTTGTTCATTAATTTGATGTTTAACTTTGAATGAATGAATGACTAAATGAATGAAACTTTCAAACATAACAAAAACAAATCAAAGAAAGAAAATAAAACACAATGCTCTCGTACATGTTCAAAAGTGAGTAGGAAGAAGCATATGCTTATTCAATCCTACCACTTGGACTTCATTAATAATTGTCTCACCGTTCTCTTCTGTGTATTTACATGTGAAAGCTAACTCATGAATATACATACTTACATTGGTTCTAGGGATACACAGCCTTTTTATTATCATCACCATCACTACTTCCATCACTTTTTTAACATCATCTTTGTCATTATTGCTATTTCCATAAATTTTCAGCATATTGTATAATTAGAGTATCTATTATGATGACAGTTCTCTTGGGTGCTCATGGTGAAACTGACTGCTATGTGGTGTGTGTTGTACGGCTTACAAGTGTGTTTTTATTTTGGAGAGGACATCGTTGGGCGTCGCCCGAAAATATACGCAGAGACAGAAATATGACAGAGAGGGAACGCAGTTTATTGCATCCGTTCATTCATCCACGTTTGAAATTCGTACGAGAGACACTGGCTTTTATACTGTGTTCAACAAGATCACGAAATGTTTTTCTCGGAACCGAAAGTATTTTTTCTCTGAATCGACTAGCTTAGTCAACAACCTGTTATTTCTTGTATCAACATTGTCTCATAACATCCTGCCAGATGTCTGTTGTCAGCTCCAAAGCTGCTGACTTACAGCTGATCCACAACAGGACCTGCTACCTTCGGGCGTCTGTCCCCAGGCAGCAGGACCACCATTCTTTAGTGTCCTGATCAAGGCATTAAAAAGACAAGGTACCAGATGGCTCCAGCATCAAGCTCCCACTTGTCTGCCCTAACTCTGAGATGTGAAGAATATGTCTGTTTTGTTTACCTGAACATGTACCTGAACCTCATGTAATTAAAAATATGATATGCTGAGAATCATCCAAATAAAATAAATAGAAATATAATGTGTCTAGTACCGATGTACACTATATAGAGAAAACATAATATATTTTTTTGCTCTTTTCAGCTCCCATCACTGCCCACTGCCCCATGGCATCGAAACGTCTTTCAGCCGTCTTCTCGGCTTCCTCTTGTCAGCCTCCTCTTCCCTGGACTTGTGTTTATTTTCCTTTTCCAACATGGAACTGAGCAGGGCCGTGCTCCACTTGTACAAAAAGAAAATAACAATCAGAGTCCTGGTGGACAAGACCTACTCCATCATCACCGGCTCCCAAGTTGGAGCATTGCGCAAGGCAGGTACGTGAGCATATTGTGGTATACACCTTTTTTTTTTTTCAGTCCTAACTCGGGTATCATTTTATTTATGATAAAGCGACACATTTCTGCCTATTCATCACACATCATTATATATGCAATACCTTGCCACGTCCTCGTGTGCTATTGTCCTCCTAACAAATTAAACTGTGATTGTATCAATAACCCATTCCAAGTTTTAACGTTGTTGCCTGTCAGACCAATCCGTTTTTGAGTACGAAACCGAGGCTGTGCTGTGTAATGTCACGTTGACACAAACACAAAAGAAGCCCCTGAGGTTTCATGTATTGTCAATACAAATGAGAGCTGCAAACCGTATCTTCTGAATGGGTGTCCACTCTTCGCATTTGTACTTGGACTCAATGACATATTTTTATTCGACAATGTTGAAGAAACTACAATTGGACACAATAGGAAGTGTTCCACACATAGCAGCAGAGGTATTCAATTATAAATTTAGCTGTACCATAATTGAAATCACAAAAATGAGATGCCGATAGAATAAAGTACAAAGTTTTAATTATTTTAAGTTAAGAAAAATAGCAAAAAGTCGATGCAAGCGGGAAAGCTTTTATTCATAGGACCCATTGAAGTTGAAATGAACTTTCTAAAAAAATTTGCATTTATCCATCCATCCATCGATTATCTGCACTGCTTATCGTCAGTAAGGTCGCGGGGGTGCTGGAGCCCATCCCAGCTATCTTCGGGCAGTGGGCAGGGGACACCCTGAACTGGTTGCCAGCCAGAGACAAACAACTCCCTCGCTCATTCATACTTCGGGACAAGTTGGACCGGCCAATTCACCTGACATTCATGTTTTTGGAATGTGGGAGGAAACCCACTAAAGCACGGGGAGAACATGCAAGCTCCACACTGGAAGGTTCGATCTCTTGACCTCAGAACTGTGCCACACACGCGCTAACCACTGCGCTGGCGTGCTGCCAGAAATTAAATATTAATACTAATATAAACATCTGAAGATTACGATCTCAATCTCCATAAGTCCTGTTTCATATTGCAGCCTGTTGGTGTGACACTTTGACTGTAAACTGTAGGTAAGAATTTATATACTGGACCGAACAGCTCTATTTGTAAGCAACTAACCCAACATTGAGCTTACCAAAAACTGTATTGTTACAGAGAAAATTAGCTCAATTAGCATTTTATCTCCAAGCCATATGTACTCATGAAAAGACCCATATATGGCTCGTGAGCCATAGGTTCCCGACCCCTGGTCTAGCGGAAACGACTCGGGTGGTCTTCAATGAAAGGTGCTTACACTCGGTTCTTAGACAAACAGAATCGGTGCCAAGAGGGTTCTCCTCAATGGTTGTTCAGCAGTGAATGGGGAGATGACAGCCGCTGTCTGACCTAATGGACCATCGCGCCTTGAAAGCTTTTGTCTGCCCCGTCTCAATCTCCATAGCTCCCGTTTCGTCTTTCAGCCTCCCGCATTTGCTAAATTGCCGCCGCTGTGTATCGTGGAGTACGGTTTGAGTAAGTAAGAAATTGGCAACGTGCACTGCAGATTTCATTAGGCCAAGTGTTTTCGGAGTATGCGCGTCGGTCAGGACTTCAATCCGGCCGTTTTGTCTTGTGTTTTGTTGCTTTCGTGCAAAAAGGACACAATCAATGGCAGGAGCGCATTCATTGGGTTCTGCTCTGCTATAGCAACGTTTAAAGGGGCGGTGTGGGATATTTAGTGCCTCCTAGTGGTAAAAAAAACTTTCACTCAGTTAAAAAAACATTGATTTGAATACTAGGGAAGAAATGTTAGTTTGTTTCTCATCCAGCCGTCACGCTGTGCTTTATGGCTCTGGTCCAACACAAAGCCATCTGCAGGGTTCATACGGGTGCTTTAAATTCTTGAAAATGTTTGAATTTTAATGTCAAGAAATGCTTGAATTTTGGGTGAAGTGCCTGAAATTGTTGCCATTGCTATGTTTCATGGCAGACTGACTTGATAGACCACACTTTCAAATGAAAGAAAATGAAAAAGTTTGCGTAAAAATAACGCCAATGGTGGCTCCAGTTCTCATTGATTTGTCATAGAAAGCGTTACTGCCCTTTACTGTCACATCCAAGAGGACAGGTTTATCAGACAGGGAATTCTGTCTCTTTTTAAAGAAACGGCTCCTCAGATTTTTTTCCTTTTTTTACATTAATAATCGTTAAGCATTATGCAAGTTATTTAGTCATTAGTAATGGCATATGTTTTGCTGGGGATGCAAAACTGTTTTATACTAGACAATAGTAAAAGCTGGAAAGTTTTATAATACAAGATGAGCGTTCAAGCTTTGTTTTGATATGTCCTATACATACTGTCAGTGTTCTCGTTTGCCCGCGTCCCTGCGTCCTAGACGCATCATTTTTGCTGGGGACGCATTGGGTCGGATCAACATGTGTCCCCGGGACGCAACGTTTTTGACACCAAATTGTCATTATTACCCGATTACTTTTTTTTTTTTAACAAAGATTTACCGCACTCCAAACTTTTTGTCAGGCAGATCCACCATTGTTGTTTTGGTCTCGCGCCGATCTCGGCAAACGAGATCTCGTTGCTTCGAAATGACGTCAATGTTGTGGCGGTTGTCGAGTGAAAGACAAGTATGCCTCCGAAAAAACAGTTGGTATTAGGTGCAAATCAACAAAAAATTGGTCATTTCTTCAGTGTCGGTAATAAGTCGAAACATAACACAGAAAGTGGTAACAAAGGCAATAATTCCGGCACGAAAAAACGGCAGAGAAATTCTTCAGAAGACCGCGAAGGCAAGGAAAACACGTGTTTTGAAGCGAACGATTCGACGAAAGAAAATAAACAAAAGAATACTCCGAGCAAGAAAAGGACTTTTCTGCCAAAATGGACTCAATTATATTCCTGGTGACGCTATGAGGAGGATGATAATGGATTGGACCTTGAGAAAGCATTACAACTATGGCGGGACAGCAAACCACAAAGAATATATGAACTGAAAAATTTGAAGCGATAACTGCTTTGTATTACCAATGAACTGTGATGATTAAAACTGAATGAAAATATAGATTAATATAATTATTTCAGCAATAGTATTTTGTATAATGTACAATATTGTTGTGAACTGAAAAATCTTGAAGTGATAACTAATTTGTATTACCAATAAACTATGATGATTAAAACTGAATGAATATATAGATTAATATTATGTATTTGTCGCCGATTTACAATTTCAACCGCGATAACACTAAATTTTGGGGAGCCATAGATCTCTGTTGGGACCCATAGATTTTTGAGCATGCGAGTCCCCGGGACCCATCACTTTTCACAGGTAAAATGAACACTGTACTGTATATGACTACAAAACTCAATTTTTTATAAGCCTTCAAAATGGCAAAAATTGGCTAGCACCGGCGCTTCCAATTTGAGAAAATCGTCTGCTATCGAATGAGTTCAATAGTTTACTTATCCCAGGAACATGCAAATCCACCGTGAACCACGGGTCAGAGTCAAGCAGCAGCTTGTTCAGAAAAAAAAGATTTTTTAAAGCGATTCAACATTCAGGGCACCCGAGGAATAGTGAAAACCCATAAGGTACACGCACAAGCGGTGTTTCTCGCCTCCATATGTAATCGGCGCTTGCCAACATACCCTGCGGTGAGTGCCGTATAATCACAATGACACGTAGATAAATCCCTCATGCCGGCACGCTCGCCTTTTACTGAATGGACTGGATCGGAGCAGAGACGCTCCTGGCATTCGTCCAGTGTGATAAATAGTCGCTTTTCAGCCTCTCTTAAGTCGCATAGGCCGTCCCGCAGACTCGCCGGAGACGGCCTGCAAACCGGCATTTTACCTGATTGCTTTTCCCGCAATGCACTCGTGTTAGTGGTTTTTTTTTTCTCCATTTTGCGAGGCCAGAGGTTCTGTTTTACATTTTCATTGTGATGTCGAGCACTATACGACGTGCTTAATCTCTTACTGTTCGAGCGTGTGTCAATATGCCAGTCATACTGTTTTATTCCTCAAGAGGCAATAATCAGTCCCAATAGGGAATACCAAAGGTAGGTAGAGTTGCCAAAATATTGTACTGAAGTAAAGGTACTGTTACCTCAGAGTAATATAACTCGGGTAGAAGTATAAAGTAGCAGGGTCGGGTAGGGTTACTTTAACTTGATTACTTTTGATTACTTTTGGATTACTCCAATACCAAATATGCTAATAAAAGACAAAAGAAACTAAATAGGAATAAAATGATGACTCACAACACGTGGTAAGTTTTCTCTCCTGGCTTTGATCTCTTTGATCTCTGGCATAACTGACATAAAATGCGACAGAAAGAAAATGAAAATAAATCCAAACAGCTTGCCAACATCATTTTTGCCGTTCCATGTATTCCGTTACTCCCCAACCCTGCACAAAATATAGTCATTTTATTCCCATTTAGTTTCTTTTGTCTTTTATTAGCATATTTGGTATTGGAGTAATCCAAAAGTAATTGAAAGTATTCCAGTTAAAGTAACCCTACCCAACCCTGAAAGTAGTCATCCAAATAATTACATACCTGTCGCGCTCCAGGGGTCCATGCCCTTACAAACTGTCGTATTTTCCCCTACAAAATACAAAAAAATCTTACAACACAATATTTTTTTTCAAACGTGTTTATTTATGTAGTTTAACATGTTATATTGTACATGTGTTTCGTTATATCATATATATTGTTAACTAACATTTTGTTGTGAGATCCTGAGTTGCTCGACATGAATGAGGTTTATTATAAAAAAGTTCAAAAATGAAGTAGCTTGGACGTTCATTGTAGAAGGAAAAAATACATGCAAATATAATTAAGTAGAATACATTTTCTTATTCAAATTATGAATTCATTCTCTGCATTAAATTATTGTTGGTAATATACTGATTAAAGGCATAACCACAATTCTGACTTTTTTTCATTTTCTCCTTTTATACTTCATTTTTTCTTAACTTCTTTATACAAAATAATCATTCGTAACATAATGCATCAAAGCTAGTGAGCCGTATGAGAGCCGGCTCTCTTTAATGAGTTGAGCCGAAAAAGCCGGTTCTCTAAAAAAAGACTAACTTCCTTTTACTAAAAAACTACCACGGAATAATGCATGATGGAAAATTCCCAGGCGGCAGACGCATACGCACAGTAACATCAAACCGCTCGCTTTGTTTGCAAAAACAAACGATATCGAGATAGAGGCTACCGCGGCGAACTCGTTTGACTACATCGTGATAGTCGGTGTATACCGGATGGTACCCATAATTGACAAATTTGTGTTTTTCCATACGGATTTTCTCGTACGGCGTACACGTCTTAAAATGCATAATAAACGTACTCTGTACGACAAAAACGTACAGGTTGACAGGTATGTAATTACTTAAATAAAAGTAAAAAAGTCCTTGGTGAAAAAAATACTCAAGTACTGAGTAACTGTTGCAACGTCTTATTTATTGATTATACTTTTAAACAAACATTAAATCACATCATCAAATCATCAAAGTCTATCCAATCACCAATACATTCCATTGAATGTAAAAATGGATTAAAAAAAAAGAAATTCAAGTACTTTGATAAAAAACAATAATACGATAATATAAATCAAAAATAAATAAAGCAGGTAGCACATTTAAAGCCGCATTACTTTTTTAACAGGCTCTGCAGGCAGAACAACGAGCTAGCCCAGGGGTCGGCAACCCAAATGTTGAAAGAGCCATTTTGGAACAAACATAAATAAACGAATACTTAGTCAGGAGCTGCAAAATACTAAAAGCCTAATACACACCTTATAATCAACGCAACACATGCTGTATGTATCTATATTAGCCTACTATCAAAATGTCTAAGTTGGATGCAGCACATTTTGTGTATATACATAAGCCGCACCTGACTATAAGCCGCATGTGCCCACATTGAAACATGGGATATTTACAAAGAAAGACTGTACACAAAAGGAATTTTAATCATATATGCTACTTTAAACCCTGCGTTTTTTTTCTTTAAATCAAACCTGAAAGTCGCCAAAATACCTCCAAACAACCGTGGAAGGTGGGCCTCTCCTGTCTCGGTTCTTTCATCATGCTTTGAGTTGGTATACTGGCTGTTTCGACTCGTCTGTGTCTAGCCACTATTCCTGCGAAATTATTGGCTCGTCCTTGTCACGTTCTTTGTCTCCTAAATGTGGGTCTGGAACTTGCGTTTTCATTGCATTATCGGTCGAGTGGCAATTACAGTTTAAATTATCGAAGTTTATGGAACATTTTTATTATTTATCGTGGCAAAAAATTATACAACGATAATTATCGTAATTTCTATCGTCCGGGCCTATGACCATTCCGCTGCAAGACAATACAATACATAAAAACAAAATGAAAAAAATGTCCTTCATGAAATTTAAATTGTCCATCATTTTAATCACTAAATCATTGTTACAATTACGAAATGATTATATCCATTCAATAGTTATCAATTAGGACTGATGTGCTGTTTTTTTAATGATAAAATTGTCTAAAAATTACTTCCAAACCGAAAAATGGCGCTCTTAAATGGTAGTAGGAGAAATACATTAAAATCTGAAAATTGGCATTCTGAAATACCATTTTCAATATTTGGCAACTCTGGATAACTCTAAAACTATCTTTCTATCTATCTATCTACTATTTACCCTGGTCATATCCCTAGAGAGGGGTGACCGACAGCAAGACAAACACATACAATAACAAAGAAAATAAAAAGGGGGAAAAAAGCAAAAAAAACAAAACAAAAAAACCCACACAAACATTTTTGGACCAAGGCCAAAGCAAATGCCCAGACAAGTCCGATACTTTGGCACCTAAGTTGGTCATGCTTTCGTCCCTCCAGATGAAACAAGATACGAGAAAGCGGGTGACACAACACACTCTTTTGTCCAACAGCAGGGCCCGACAGCTTTCACTGGTTTACCCCTGCCGCATCATACAGGTGCCCTGCCCATCCCTTAGAACGTGTCCAATATCCCACTATCCTTTTACAACACCTCTCCACTCATTCCTATCACCAACAAGAGCTCTAGCTTTCACTAGATTTAGACCTCTTTCCTGCAGTGCACTCATAAAACTTAAAAAATAATAATAAATGAATATACGTCATGTTGTATCTTTCTATTTTCTCTAAATGTTTAGACTGTGGTTGAATCATTTTTGTTCTGTTTTGTTTACATTGAATACGAATCTGGATTGTAAATCTCAAGGGGTGAGCACAAATAGACATTTGGTCTTGTCCTTTCACAAATAGGTGCCTTTCTAAAATGTTTGATTTCAATTTTTAGAACATTAATTACCGTATTTTCCGCACTACAAGGCGCACCCGGTTATAGGGCGCACCCCCCAAAATATTTTTTGGTTCTATATTTTCCATACATAAGGCGCACCAGATTATAAGGCGCTACAATGGGAACGTCGACAAAACAGTCAGATAGTTCAGTCAAACTTATTACCCCCTTAACATTCCCAAAGCTTGCAAAGAAGCAAATACGTGTCTCAGACATGTACGGAAACAGTGTCTGTACGATGTCACCAATCACTCAAATGCATCGTTCCAAATATCATTCGGAAGGTTAAAGTCTTGGGATTCAAGAAATGCCAACCATTTCTTAGTTTCCATTTTATTTTTTGCTGGCAACTGTGTGGACAGCAAAGTAAGAATTTTATTGTGCAGGGAAACGGGGTTCTTTACTGTGCATATGACAATAAACACTTTGAATTGAATTTAGTTTAAAAATAGACTCATCACAGAAACATCAAGATCGTTCTAAAACAAGATACCGGGAAAATATAAAGCCGCATCGCTCACCTAAGTTCTCTTGCAGCCATCACGTTCAATAACGATACGTAACCATGGTCTTCTTACAACCGTGAGTGTAGTTAATCCAGGAGAGTAAAATATTTACAAATACAGAATAGTGAAAAATGTTTTCTCTATGCCGTAGTGCAACCCATTGTGTGATTCGCATTCATCTTTTTCGGACAATTGCAGGCTTTGTTTCCCCCCTTTGGCCTATGCGAGGCTGCAAATGATAAAAAGGATCCGCCCTCTTTACCTCCGAATAACTTTAGCCAATAGTGACTGATTGAAATGATGATTGACACATTGGTTAGGAAATGAAACGCCGGTATATAAATCCCAGCATACACCGCGGACGACTTCGCCTTCGGGGGAAAATCTAGTCGGCGGCTGCTTGCCTTAGTTGCAAGACTTTGCGACTTAATATTGATCTATATATAAGGCGTACTGTATTATAAGGCGCATGGTCAGCTTTTGAAAAAAATTAAGGCTTTTAGGTGCGCCTTATAGTACAGAAAATACGGTAATTTTTACTTTAAAAAAACACAATTAGAAGTCAAATTGCATTCAACACGTGCACTTTTTGTCCTCCTTCCCAAAACATCCACCATTACCTTTGTCTCTCGGATGCGAAGGCTCAGTGGAATTACCGGTAGTTCTAGATAGAGTCGGATCAATATCACCATCCCACTTTCTTCTCCCAACTTTGTTTTGATTGTTTCCAGAGCTGACCAGTCCATCCATAACACATTGAAATTCTGTCATTGCTCATTCCTCCCCCTCTCCGCAGGGATTTGTGTGCGCAACGTGGGCAGCTATGTGCACATGCATCACAAGTTCGCTTTGGTGGACGGGCGGCGCCTCATCAGCGGCTCCCTCAACTGGACGTTGGCGGCGGTGCAGTCCAACGCTGAGAACGTCTTGGTCACCGAGGAACCGAGTCTTGTACAACCTTTCGTCCGAGAGTTCTCCAGGTTGTGGGCAGAGAACGAGCCGAATACACTTATAGGGGTGGGTGGACTTAATGAATGAGGATTGCGGTGTTCAATAGTTTGAGTTTGAAAAGAGTTATTTTTTTTTAAAGATTGTTAGGGAGAGTTTGCGCTGATATCTTATTTTTGTGGCATTGATTTGTTGATGTCCGAGAGTTCCTGAAGTTTTGGGTGGAGAACAAGCCAAAAAAAACAAATAGGCAGGGCTTAATGGACGAGTACTGTGGGAAGAACTAGTTTAGTTTGGTTTTCGACACTCAAATGAGGGAGAGAAGACATTAATGGATTTTAAACAATGCAGGGAGGAAAGGCATATCAAGTTCAATATCTATTGGTGTCTTCTATTCTTATGTTGAGTGTCAATTTAAGCTTACACTCAAGTTTGAAAAGACTAGGGTTTTTTAATCGTTAAATCAAAAGCTTTACATTCTTTAAATGCTGAGAGGCAATATTTGTCCTTTATGGTCAAGAAAAATGCTTGTTTTTCAAATTTTTCCCCCGCCAACTAATTGACCTATCAGATTTTTCATTAATTTTTTGTTTATTTTTTGTGGTAATGTTTGGATGAGGTCCAAGAGTTACTGAAGTTTTGGGTGAAAAATGAGGCGTAAAATACTAAAAAAAAGGGGGGGGTTAAGATATATTTTAATTTGGTTTTAGACATTCAAAATAAGAAGAGAAGACATTAATGGATTTTAAACAATGCATGGAAGGCAGGGAAGAAAGGCATATTAAGTTCAATTTCTATTGGTGACTTCTATTTCCACGTTGAGTGTCTACTAAAAATTAGACTCATCAAGTTTGACTTAAGGGTTTTCTAATCGTTAAATCAAAAGCTTTACATTCTTTAAATGCTGAGAGGCAATCATTTGTGCTTCATGGTTAAGAAAAATGCTCGTTTTTCAACTTTTCCTCCCACAACCAATGGACCTATCAGATTTTGCGTTGATTTTCTCATTTCCGCGGTAAGGTTTTGATCATGTCCAAGAGTTACTGAAGTTTTGGGCGAAGAACAAGGCGAAAAAATTCTGCAGCACAGGGGTGGGGTTAGTTAATTGATGAAGACTGCAGGGGAAACTAGTTTGGTTTGAGTTTGAAAACACTTCAGTGTTTTATACTAGTTACATGGAAAGTTGACACTTGAAAGCTTAGAGACAATCATTTGTCCTACATGTGAGAAAATGTTTTTCCTTAATGGATGATGACTGTGGAAAGAAATACTTTGATTTTGAATTTTTTTTTTTGTTTTATCAGTTAAATTAAAATTTTTACATTGTTTAAATGCTGAGAGACATTTATTGGTCCTACATTTGGGAAAAAAAATCTTAGTTTTCCAAGTTTCCCCCGCCTTACCGATTGTACTGTCTGATTTTGCTATGATGTCTTATTTATGAGTTATTGATTATATGCAGGGTTGGGTAGGGTTACTTTAATTTGATTACTTTCAATGACTTTTGGATTACTCCAATACCAAATATGCTAATAAAAGACAAAAGAAACTAAATAGGAATAAAATGACTCAATTTTGTGCAGGCTTGGGGAGTAACGGAATACATGGAACGGCAAAAATGATGTTGGCAAGCTGTTTGGATTTCTTTTCATTTTGTTTCTGTCGCATTTGATGTTAGTTTTGCCGGAGATCAAAGAGATCAAAGCCAGGAGAGAAAGCTTACCATGTGTTGTGAGTCATCATTTTATTCATATTTAGTTTATTTTGTCTTTGATTAGCATATTTGTTATTGGAGTAATCCACAAGTAATTGAAAGTAATCCAGTTAAAGCACAGGTGTCAAACAGGCGGCCCGCGGGCCAGATCAGGCCCACTGAGGGATTGAAACCGGCCCGCGAGACAACACTCAGAAAAGCGCAAGAGAAAAACGAGCTGCAGGTTGAAATATGTCAATTTGATGTTGCCAAAGCCAGGTGCCTCGAACAAATACACTGTACTTGTATTTTGTTTTTTTTTCTCTCTCTCTTTTCCACCCCTTTGTTCCCACTCTCTGTCTCTTTCACTCTCTGTGTCTCTCTTTTTCTCTTCCTTTGTTGCTCTTTGTCTCTTTCTCTCTCTGTGTCTTTTTAACTTCCTTTTTTCCTTTTCTCTTTCTCTCTTTGCACTTTCTTTTCTTTTTTCTTATCTTCTGTCTTTCAATTTCTCTTTGGGTTTCTTTCTTCCTCTCCCTTTCTTTTCCCCCTCTCTCATGACTTTTTATCTCTTTTGTTTCTCACTCTCTCTCACTCTCTCTCTTTTTCTTTTTTTGTCCCGCCCTCTCTCCTTTTCCCTCCCTCTTTCTCTTATTTCTATATCTCTCTTTTTTTTCTCTTTAATATACTAGTCCGGCCCCCGACAGAATGTTGGTTCTATCGTGTGGCCCCCGAGTTCAAATGAGTTTGACACCCCTGAGTTAAAGTAACCCTACCCAACCCTGTAAGCACCTATCTGTTATGAATTTAGCATGCCATCTCACTATGGACTTCCTCTTTGATGGCTATTTTCCGAATTTTCTGCGAATTGCACGTTGAGCGACAGTCCATGATTCAAGTTTTGCAACTTCAAGGACATGAAACGTCTTTTCTGGTTAAGAGGACGCCATTGATTGACCTTGAAAGACATTTTTAAAAATCAATAACCTTACAAAAAACTTCAGGTAATTAGCTTGAAAATGGAACAACCTTTATCTTACTATCATTCATAGTTAGGGAGTAATCCAGTTAAAGTAACCCTACCCAACCCTGATTATATGATATTCGAAGTCTTTGGGTAGAAAATGAGCCCAAAAACTAGTGGTGGCTCTATTAGATGAAGGACTATGGGAAGAAATAGTTTGGTTTGAATTTGAAAAGGCTTTAGTGTTTTTTTACAGTTAAAGGGAAATCTTGTCATATTTTGAAACTGAGAGACAATAATTTATCCTACATGGTCAAAAAGTTTTTTCCCCCGCCAACAGATTTACCCGTCAGATTTTGCTCTGATTTTTTTTCTTGGAATTGTTTTGATGATATTCGATAGTTCTTATCGTTCTCGACAGAGAAAGAGCCACAACTATGAAAGGGGGACTTAGTGAATAAAAATGACTTGAAAGAAAAGTCAAGTCATTTTTATTTGTATAGCCCTAATCACAAAGAATCTCAAAGGGCTTCACAGGTTATTACACACACTATTTTTTCAGACTATTATTACACCATCCCCTGATCTGGAACCCACATGAGGGCAAGGAAAAACTCGAAAAACCTCAACATGAGGAAAATGAAGAAACCTTGAGAAGGGACCGCACATGTGGCATCCCCCTTTCAGGATTACCAGACAGCAAAGGATGTTGCAATCACAAATAATACAGAGATATTGTCCAAGAAAAGTATAGGTTATTCATATGCTATAGAATAGAAGTGTGTTTTAAGCTTAGATTTTAACATTTCCAATGAGTTTGCAGAACGAATCTCAGGGGGAAGAGCATTCCACAACACCGGTGCCCTGATGGAGAACGCTATTGAACCAGCGGAACACTTCTTAGCTCTTGGGATCACCAGAAGACCGACGCTCTCGGAACGAAGGCTTCGGACCGGAACATAGGGGGAAATCAGATCTGAAAGATATGAGGGAGCAAGTCCATGTATGATTTTGTATAATACTAAGAGAACCTTGAAATCACATCTTAGGCTAACAGGGAGCCAATGCAGGTTAGCCAAAATCGGCGTGATGTGATCGGACTTTTTTGTCTTAGTTAAAAGCCTTGCTGCAGCATTTTGTACCAGCTGAAGACTCTTGATTCTTGACTTCGGGAGACCGGAGAGTAGTGCATTACAGTAATCCAGACGGGAAGTAACAAACGCGTGAATTACAATCTCCGCATCCGACTGAGACGGTATAGGACGAATTTTAGCAATGTTGTGAAAATGGAAGAAAGCGGTTCTAGTAATTTTCTTCACATGTGTTTGAAAGGACAGATGGGGTCAACTATGACACCTAAATTTTTAACTGAGTCACTCTGTGTGATGTGACATTTGTCAATGTTCACAGCAGTTTTTGAGAGTAAGTCACGGCATTTAGATGCACCAATAACTAACATTTCGGTCTTTTCAGAGTTAAGACGCAAGAAATTGAGTGACATCCTGTCAGAAGGACCAGAACAGAAGAGGAAACCCCAGAGCGTTCGTTACATTTCTTTATTTAGGGAAGCGTACAGGGCTAGCGGGAGACGCGATGGCTGTCGGACGTCAGCAGCGTAGCCGTGAAGACAGCTTCGGAACACGTAGCCAATCGGGGTGCGGAAGTCTAGCAGGTCAAGTTTACCGGGACTGGAGAGAAGATCGTAGCGTGGGACGGAAGCAGGTCGGATCGGAGGCAGGCAGAAACAGGTAAACAGATCAAGACGGAACAGGTAATCAGGAGAGTCATACAGGGAACAAACGTAATCCTCAGACGAAGAGGTCTCGGCGTAGCGTGCTTAAAAAGGGAACATAAACCAATCAGAGGGCGTCCACGTGACTCTAGTTAGCAATCACGACACATCCACTCTTTTATCTCACTGAGGCAGGCCTCCAAATTTCCACAATTTAGTGTGGCAGATTCCTCCAACGGAAGATATAGTTGAGTGTCATCTGCGTAGCAGTGGAAATTGATATTATACTTGCGAATAATATCACCTAATGGAAGCATGTAGATGCTGAAAAGAAGGGGGCCAAGCACTGAACCCTGCGGAACACCACAGGTAACACTAACACGCTCAGATGACATTTCGCCATATTTAACACAGTGCGTCCTATCTGAGAGGTAGGATCTGAACCATGAGAGGACGGTTCCTGAAAAAGATTGTTTTGAGGTTGAGATGTTATATAACTTTGTTTGCCATACTATTAGGCGCAACTTGAAAAATATTCATTGGTGAAAGGTGTTTCCATATATAAGGCGCGTGATATTAAAACTACAGTAAGAATGAGTTTTGCATTTAGAAAATAAATCTGAAAAAAAAGATTTCATTGAACATCTTTGGAAATAATCATCTGAAATGATATGATTTATTCACAATGGTTACCATATTTGGAAGCATCTACAGTTTTATTTAAACTATTTCAGGTCCATAAGGCAAACTTTTTTAGACGCCCCATATAGTCTGAAACATGATAAATGGCTTGACATGGTTTAAATGCTGAGAGAAAATTTATCGGTTCTACGTGTTAAAAAAAAAAAAGATTGTTTCCATGTTTTGCCCTGCTAACAGATTACCTATCAGATATGTTAATAGCCTTTTTTTACATCTAATTTTATAAAATAAAGAAACATTTAAAAACAAATTGTATTGTATTTGTGTTAAGGGTTCAAAAGGTACAAGGATGACAAAAAGTGTTTCTTTTTTGCAAATAAGTCAAGTCAAGTTTATTTGTGAGGCCCTTAATCACAAGGAGTCTCAAAGGGCTGCACAGACTATTGCAAACTACACACTATTATGACACCATCCCCTGATCTAAAACCTACATGAGGGCAAGGAAAAACCCCAACATGAGGAAAATGCATTCATTCTCTTGTTGGCTGCTTGGCCAGATTCAGCGCCACCTCTACGATGTAGCAGATAAGGTGAGTTTTACCATGAGAGGGAACTCTCTCCTAAATTTGAAGGTTTTTTTAGACCATCACCACTTGTCTTTTCTGTAGAAGTAAAATGAACGGAGAACAGCGCAAATGATTTGTGTCAGGCAGAGGTGGGTAGTGTTGGGAATTCAATATTAAAATGTACCGTTTACCAAATTGTTCGAATTAGTTATCTGACTTCATTAACCAAACACAACCTACATTTACTCAACAATGCGCGCTGGTTTCTTGAGGGAAAAGATGAACAAGAATAGCCAACATTTCACACCGGGGCAGATTTAATTTCTTAATTTAACTAAGTGAACTCCATCGAAATCGGCCGAATAAGTGTAGTCTGAGTCTCTGGCAAGCCTCTCTTCAAGTCCTCTCGCTTCTCGGCCCACGTCTTTCCACAAGATGGTGTCCCAGCTCCTCCCATGGACGTACCAGGGAAGCCCTACGTGGGCTCCACCACCTCGCTGCGATGTCTGGAAAACTCAAAAAACATTGCCTGCTGTCCTCCGTCATCAGGGCCTTTCTGCATCTGGATGCGCTGATTATCTTATCAGCCTTACGTCCCGTTCCCGCCATTCCTGTTAACAATATTCCCCACTAGGTTGCGCTGACCTCGCACCACAGTGAATATCTTTTGCATTAAATGTAATTTGTATTCGATCGTACAAAATCCTTTATTGTCAAATTTATAAAATCCTTCAGTAGTAACAGAGAACATATACTCGAGTAACCTTTGGCAAATGTACTTCTAGGAATATTTTTAAATCCCTATACCTTTTACTTAAGTACATCTGTAATGAAAAAAACGGTATGTTTACTCCACTACATTTGGCAACATTGAAGTCGTTACTTAATAAATCCCCTCCACGTAAGTACTCGTCTGTCTGTCTCCGCTAAGGCGCATTTATTTCGGAGAGGAACTCCGCCAGGCTCTACCATATTTAACCAATCAAACGTAGCAGCCTCGTCATGTGACCCTATTCAACCTCAGCCGGGGAAATTTTGTTTAAGGATGTAACAGATCGAAAATGTCGCTTATGTTGGGAATTAATTACCAAAATGTACCATTTACCAAATTGTTGGAATTAGTTATCTGACTCTATTAACCAAACAACCCACAATCACCCAACAATTTATGCGTTCTCGTTTCTTGACTGAAAAGATGAACAGGAAAGCCGACATTTCCACACAGGGGCAGATTCAATTTCATTAACAATTTAACTAAGTGTACTCCATCAAAAACGGACAAATTAGTGTCGTTTGAGTCTCTGGGAAGCCCTCTTCTGGAGTCCTTTAGCTCTCTCCACTCATTGGCCACCTTCTCCCCGCACAATGGCGTGCCGACTCCTCCCATGGGCGTGCCAAGGAAGCCCAACGTGGGGCTTCTCAAAACAACGCCTGCCGTCCTCCATCAGAGACCTGTTATCAACAGAACTAGACAAAGCCTGACCTGTCATTGATCTGAAGCCTACTCAGTGAAAATCTTCATTGCATTATGAGTCAATCGTATAAAATCCTTTATAGTCAAATGTATAGAATCCTTCACTTAGCAATACCGACTACGAAAACACAGAAGAGGAGAAGCACCCTAGCCTCACATAGAAAGCATGTTCCCCTTAAAAAGGTGCGAAACACCAGCTACAATATGCAATGTCTTTTTTTGTTCGGGTTCATGGGCTAGCTTGTTGTTTGGCTTGCAGAGCCTGTTAAGATAAGTGATAGGGATTTAAGTGTGCTACCTGTGCTCAATTTATACTTTGATTTATACTATTTTGTTTTATTGTTTATTAAAGCACTTGGATTTACATTGATTATTTTAATCTACTTTTAAATTATTTTTTGTTTTTGTTGATTGGATGAACTTACAACATTTGATGATCTGATTGGTTGTTTTAAAAAAATCAATAAATACGACGTTGCTACAATGACTCAGTACTTGAGTCATTTTTTCACCAAGTACTTTTTACTTTTACTTAAGTATTTGGATGAGTACTTGTACTTCAACTTGAGTATTTTTTTTTTCTGAAGTGACAGTACTTTTACTTGAGTACAATTTTTGGCTACTTTACTATGTACCATTATTTACAAAATAACTTGTGGAGGACAAACAATGACATCAATAAAAAAACAACAAAATAAAAAAAGAAAATAAAGGCAAAAAGAAAGAAAAAAATAGTAAAAAAGAAGTAAAAGCCTAGAAGAATCAAAAGAATACAAGAAAAAATGAGAAAGGGGAATGAAAAAGCAGGGAAAAAATATGGAGAAAAAAAAAAGCTTTGGGGAAAAAAAAGAAATGAAAAGAAGAAAAAAAGCAAGTCCTCTCACTATATAACCTCACAGATGCCTACCATGTCATCGGGCTGGCATATAACTTCCTGTTGATCCTTTCCTGTACTCAGGTTGCATGTGAGTGGAGTTTCTATGCTTTAAAACACGTGTGTCAAAGAGGCGGCCCACGGTCCAGATCAGGCCTACTGAGGGACTGAATCCGGCCCGCGAGACAACACTCAGAGAAGCGCAAGAGAAAAACAACCTGCAGGTTGAAATATGTCAACTCGATGTTGCCAAAGCCAGGTGCCTCTCACAAAGACACTGTACTTGTATTTATTTCTCTCTCTCCCTCTCTCTCTCTCTCTCTCTCTCTCTCTCTCTTTCTTTTTGTCCCTCTCTCTCTCTTTCTTTCTGTCCCTCTCTCTCTCTCTCTCATTTCCACCCCTTTTCTTCCACTCTGTCTCTTTCACTCTCTGTGGCTTTCTTTTTCTCTTCCTTTGTTGCTCTTTGTCTCTTTCTCTCTCTCTGTGTCTTTTTAACGTATTTTGCTCTAATCTCCTTTTTTCCTTTTCTCTCTTTTCTCTTTCTCTCTTCCTACCCTTTGTGCTTTCTTTTCTCTTTTCTCTCCTTCTGTCTTTCTATTTCTCTTTGGATTTCTTTCTTCCTCTCCCTTTCTTTCCCCCTCTTTCTATCTCTTTAGTTTCTCACGCTCTCTCTCTTTTTCTTTCTTTATCCCGCCCTCTCTCCTTTTCCCCTCCCTTTTTCTCTTATTTCTTTATCTCTCTTTTACTTACTCTTTAATCCACTAGTCCGGCCCCTGACAGAATGTTTGTTCTATCGTGTGGCCCCCGAGTTAAAATGAGTTTGACACCCCTGCTTTAAAATGTACAAAAACCAAGCTAAGAAGCTAACTGTCTCAGGAATGTTTGTAGGCCTAATTACACTGAAAATGAAATCCTCATGTCAATAGACCATGGCATTGCCATCAATAGAGTCGTAGAGACCAGTGGATTTCGATGTTTTAAGCAGCCTACTTAAAATGTGTGTAGTAAAGGTACATCATGAGAGTTAGATAATAATTTAGAGTAAAGCCTAAGAATTTGTTGGAAATACAAATGCAATTTTGATTTGGAATTAATAATACTAAACATAGGTAAATATGTTTTCTTCTATATGAGAATTTGAATGTAATTTTCTTTTTTTATGTTATTTTTGTCAGGACCAGAACAGAGACAGGACCCACTTGCGTGCGTTTCTCTTAGTTTTATTGGGAAGAAGGGAAAAGTTTGTACACACGATCCGGAGATCGCTGGTTGCTCGGACGCGGAAGTGGTAAGAGATGGCGGTGTCGAGAGCGGGAAAAAAACAGGTCAGTAGCCGGGACGGGAGAGCAAAAATCGTGGTCGAGATCAGAAAATGGGTCGAAGCCGGGAAACAGACGAGAGCCAGTACAGGAGAGAGTCAAAAAGCTTGCCTAGCGTAGCTGAGGTTCGCAGACGGATCGACAACAGGTGACAGAAAGTAAGTAAGTGAAATAAAACGTTTTTTTAGTGGTCTTTTTGACAGTTTTTGGTTTTCAACGAAGAAAAACTTGCCTAGCTGCCGTTACGGCATCTTTTTTGTCAGCTTTATGGTCGGAATAGTTTCGCAATGACTAACGAAGCCCGTTAGTTTTTATGTTTATTGAGTTTTATGGGTGGTCTCAGTGCCAATTACGATCCAAATTGTTCTTCAGCATGTCAAATATTCTCTACAGCTGTTGTGTACTTTTTTTTCATGTCTCTCAAATGTGTTTCTAGCTCATTTTCCATTCCCAAGAAGGTCTCAAAGCAGCAGCAGCACTCCACCATAAAAGTTTGAAATCAACACTCGACAACTGGAAATAATCTGGAAATGCTTCAAAGGATTACGTCACAGGGTTCGTACAGGCGCTTGAAATCCTTTAAAATGCTTGAATTTTAATGTCGCGTTTTCAGAGTCAGGAAAATGCTTGAATTTCAGGTGAAGTGTTATGAAATGCTTGAAATTGTTGCTATTGCTTTGGGAGAGGACGTCGTTGGGCGTCGCCCCAAAATATACGCAGACGAAATATGGCAGAAAGGGAACGCCCTTTATTCAACAACATTCAGAAACATACGAGCCACGTTTAAAGTCCGTCTGAGAGACAATGGCATTTTATACTGTGTGTATTTTCCGCACTATAGGGCGCACCGGGTTATAGGGCGCACCCCCAAAAAATAGTTTTCGGTCCTGTATCTTCCATAGATAAGGCGCACCGGATTATAAGGCGCTACAATGGGAACGTGGACAAAACAGTCAGATAGTTCAGTCCAACTGATCCTACCGAGGGAGGCGGGGGACATTGAGTCCGAGTGGACCATGTTCCGCGCCTCCATTGTCGAGGCGGCTGATCGGAGCTGTGGCCGCAAGGTAGTCGGTGCCTGCCGCGGTGGCAACCCTCAGACCCGTTGGTGGTCACCGGCGGTGAGGGATGCCGTCAAGCTGAAGAAGGAGTCTTATCGGGCCTTCCTGGCCTGTGGGACTCTGGAAGCAGCTGGCAGGTATCGGCTGGCCAAGCGGAATGCGGCTTTGGCGGTTGCCGAGGCAAAAACTCGGGCATGGGAGGAGTTTGGCGAGGCCATGGAAGCCGACTTCCGAACGGCTTCGAGGAAATTCTGGTCCACCATCCGACGTCTTAGGGGGAGGAAGCGGTGTGCCATCGACACTGTGTATAGTGCCGATGGGGCGCTGCTGACCTCGACCCGGGACGTTGTGAATCGGTGGGCGGAGTACTTCGAAGACCTCCTCAATTCCACCGGCACGTCTTCCTCTGGGGAAGCAGAGCCTGAGGACTCTGGGTTGGGCTCTCGTATCACTGGGGTTGAAGTCACCGAGGTTGTCAAAAAACTCCTCGGTGGCAGGGCCCCGGGGGTCGATGAGATCCGCCCAGACTTCATTAAGGCTCTGGATGTTGTGGGCGTGTGATGGTTGACGCGCCTCTGCAACATCGCGTGGACATCGGGGACAGTGCCTCTGGACTGGCAGACTGGGGTGGTGGTTCCCGTCTTTAAGAAGGGGGACCGGAGAGTGTGTTCCAACTACAGGGGAATCACACTTCTCAGCCTCCCTGGTAAGGTCTATTCAGGGGTACTGGAGAGGAGGGTCCGCCAGGAAGTCGAATCTCGGATTCAGGAGGAACAGTGTGGTTTTCGTCCTGGCCGTGGAACACTGGACCAGCTCTATACACTCTTCAGGGTCTTTGAGGGTGCATGGGAGTTTGCCTGTCCGGTCTACATGTGTTTTGTGGACTTGGAGAAGGCATTCGACCGTGTTCCTCGGGAGGCCCTGTGGGGGGTGCTTCGGGAGTATGGGGTACCGCACAGTCTTATCCGGGCTGTGCGGTCCCTGTATGCCCGGTGCCAGAGTCTGGTCCGCATTGCCGGCAATAAGTCGGATTCGTTCCCGGTGAGGGTTGGGCTCCGCCAGGGCTGCCCTTTGTCACCGATTCTGTTCATAACTTTTATGGACAGAATTTCTAGGCGCAGCCTTGGCGGGGATGGAGTCCGGTTTGCGGGCCTCAGCATTGCGTCACTGCTTTTTGCAGATGACGTGGTGCTGTTGGCTTCCTCAGCCCGTGATCTTCAGCTCTCGCTGGAGCGATTCGCAACCGAATGTGAAGCGGCCGGGATGGGGATCAGCACCTCCAAGTCCGAGGCCATGGTTCTCAGTCGGAAAAGGGTGGTATGCTCCCTCCGTGTCGGGGAGGAGGTCTTGCCCCAAGTGGAGGAGTTCAAGTATCTTGGGGTCTTGTTCACGAGTGAGGGTAGGATGGAACGGGAGATCGACAGACGGGTCGGTGCAGTGTCTGCCGTCATTCGGACCCTGTACCGGTCTGTCGTGGTGAAGAGGGAGCTGAGCCGAAAGGCAAAGCTCTCGATCTACCGGTCGATCTACGTTCCTACCCTCACCTATGGTCATGAACTTTGGGTCATGACCGAAAGAACTCGATCCCGGATACAAGCGGCCGAAATGAGTTTCCTCCGCAGGGTGGCTGGGTTCTCCCTTAGAGATAGGGTGAGAAGCTCAGTCATCCGGGAGGGACTCGGAGTAGAGCCACTGCTCCTCCGCGTTGAGAGGAGCCAGTTGAGGTGGCTCGGGCATCTAATAAGGATGCCTCCTGGACGCCTCCCTCGGGAGGTGTTCCGGGCATGTCCCACCGGCAGGAGGCCCCGGGGGCGGCCCAGGACACGTTGGAGAGACTATGTCTCTCGGCTGGCTTGGGAACGCCTCGGGGTCCCGTCGGATGAGCTGGAGGAAGTGGCTGGGGATAGGGACGTCTGGGCTTCCCTTTTAACGCTGCTGCCCCCGCGACCCGACCTCGGATAAGCGGAAGACAATGGATGGATGGATGGATGGATGCATTCCCAAAGCTTGGAAAGAAGCAAATACGTATCGTAGACACGTGTGGATGCGGTGTCCGTACGATGTCACTCAAATGCATCATTTCAAATATCATTCGGAAGGTTAAAGTCTTGGGATTCAAGAAAAGCCAACCATTCCTTAGTTTCTATTTTCTTTTTCGCTCACAACTTTACTGAGCATATGACAATAAACACTTGGAATTGAGTTTAATTCACTCAACTCATCACAGCAACATCAAGATCGCTCTAAAACAAGATACCGGGAAAATATAAAGCCACATAGCTCACCTAAGTTCTCTTGCAGCCATCACGTTCAATAATGATACGTAACCATGGTCTTCTTACAACCGTGAGTGAAGTAAATCCAGGAGAGTAAAATGTTTACAAATACAGACTAATGAAACATGTTTCTTTATGGCGTACTTTAGCAAGCTTGCTATTCAGAGTCATCTTTTTCGGCCAATTGCAGGGTTTGTTTTGGCCCTCTAGCCTATCCGAGGCTCCGAATAACTTCAGCCTATAGCGATCGATTTAACTGATGATTGACACATCTTTTTCGGCCAATTGCAGGGTTTGTTTTGGCCCTCTAGCCAATCCGAGGCTCCGAATAACTTCAGCCAATAGTGTTTGATTCAAATGATGATTGACACATTGGTTAGCCAATGAAACGCCGGTATATAAATCCCAGCATACACCGCGGACTACTCCACGTTCGGGGTAAAATCGAGTCGGCGGCTGTTGCGTAAGTTGCGAGACCTTGCGAATTTAATATTGAGCCATAAATAAGGCGCACTGTATTATAAGGCGCATGGTCACCTTTTTAAAAAAAATTATGACTTTTAGGTGCGCCTTATAGTGCGGAAAATACGGTAAATGTGAATAAAATGATGACTCACAACACGTGGTAAGCTTTCTCTCCTGGCTTTGATCTCCGGCAAAACTAACATCAAATGCAGGGTTGGGTAGGGTTACTTTAACTGGATTACTTTCAATTACTTTTGGATTACTCCAAGACCAAACATGCTAATAAAAGACAAAAGAAACTAAATAGGAATAAAATGATGACTCATAACACGTGGTAAGCTTTCTCTCCTGGCTTTGATCTCTTTGATCTCCGGCAAAACTAACATAAAATGCAGGGTTGGGTAGGGTTACTTTAGCTGGATTACTTTCAATTACTTTTGGATTACTCCAAGACCAAACATGCTAATAAAAGACAAAATAAACTAAACATGAATAAAATGATGACTCACAACACGTGGTAAGCTTTCTCTCCTGGCTTTGATCTCTTTGATCTCCGGCAAAACTAACATAAAATACAGGGTTGGGTAGGGTTACTTTAGCTGGATTACTTTCAATTACTTTTGGATTACTCCAAGACCAAACATGCTAATAAAAGACAAAATAAACTAAACATGAATAAAATGATGACTCACAACACGTGGTAAGCTTTCTCTCCTGGCTTTGATCTCTTTGATCTCCGGCAAAACTAACATCAAATGCGACAGAAACAAAATGAAAATAAATCCAAACAGCTTGCCAACATCATTTTTGCCGTTCCATGTGTTCCGTTACTCCCCAAGCCTGCACAAAATGTAGTCATTTTATTCATATTTAGTTTCTTTTGTCTTTTATTAGCATGTTTGGTATTGGAGTAATCCAAAAGTCATTGAAAGTAATCCAGTTAAAGTAACCCTACCCAACCCTGCATTTTATGTTAGTTTTGCCGGAGATCAAAGCCAGGAGAGAAAGCTTACCACGTGTTGTAAATCATCATTTTATTCATATTTAGTTTCTTTGGTCTTTTATTAGCATATTTGGTATTGGAGTAATCCAAAAGTAATTGAAAGTAATCCAGTTAAAGTAACCCTACCCAACCCTGATCCACACAATATGCCGAAGAAGGAACGGGTGGGCGATGATAGATGAGAGGAGCAGGATTCGCCATCGACCGGCGCCAGAAGTTCGGAGGCCGCTTTGAGAAATGACCAACGGAAGTCCCGGGTGGACGGACAGACAGGGACGGGGGCGGCGGGCGGGGTTCGGACCCAAACGTGATTCATAGCTCTGATGAGCTGAGATGGAGCGTTTATAAAGCAACACTTCCATTTACCGTTTACTCGGCTATTACCCCGGGGATGGATCTCTGACGGGTGAACGTTAACTCCAAACACGGCGATCCTTCATCGTGAAGTCCTTGGCCTTTTCGTTCCCGCTCGTCTGGGATCAGAGTTAACGGGTAACACTGTGATTAAAACACGCCCCAATTGCACAAATCCGTTTACCAAATTGTTAAAAAGGGTTATCGGACTCCATTAACCAAACACAACCTACATTCATACGACAATTTATGCGCGCTCGTTTCTTGAGGGAAAAATGATCAGGAAACTTGACATTTTCACACGGGGGCGGATTTATTCACAATTTTAGAACAAAGTGTAAAACAAGAGATGACTGAAGTGACGTTGGGAAGCCTTTTTTCTGAAGTCCTTTAGCTTTTTCCTACTGGCCACCTTCTTTCCGCATAATGGTGGGCCGGCTCCTCCCATGGGCGTGCCAAGGAAGCCCCCTGGGCTTCACAATCTCATAGATGAGCGTATGGAACATTCTGTGTCAGCACACTCACGCGTCCTGTTATCAACAGAACTAGACTATTATGCATTTGGAACAGCCTGCCCTGTCATTGAACTAAAATCCACTCAGTGAAAATCTTTATTGCATTATGAGTCAATCATATCAAATCCTTTATAGTCAAATGTATAAAATCCTTTACCCTGAAACTATTTTATGGCTACAAAACATTCACTGCAGCTTAGAGGTAAGATCTTGGGCCTGAACCCGACACGAACCCGGCCGGAAATTCAGATCGAGTTCAGGCTTAAATGTTCAATTAAGTCGGGCTGGTTGACTTCTCTCTCGCCGTTTTTTTTGTTTTGTGGAGGATCTACACAGCATGCATACCTTTTACTCAAGTAATTAGATAGATAGATAGATGGATAGATACTTTATTCATCCCCGTAGGAAAATTCACACTTCCAGCAGTATCCTTTTGTTGTTTATTAACAGATTAACAGGATGGCCTCGGGGTGATGTGTTGTAGTTTAGCAACAGCGGAGTGGATGTGTCACACTTTAGTCCAAAAGTTCGACGTCCCTGCAGCAGATGGAAATCTTTGTGCCCAGGGTTACACCACCTCGTGTTCACGTAGATAGCGAGTCTGCCTCATCTCCGCTTTCCGCAGGCTTTTGTGTCTCTGTCTGCCTTAACAGCGCTGAAGCCTGGTAGCTCCGGGTAGCTCCACGTTAGCATCTGGGATGCTAGACGTGAGCCCCGTTTCCGTAAAACCCAGCAAACTGCACTCCCTGTATGCCTTGATGTTTTTCACCAGCGCAGCCAGTTTGTCGGTCTTATTTGGTAGGGAGTTCACATTTCCCATGATTACGGAGGGTACCGAAGACTTATAACGCTGCTAGCCGCTTAGCCTTAGCTCCGGCTCTCCATTCACGATAGGGCCCCCTCATCACGCTGGCACGAGAATGCTTCAGGGCAAGGAGTTGATTCCTCGAATAAACTCATTTTTGTGCGTTAAAACCCATAACCATAGGATAGAAAGTAATTCAAAGTGTAGTTGTAAAACGGGACAAAAAACACCGAAGATAGTAGCAGAAACTTAAAACAATAAATCACAAAAAGTGCAGAATAACGCAGAGCTGCTGGAAAGGCTGCCGCTTGTGGCAGCGCCTATGATATAATAATTAATTAGATAAAGAAATGCTAACCAAGCCATCAGTTTACTTCAAAATCACAAAATCCAGAGAAATGTTCCTCTTTGGTGTTGGGGTTAAGGACACGCGGCTTCCTCCTTCCACCTCCCTCACATCAGATGTCATTTCTGCTTTTTGGGCAAATCTTTCACTATTTGCAGCTAGTAATCTGCATCTCTTTGTGCCATTATGTTCAGTTTCACTTTTGTCCGCTGCACTTCGGCCGAGTTACGCACTTTAGCGCCTATCTGTTTGTTTAAGGGCCACACTTGCAGTGCAGACTTGATTTGAGGGACTCGGCCCCAAGTAAACCTCAAGCTCTGTAGTTCAGCCGAAACACACCGTTCTGGGCTGAAATACGCACAGCCGGAGTAAAGATTCTTGTTATCTTTGGCAGCAGTTTAAATCTTCGGTTTATTTCGGGCTCGGTTATCAAATCAAGTTAATCCGTCGGGGTTGTAATACATATCTCTCTCTCTCTCTCTCTCTCACTCTCTCTCTGTCTCTCTGTCTCTCTCTCTCTCTCTCGCTCTCTATCTTTCTATCTGTATCTATCTAGACATCTAAACATCTATCTATCTAGACATCTATCCATCTAGACATCTATCTATCTATCTATCTATCTATCTAACTATCTAGACATGTATCTATCTATCTAGACATCTATCTATCTATCTATCTATCTATACACCTATCTAGACATCTATCTATCTATCTAGACATCTATCCATCTAGACATCTATCTATCTAACTATCTAGACATCTATCAATCTAGACATCTATCTTTACATCTAACTAGACATCTATCTAGACATCTAGACATCTATCTATCTAGACATGTATCTATCTATCTAGACATCTATTTATCCATCTATCTAGACATCTATCTATCCATCTATCTAGATTTCTAGACATCTAGACATCTATCTATCTAGACATCTAGACATCTAGAAATCTATCTAGACATCTATCTATCCATCTATCTAGACATCTATCTATCTAGACATCTATCTGGACATCTATCTATCTTTCTATCTATCTATCTATCTATCTATCTATCTATCTATCTATCTATCTATCTATCTATCTATCTATCTATCTATCTATCTATCTATCTATCTATCTATCTATCTATCTATCTATCTATCTATCTATCTATCTATCTATCTATCTATCTATCTATCTATCTATCTATCTATCTATCTAGACATCTATCTATCTAGACATCTAGACATCTATCTAGACATCTATCTAGACATCTATCTATCTAGACATCTATCTATCTAGACATCTATCTATCTATCCAGACATCTATCTATCTATCTAGACATCTATCTATCTAGACATCTATGTATCTAGACATCTAGACATCTATCTATCTAGACATCTAGACATCTATCTATCCATCTATCTAGACATCTATCTATCTAGACATCTATCTGGACATCTATCTATCTAGACATCTATCTATCTATCTAGACATATATCTAGACATCTATCTAGACATCTATCTCTTTATCTATCAGAAGAAGAAAAATCATCAGAAAAGGAAGAATTCTATGAGATTCAATCCAATCCGACAATACTCCTGATTGTTTTTATTGTCCTATCTTGACACTCCACATCCAAGTCAATTCTGAAGAATGACCAAATAACAGAAGACAAACGTCTTTTGTCCGCCAATGAGGTGTCTCCCGACTCTCGGAGGACGACAAACGACGCTTTCCCTGGCAAACGCGTCTCGCGATAACATGTTTGTCCTGGCCGTCCTCGCATCCTTCAGTCGTAGCCTGACTCGTCCGTCCTCGCCTCATTCTTCTACGTCTTCTTTTGACAGACGGGGACGGCCAGGGACTCCAGCGAGAACTTCGACTTCATCAGGAGTCTCAAACTCAATTTGCCTAAGCTGGGCCACATCTAAGGCTGTAACCATTATTCCACGTTGTTGACAAATCGATAATAGGATCGATCGACGATGAATTTCATTGTTGACTAACGTCACCAGGTACGTTTTTCCAGAAGAGAAAGGTTTCTATTCAAATGATAACTATATCGATTTGGTAACCTGTATTAATCGTGAATTAATTAACCTAAAGGTATGGAGGGATATGAATACATTATCTTTAAATTTGAATAAAACCAAAGTAATATTCTTTGGAAAACACATGTCAGACATATACAAACTAAAGTATCTGAAAGCATTTCAAGAATTAATTAAGCCAAATTCATTTTAAACTATAATGCATTTTATTGATTACCGTATTTTCCGCACTATAAGGCGCACCGGGTTATAGGGCGCACCCCGAAAAAATAGTTTTTGGTCCTATATTTGACATACATAAGACGCACCGGGATTATAAGGCGCTACAATGGGAACGTCGACAAAACAGTCAGATGGTTCAGTCCAACTTATTACGCCCTTAACATTCCCAAAGCTTGCAAAGACGCAAATACGTGTCGTAGACACGTGCGGATGCGATGTCCGTACGATGTCACTCAAATGCATCGTTCCAAATATCATTCGGAAGGTTAAAGTCTTGGGATTCAAGAAATGCCAACCATTCCTTAGTTTATATTTTCTTTTTCGCTCGCAACTTTACTGTGCATATGACAATAAACACTTGGAATTGAGTTTAATTGAAAAATAGACACTCCATTCCATCCATTATCTGCACCGCTTATCACAGAAACATCGAGTTCAGTCTGAAACAAGATACAGGGAAAATATATAGCCAGAGTAGCTCACTGAAGTCGTTGTGTTCAATAATAATGTGCAGCCATGCTCCTCTTATATCCGTGAGTTTAGTAAATCCAGGAGAATAAAATATTTACAAATACAGAATAGTAAAAAACGCTTTCTGTATGCTGTCAACCACGTGCTATACACATTCATCTTTTTCGGCCAATTGCAGGCTTTGTTTTGCCGCTTCAGCCTATGCCAGCCTCTAAATGATAAAAAGGATCCGCCCCATGACCTCCGAATAACTTTAGCCAATAGTGATCGATTCAACTGATGATTGACACATCTTTTTCGGCCAATTGCAGGCTTTTTTTTGCAGCTTAAGCCTATGCCAGCCTGTAAATGATAAAAAGGATCCGCCTTTTGACCTCCGAATAACTTTAGCCAATAGTGATCGATTCAAATCGTGATTGACACATTGGTTAGCCAATGAAACGCCGGTAAATAAATCCCAGCATACACTGCGGACTACTTGGCATTCGGGGGAAAATCAAGTTGGCGGCTGCTGCATTAGTTGCAAGACTTAGCGACTTAATATTGATCCATAAATAAGGCGCACTGTATTATAAGGCGCATGGTCAGCTTTTGAAAAAAATAAAGGCTTTTAGGTGCGCCTTATAGTGCGGTAAATACGGTACTCATTAAGTTTGCATAGTAGACCTTGCTTATCATGGCGGTAGAACAGTGACACACAAACAGCTAAAGAGCATGTCGACCAGTTGAACGAAACCGTCTTACTCAAAAAGCTCAAACCAATACAGTTTTGCTGACATATATTTGACATTTTATACGTGTATAGTTCACTGTCTAATACATCCATCCATTATCTGTACTTGCTTCCATTATGAGAAATAATGCGAATGTAGCAAAGAACATAACAAGACGGAGTTCAAAATCATTGAAAATGCTTTAAATTTGATGTTTTCAAAGTCAGGACAATGATTGAATTGTAGGCGAAATGCTTGAAATTGTTGCCGTTGACATGTTTATTGGCAGGGTGACTATTGTTGGAAATAATTATCAAAATGTACCGTTTACCAAATTGTTCGAATGAGTTATCTGACTATTAACCAAACACAACCTACATTCATTCGACAATTTATACACGCTCGTTTCTTGAGGGAAAAATGATCAGGAAGCCGACGTTTCCACAAGGGGGCAGATTTAATTTCCCTAACAATTTTACTAAGTGTACTCCATCGAAAACAGCCGAATTAGTGACGTTGGAGTCTGTGTGAAGCCTTCTTCTGAAGTCCTTCAGCTTTCTCTTATTGGCCATCTTCTCCCCGCATAATGGTGTGCCGGCTCCTCCCATGGGCACGCCAAGGAAGCCCCCTGGGCTTCACAATCTCATAGACGAGCGTCCTGATGTCTGGGGTCCTCAAAACAACACCGGGCCTTTCTGCGTCATCAGGGCCTTCCTGCGTCAACATTCTTTCTTTCTTACTCTCTCTTTCTTTCTCTTTTTTTTCTTTCTTGCTCTCTCTCTTTCTCTCTCTTTCTCTCCTTCTTTCTATTTATTTCCTTCTTTCTCTCCTTTCTCTCCTTCTTTCTCTGTTTGTTTCTTTCTCTCTTTCTTTTTTATGTGTGTTTCTATCTCTCTATCCCTCTTTATTCCTACTTTGCTTTTTCTCTATTTCTCTCATTGTTTTTCCCTTTTTTCTATCTTTGGCAACATTAAGTCGACACATTTCAACCTGCAGTTTGTTTTTCTCTTGCGCTTCTCTGAGTGTTGTCTCGCGGGCCGGATTCAATCCCTTAGCGGGCCTGATCTGATGCCCACGGGCCGCCTGTTTGACACCTGTGATCTAATGCCTTATAATACCTGCATCCAGTATGAGAATTATTGCTAATGTTAGCAGTGAACGTAACAAAAACGAGCACTCCCGCGTCTGCCGTTTGGACGGGATTCGATTATAGCCTTATGCGAAACGAGGAGGAGCATATTTGTAGGTATTGTTTTCATCTGGTCCCGGTGGGGCTGCCTGGTAAGCACGGTGACCCCCGTCCATGCATATTTCATGAAGTGTAGCGTCAGGGGAGCCTGTTCCACATCAAGCTAGCATCAACGCCGTGGGATAGCAACAGGGGCAATGCTCCCTGTAATTTCCCATACGGGTCTGAGCGTTCACACAAAGTCGGTGAGCAACGCTTGAAAGAACAGTGAGCAACGGCAATCCCAAGTGTGGCAACTAAATCATTACCAAACATGTCCAAAACTTGACATGTTGCTGAGTTTCCGGCAATGCAAACCTCATCTCATCTCATTAGCCGTACCACTTATCCTCATTAGGGTCGCGGGGGGGCTGGAGCCCATCCCAGCCATCTCCGGGCAGTGGGCAGGGGACACCCTGAACTAATTGCCAGCCAATCGCAGGGCACACAGGGACAGACAACTAATTCGCTCATTCACACCTAGGGAAAATTTGGACCGGCCAATTCACCTGAAATGCATGTTTTTGGAACGTGGGAGGAAACCGGAGTGCCCGGAGGAAACCCACGCAAGCACGGGGAGAACATACAAACTCCGCACAGGAAGTCTGGAGCTGGATTTGAACCCAGGACAGGTTCCCATGACATGAACTGTGCCGCACATGCGCTAACCACTGCGCCGCCGTGCTGCCGCAATGCAAACCTATTTTTCTCTTTTGAATGAATTGACTCATGTACGATTGCAAAGGTTGTACGGCCTACAAACGTCATTTGTTTTTACGATTCTTTCACTAGATTTCTGTCACGAGGGGACCAGACCAGAACGGAGGCAGGAGGCAGGAAGGGAGAACTCAATTGCGTTGACGATCAAAACTTTTATTTGGCAAAATAAAAGTCGTCCAAAACTCAGGGACAAAACAGATCAAAAACAGGCTTTAACTAAAAACGTGCAAACACAGATTTCTTCCGACTCAAACGAAACAGGACAGGGCAAAATAGAACGGGAAATGCAGATAGAAAATGCAAGACAGAAAATGCAATGAGCCAGCCCCCGCAAAACCCAAAACCCCCCTTAAGTAGCAGACGCGCAAATTAGGCGATCTGCTTCAGCCTAGGGGGGCGCGGCCAGCCGGTTGCCACGGCGACCATGCTGGACACAACAGATTTCCATTTTTTTTTTCTGGTATCTTTTGTGGCATAATACTAACATTTTGGGGGGCTTATTTAGTCGGTTGCACGATACACAACTGTATTTAATTACATTTTTTAGTGGAAGTAGAATGATTGGAAATTATTTGAATGCAACACAAACTTTTTCCTCTTTTCCCTGTTTTTTTCTCCTTTTTTTTAAAATTCCTTTTAAAAAAAATCTCATTTTGCTTATTTTTTCCTAGCTGTTACTTTTTCTTGCTTTTTTTGTTCTTTATTACCTTTTTCCCATTTATTTGCTTTTTTCTTTTCTTCTGGCTTTTTTTCTGAATTTTTCCGGCTCTTTTTTTCTGTTTTTCTCTCTGTTTTTTTCGTTTTTTTCTGAGCTTTTCACTACTTTTTCATTTTGGTATTTTTTTCTTTTTTTGTTCTATTTCCTCCCCTTCCTTTAAGTCATTTTGTGCACAATATTACATAATATTTGGTCGTGTAGGGATGAAAGAAGCAAAAACCACCTGAAGAGCCGCTTGGGACCCGAAAGAGCCGGTTCTTTTTAGTGAACCGAGCCGAAGAAGCCGGTTCTCGAAAAACTCTACCGACTTTACTCAACTTGGATCTACTTCGACATTGACTTCAAAATACCGCATTCAGAACACAGCGTCAGGGGAACCCGTGTATTTTTATCTTCATGCACTGTAACTTTGACTTAATTCCCTTCTTAATTAGCAATTTCGAGCCCCGATTTTTGTGAACTGGCTAAATTTTCTTGTGCACGGAAAAGCTCTGGGTAGTGCGCAATTGCGCACACACGCAGCTTAGAGGGAACATTGAACATGGGTAGACGAAACGATACAAAAACAGTTGTACCTCTATGTCATGATTACCTAAGTGGAGCCACCTGGGGTAATCATCTGGCGCGCTGGAATGCGCTTCCTGGTTGGTTTATGTTCCCTTTTTAAGCACGCTACGCCGAGACCTCTTCGTCTGAGGATTACTTCTGTACCCCGTATGACTCTCCCGATTACCTGTGCCTTCTTGTTTACCTGATTCTGCCTGCCTGCCTCCGATCCGACCTGCTTCCGTCCCACGCTACGATCTTCTCTCCAGTCCCGGTAAACTCGACCTGCTTCCGTCCCACGCTACGATCTTCTCTCCAGTCCCGGTAAACTCGACCTGCTTCCGTCCCACGCTACGATTGGCTACGTGTTCCGAAGTTGTCTTCACGGCGTTGCTGCTGACGTTCGACGGTCATCGCGTCTCCCGCTAACCCTGTACGCTTCCCCAAATAAAAGACTTGTAACGAACGCTCTGGGGTCTCCTGCTCTGTTCTGGTCCTCCTGACACTCTACTTAAGACTGTCTCTATAAAAACATGTTTCTGATTTCACAGTACCAGAATGGGAAAATATTGCTCCTAGTTACAAAGGTGTTTCAGGATACGAAGTCAAAAATACAGTACACGCAGCCTCCTGAGCTACTGCCGCCCCAAATGATCAAATCACCACAAGGTATGTACTAGCAGCACGATAGCTAGTCAATTAAGTCGGAAAAGCCGGGAATCAAACCTTCGACCTCTCGGTCCCAAGACGAGCACTACCATTTACTCGCATCGATACTGGAATTCCCGATACCGCCCACCCCTACCTGGGGTCTATTGGTGGGCTTCACGCTAAGAACCTTTTAACCTGGGCTTTTATTGGCTCAAGTCAATTTACGGCACTGACATTTTAGAGCCTGTGCTTTTTTTTCACCCCCCCTCTGACAATTTTGTAGATTTATCTTCCGTCCAAGCTATTCTCCCCCCGGTGTTATTTATTTTGTCCACTACACCGTACAAATATGTTGAACTCCCAAATCTTTGCAAACTAAAACCACAGAAAATGATCTTTTACTTCCATCTTAAAGGCGCACTGCGTGGTATTTAGCACCCCCTAGTGGTAATCTTATTACAATTTTGATTTTAATCATAAACCAGAATACATGAATACTTGTAGGTCTAGAACAGGGGTCTTCGGCACCAGGGTGTCCCCCGAGGACAGTGGAAATGCCCGCGGACCTGTTCGGAAAATAGCTCACCAGTGCTGGGTCATTGTGATTTTCTGGTTAATTCTTTTGTATTGGTTGACTGAGTCTATTCATCCCTATTTTTAATAATAATAACATAGTAACAACATGGTAGTAATATGATTATTTCCTATTTTTGAAATACAAATAAATAATGGAACAAAAAAAAATCGATTAATTACATTCCAATTTATGGGTTTTATAACCCAAATGAGCAAAAAATGTGGAGTTTTTTAAGCTAGCTATCTGGCTTCCTTTTTAGCTTTGTAGCTAGCTATTGTAGAGCAATCCGGGCAGCTGTAGCCCAGTAGAGCGCTTGTCCTGGGATCAAGAGATCGCAGGTCGAATCCCGGCTCCTCCGTGTTACATGTCAAAGTGTCCTTGGGTAAGACACTGAACCCCTAATACCCCCAATAAGCAGGTTAGCATGTTTCATCAGTTACATGGCTGCACGGCCGCTATTGGGAAATGTGAAGCACACTGTAAAGCGCTTTGGGAAGTCATGACTTGAAAAGCGCTATATAAATGCCAATCATTTCATTTCATTTCATTTCAAATAAGCCCAAAACAAAAATAACTACCTCGTTCCTACTTATCCCATGATAAAAAAAATGTTCTTCTCCACAAACAAAAACTGAACAGTTACAGTTGCCCACTTCGAGTAACTCAGAACTTTGGAATGGATGGAACGACTGTGCCTCCTTTCAGACAGTTTCTGGACGTACCAATTTGCCATGTACCATCATGAAATCGGATAAAATGAAGTTTTGGATTTAATTAAAACATCCAAGGCTATGTATTGATGTACAATGTTCTCACTGTACGTAATTATGTCAATTGGAGGGACATTCTCAAGTACAGAACAATACGCAAATTTCTCACTTCTTTGGCTTTCTAACAAGTTTAGCAATTTTAAACACCGTCATCTGATACTGGTGGAATCAGATATCTCAGACCACGCTCACAGAGGCATGATCTGGTCGAGCGTCCCTAGTCCATATAAAAGATTAGCTGATCTATAGCTCCTTTTCTCTTTTTTCCTGCTGATTCATCGTACACCACGGCAGCTTAAGGCGGCCGTGAGATCAGCACGTGGGCCGTACGTTGTGCACAACACCGATTATCTCCACAACAACAGGTAAGAGGACGGTTTCACATTTAACTCAATGTTTGCCTGTTTTTGGGAATGAGCGTTTTTTTCTGTACAAAGGAATCTCTCCCGTTCAACAAGCATTATCGTGGGAATGTCAGAGACCAGAAACGGAGACGGGACCCACCGGTAGCAGATCGCTTGGAACACGGAAGTGGCACTTCCGTGGCGAGCGAAGGCAGTGTCGAGAGCGGGGGAAGAACAGGTCGATGGCTGGAACGGACGAGCAGAAACGTAAACGAGTTCAGAAAAAAGGTCGGCACAGGGAAATAAACGGGAATCAGGACAGGATTGAGTCAGGGGTCAAAAAGTGCTTGCCTAGCGTGGGGCTGAGGTTTGCAGACGAACTGACAATCGTTGACAGGAAGACGGGGGTTTGAAAAGAGATCAGCAGCCAATCAGCGTCCGAGGCCAAGGGAGCAGACTCAGGTGCCCCGGATCAGTAATCATGACAGGAAAACTTCCTTTATGTGGTAGTACTTTACAGACTTTCAACCTCAAGCCTGTAAGGTTACCCGAACAGCATGCTTTTGTGCAAAGATATAATTCTGCATTTTTTCACGGCACACTAGTGTGCCCCGGCACGCTTGTTGCAAAACACTGCCACAAATAGCTCGTATTTTGTCTGTTTTTACTAAGTTTTCATTGCCACCAGGGTACCTTTTCAGAATGCGCCTTCCTTGAGCTCGAAAGTGGACGGTATGTTGCTTCGGGTTCCTTTGAAATATTAATAAAGACATCATAACTATTAGAAAGCTCCGGGGGTGCACAAAGATAAGCAAGCGTAGAAGAGCTGTAAACATTCATAAATAACACTTTAAGTGTTCCGTATGCCGCCATTTTAACAACCTTCCTGGGTAATTCCTCTACAAATAATACATACCGGCCCGCATTAAAACTTATGACACGATTACTAGTTTAACCTAGACCAGGCTGTAAGTTCCACGATTGTGATTTTGTAGATATTATTTGTTCTGTATTCTTTATCAATTATCCTCAAATCTTAATACACTACAAAGCCAATAGGCCGAGGAACTTGCTCCCAGCCAAGAGGCTGAGTCAAGGTCCTAGCCTCCTGGCCTTCTTTTGACAGAATCTAAAATTCAATAGTGCACAATTCTAGAACCATAATCAGCATCATGAATGGAAAATGATACCCGTAATTAAAGTATGATGCAGACTTGTAAAGTCCGGGTCCCGTTGAAAGTAATCCAAGGAAACAAAATGTTTATTTCCAAAGTTAAGGGTGGGAAAAATATATATCCACTATTGTCCGCTGCGACAACAGACAGATCTACCGGTAACTCAGCTTTACCCCAATTCCCATCAGCCCGCGTTTGCTCCGCCCCTTTTTTTGGATTGGCCCGTAGAACGCATAACAGAATAAATCTCTAAAATAAATACATTACAAAAATATACAGTTGCAAATACATATTATACATGGTTACACATATTTACGAAGAAAGACGGTACACCGAGAGAGTTTTCAAAGCTTTAATGATAATAATATAACTTTCATCCCAAACCGTGCCTTTGAAAGGTACCAATACGCTAGTAGGATCACGCTCGCAATGCATCAAATGTTTTTTTCCCAAAAAAAAAAAGCATCCCGCAATTGTGAATTTCACGGAAGATCGTCATCTACTTCCTTCTCGTAACTATCGCCATCATGGGCGTCTTCTTCATTATTCCTGTCAACAATTGTCAGTTCGTCTGCAAACCTCAGCCCCACGCTAGGCAAGCACTTTTTGACCCCTGACTCCTGAATCCTTTCCTGATTCCCGTTTAATTCACGGCGCCGACCTATTTTCTGAACTCGTTTACGTTTCTGCTCCTTTGCGCCAAGAAAGGTTGCGGTCTTTCTTGGCGCAAATATTCTACCGGTCTTGATCTTACCTTTTATACTCCACCGATAGAAAAATTACATAAATTGGCCGCTTCATTGAATAAGCCGCAGGGCTTTGGGAAAAAAGTAGCGGCTTATAGTCCGGAGTTTACGGTATTACATTAATCCATTCCAAGGTGGGGATCACGAGGTGACATTGCCCGACAGCGGGGAAAAGAAACCTATGGTTATGAGCTAATGCCTTCCGAACTGCCCGGTACTGGAGATAAAAACATTAAAACAACAAAATTGTATTTATGAAGTACTATTTATGTGTTATATACGTGTAAATAATTTAGTATGATGATGTATAATACATATGTGAAAGAAAACTGATATTTGATTTTACCTTTGCTGATTTGACCTGGTCAAGTGAAGTAGCAGGTGGATGCAGAGAGGGGGGTGGGACAGCGGATTTTAAATGAAAGTGATTTAAAATTTTCCGCTTATGACAATAGTCTTACCCTCAGAAGATGTCCTCTCTCTTTTTGCCCGGGAATCTCAGGATAATTGAATAATGGAACTCTCTTTCTTAGTTTGTTTAAAACAGGGTTGTCAAACTCATTTTAGCTGTGGGCCACATGCCGAACCAATAGCTTCAAGAGAAAGAAACAGAAAGGGAGAGGGAGAGAGAGAGAGGGGGGGGGGGGGAGAAAGCAAGAGAAAAAAAAAGAGAAAGAAAAAAAGAAAGAAAGAGAAAGAGAGAGAGAGGGAAACAGGGAGGGGAAGAGAGAGATAAACAGAAAGCAATTATAAGGGAGACCAAGTAAGAGAGAGAGAAGTTAAGAGAGATCAAAAAAGGGAGAAACAGTGAGAGAAATAGAGACAGCACAATAGGAATAAAGAGAAAGAAACACATAAAAACACATAACACAGACAGACACATAAAAAAAGAAAGAGAAAGAAACAAAGAGAGAAAGAAACGAGAGAAAGACGGAGAGAAAGGAGAGATATTTGATTTTACCTTTGCTGATTTGACCTGGTCAAGTGAAGTAGCAGGTGGATGCAGAGAGGGGGCGGGGAGATGGAGGATTTTAAATGAAACTGATTTTAAAATTTACGTTTATGACAATAGTCATACCCTCAGAAGATGTCCTTGCTTAAATTGCTCCCTCTTTTTTAACAATAGTCTTCTGCAACTCTAAAGACCTTTTTCATAGTTTTTAATAATCACACTTTGTTTCCATTGTCTTCGTGTTTTGCTCCTCCCTTTAGCATCACTGCAAGGTCTTGAACCCATAACGTATAAATACATTATAGACAAAACAGCATTGTATCACACTCACTAGCAAAGTCTTTCTAAAACACACACAATCCTGAACTGACCAAAGAGAGAGAATGCATTGTGGGAGGTAGTTCAGCGAATAGTATTTCAGCATTTTTATGATGCCATGATGCCAACCAATAGCAAGCTGGCATTTTATAGGACATCTACCAATAGCAGACCTCTTAGCAGTAGCAAGCCTTGCAATTCACACCTAGGACTTCAGTGATCTTCTTTAGTGATGAGTTGTTTGCAAACGAACTGGCCTTTTGAGCCAGCTCTTCACCGACCAAGAGCCGATTCCCTTCGAGACGCTTTTTCTTTTGTGTTTGGTCAAAATGCATGTTTTTTTTTCGGGATTGTGTGTTGTTGACTTGATATCAACACACTACATGGAAGCAGCAATAAAAGAAAGCTGATAGAAAAATTGAAATGATTGAATACGTTTTTATTGACATCGCATTAATTACATCAAATGGTTCAAATCCGGCTACCGGAGTTTGTATGTCCTCCCCGTGCTTGCGTGGGTTTCCTCCGGGCACTCCGGTTTCCCACTGCCTGATGATTGCTGGGATGGGCTCCAGCACCCCCGCGACCCTATTGAGGATAAGCGGTGCAGCTAATGAGATGAGATGAGATTCAGATCTGTTTTAGGCCATCAGAGAAGCCCTGGCAGGCCCTGACGTCTCACCACTGCCTCTTAGAAACGTAACTTTACATGCAGACTTAAAGATTTGTGGATTTCACTTCAATACCAAAAGTATCCTTTACAAACGTGCATTTTCATCATTTTTGTGCTCGTGTGTCAGAGCAGACACTTGTTGCAGGCTAACACAAAGACGACATCTGATAGGGAGGAATAACACAGTCATTGTGTTGTGCTACCCCCTTGTGGCTACGTTAGGAACTTACATAAATGTGATATGTACTAGGGGTACTTAACGGCTTGTTAATGGTGTCATTGTTTTGGATTTTTTTTTAAATTTACTCTTTAAAAAATCATTTAAATGCAACGTTTCCTATTTAGTTTTATTTTTTAATTCCGATTAAATAATTGGCTGTATGTCCGATGCTGCATTTTGGAATTCCGTGCTTAAAGGAAGATTGTCTATTAGGGCGATTCTCTGTTTGTAGCAACATTTTATGTCCGCATCCCTCTCCTACCCTGATTTTCCTCTAAAATCTGCAAAATGTATATAAAAAGTACTTTAAATAATCATTTTAAGTGTTAGCAATCATTAAACCCTAAATAACATCCATTTCAATTATTATTTTGTGTATTGGATCGCTTTTTATTGTGTCCAAAGTGCAATGTAGTCAACTTCCTCAAAAGTGTACGCCATAAAATTTTAAAATCATTTTTTTTCTCTTCAATAATTTGTCAAACTACACTAAAAGTAACTTCATCATGCAACTAAATGTTATGAATCTATATTTTTACTTGCTATTTTGTTCAAATTCTACTTGTCCCTGAAATAATTTGTGCTCAATTTATCTCCCGAAAGACTACAAATCCATAAGAGCCGTTTACAGGAAGTGACGTCATTTGATTGATTGTTCAACTGCGGTAAAAGGTACTCTTTAACTTTTACTTTCCTTATATTTTATTTTAAATGTGTTACACTTGTATGAGTCATTTTTTAAAGTCCTACCATTTTATGGCAAATTATGGAAAATGTATATTGAGTACACTTATTAACACTTATTAGATGTAGTTATTAAAGTTTTATAAATCTGTTGAAAGTTAGCTAGTTAAAAGTTGATCAGCTAATAATCAGTAGCTAAATTAGTTCAAAAATAAAAATGAATCCACCACCTGTTGGGCTCTTTATACACTTCTGGTATATATTAATGCGATAAGTGAGGCTGATCAAAACCGCAAAACATTGTATGCAATGGGATTCGAACCCGGGTCACGGCCGTGAGAGCGCCGGCACGTACGTTTAAGACTTTTTGTTTTCTTCATCGTGTAAAATTAGTTTTTGGCACCTCGGGGAAAAAAAAAGAGTGATAATGTGATTTCACTGCCGCAACCCGCGTTAGATTCCCATCGCATAGGATCATTTGTGATATTATGATTGATCATTTGTGTCCCCTTTTGTCAGTCCGTCTGCGAACCTCAGTTAACACTAGGCAAGCCTTTTTTGACCCTGACCACCACCTGTCCTGTTTTTTGCTCGTGTCTTTCCCCCGACTTCGACCCGTTTTTTTTTTATCCTGACCACGTCTACTCTCCCGTCCCGGCTTTCGACCTTTTTTTGTCCCCGACCACGTCTATTCTCCTCTCCTGGTGAAGGATTTTATACATTTGATTATAAAGGATTTTATAAGGCCGAATACAAATTACATTTAATGCAAAAGATATTCACTGGCTGGGCTGTGGTGCGATGTCAGGGCACCCTAGTAGAAAATGTTGTTTACAGGAACGGCGGGAACGGGACGTAAGGCTGATAAGATAATCAGCACATCCAGATGCAGAAAGGCCCTGATGACGTAGAAACGCTCGGTGTTGTTTTGGTTGTTCCAGACATCGCGGTGCTCTTCTCCGAGATGGTGGAGCCCAGGGGGCTTCCTTGGCGCGCCCATGGGAGGAGTCGGCGCACCATTGTGCGGGGAGAAGATGGCGATTAAAAAGAGAGCTAAAGGACTTCAGATGAGGGCTTCCCAGAGACTCCAACGACACAAATTCGTCCGTTTCCGATGGAGTACACTTAGTCAAATTTTCAGGGAAAATAAATCTGCCCCTGTGTGGATATGACGGCTTTCTTGTTCATCTTTTCCGTCAAGAAACGAGCGTGCATAAATTGTTGGGTTGTGTTTGGATAATGGAGTCAGTTAACTAATTCGAACAATTTGGTAAACCGTACCTTTTGATATTTAATTCCTCACACTGGCTTATGACTCGCTTTCGACCCCGACCACGTTTTTGCTCTCCTGTCCCGGCTACTGACCCGTTTTCCGTTCCCGACACCGCCATCGCTTGCCACGGAAGTTCCACTTCCGCATTCAGAGCGACCTGCTTCCGGCGTCCAGTAATCACTGCATCCCATTTCCTTTCTTCCAACAAAACTTGTGAGAAACGCATACCTGTCGCGCTCCAGGGCTCCGTGCCCTTACAAACTGTCGTATTTTCCCTTACAAAATACAAAACAATCTTACACCATATTTTTTTTCAAACGTTTATTTATGTAGTTTAAATTGTTATATTGTACATGTGTTATAAAAAAAAGTTCAAAAATGTAAGTAGCTTGGACGTTAACTGTAGAAGGAAAAAATAAATGCATATATAAATAAGTAGAATAATACATTTTCTTATTCACATTATGAAATCATTTTCTGCATTAAATTATTGTTGGTAATATACTGATTAAAGGGACAACCACAAACCTGTCTTTTTTTCATTTTATCCTTTTATACTTCCTTTTTTTCTTCTTTATACAACATCATAATTCGTAATATACCTGTAATGCATCAAAGCAAGTGAGCCGTTTGAGAGCCGGCTCTCTTTAATGAGTTGAGCCGAAAAAGCCGGTTCTTTAAAAAGAGACGGACTTCCTTTCACTACATAACTACCACATGAAATCCGAGGCGGCAGACGCATGCGCACAGTAGCATCAAACCGCTTGCTTCGTTTGCAACGGAAAAAAAACGATACCGAGATAGAGGCTACCGCGGCGAACTCGTTTGAACTCCCGCCAAAATTCTAAAAAAAAAATATCCCTCAAAATTGTAGGGGGGTTAAATCTTTTTTGAGTATTTCTTTCCTTTTTTTCGGGGTTTTTTTTTTTGTATGAGGGTGTTTTAATTCCTGACAAAAAATAATACATTTCAAAAGAAAACAATTTTTCCAGAAAAAAAATAAAAAACATTTTTTAAAAATGTTTTTAAAAAATAGATATATGATTAAGAAAACCAGACACAAATATTTAAAAAAAAAAAACAAGAATGGTTCAAAAAAAATTTCAAGAAATTGGAAATAATATTTCAAAAACAGATCAAACAAATACAAAAAAAGAGACACATCCCGGTATCATTATTTTGCAACGAAAAATAACGATACCGAGATAGAGGCTACCGCGGCGAACCCGTTTGAACTCCCGCCAAAATTCTAAAAAAAATATCCCTCAAAATTGTAGGTGGGAGTTAAATCTTTTTTGAGTATGTCTTTCCTTTTTTTCAGTTTTTTTTTGTATGAGGGTGTTTTAATTCCTGACAAAAAATAATACATTTCAAAAGAAAACAATCTTTCCAGAAAAAATATGAAAAAAATAAATAAAAAATGTTTTTAAAAAGCAGATATATGATTAAGAAAACCAGACACAAATATTTAAAAAAAAACAAGTAAGGTTAAAAAAAAATGTCATGAAATTGGAAATTATATTTCAAAAACAGATCAAACAAATACAAAAAAAAAAAGACGAGGGGACCGGACCAGAGGCAGGAGGCAGGAAGGGAGAACTCATGTGCGTTGACGATCAAAACTTTTATTTAGCAAAATAAAAGTCGTCCAAAACTCACGGACAAAACAGAACAAAAACAGGCGTTTACTCAAAACGTGAAAACATAGGTTTCCTCCGAATCAAACAAAACAGGACAGAGCAAAACAGAACGGGAAATGCAGACAGAAAATGCAGACAGAAATTGCAATGAGCCGGCACCTGCAAAACCCACAACCCACCCTTAAGTAGCACACACGCAAATTAGCTAATCTACTGCAGCCGTGCCCAGGGGGCGGGGCCAGCCGGTCACCACGGCGACCATGCTAGACACGACAGAGACATATCCTGGTATCATTATTTTGCAACGAAAAATACCAATACCGAGACAGAGGCTACCGCGGCGAACTTGTTTGACTCCATTGATTTGCCCTTTCGTCATAGTCGGTTTAATACGTTTGCGTTTTTTCCATACAGATTTTCTCGTTCGTCGTCACATCTCAAAATGCATAATAAACGCACTTTGTACGGCAAAAACGTACAGGTTGACAGGTATGGAAACGCAACGCAAGTGGGTCCTGTCTCCATCTTTGTTCTTGACGTTTCTTCAGATGTTTCAGTTATTGTTAACCAGTGTGTCTCGATAAATCAAAATAATTCAGGGTACCAAACACCTTACAGTCAGGAAAATATGATAACCCAATCAGTGACCTCATTCATAGCATTATAAAATGTCCTGAATTGTTTGTTTTGTTTTATTAGCTTCAATCTTGAAGTTGACGTGCTTCATATGAGCAAGTAACTCTTTATTTTTAGCTTGTGATGGTGTCGTAAATGTCGCCACGGCTGAAGGGACTTTGACCACCGGGAAATGTCGCTTATCTGCAAAAAAAAGAGAGAGAGAGAAGTCAGTGACGTTGAGGGCATGAACTGGCTTCTCCTCCCATACCTGCGTTGAAACCAGCGAGAAGATAAAGGAACCCAGGAACTCGGTGCAAACACTCCTCTTCGAGCCATAGAAGTCGCTGCGGCACAGGTAGGAACTTTTTTCGTTTTTTTTTCTAAAATATTATTATTTTTTTTAATTTTCCCAACTTATTTTATTCTGCTTTTCAACAAAAAAAAAATATCCGTTTTTGTAATATTATTTTCGGTTTTTCTTTTTTCGAAATATTTTTATATATTTTTTTTAAATATTCATTGAATTATTTATTTTCCTGATACATTTTTAAATGTTTCTTGAAGTTTTTTTTCAAATATTATTTTTCTGTTTTCTAGAATGACTTATGTCTCATTTTTTTGTGGTATTTGTTTGATCTGTTTTTGAAATATTATTTCCAATTTCTTGAAATACATTTTCTTGTTTCTTGAAATATTTGTGTCTGTTTTCTGTTTTTTAAAAACATTTTTAAATTCTTTTTTTCATATTTATTCTGGTGAGATTGTTTTCTTTTGAAATGTATTAATTTTATGTCAGGAATTAAAACACCCTCATACAAAAAAAATGGAAAAAAAGGAAAGAAATACTCAAAAAAGATTTAACTCCCACATACAATTTTGGTGGGATATTTTTTTTAGAATACATTTTTAAATATTGTTGTAAAATATGTATGTAAAAAAATAGAAAAAAACATTTTTCAATATTAAAAAAAAGTATTTAAAAAAAACGATTTTGAAAAACACACAATTTCCTAAATCCTCCCAAACTTTTGAAAAACGGAAAATACAAAAAAAACAATTAATAATGGATGGGCTCCAGCACCCCCGGGACCCTACTGAGGATAAGCGGTGCAGCTGATGAGATGAGATGATGATGAATAATTTTTGAAAATCAATGAAACAGATCTAAAAAAATGGCAAAAAACAAAACAAAACTTGGTGCAAACACTATAGAAGTCACTGTCTCCAACCATTTTGAAGCTCTTTTAAACATTAAACTTTAGGTTTAAAAACAAACTAACTAGTAACCAGTAGGACCAGGTGTCTCCAACCATTTTGAAGCTCTTTTAAACTTTAAACTTTAGGTTTAAAAACAAACAATCTAGTAACCAGTAGGACCAGGTGTCTCCAACCGTTTTGAAGCTCTTTTAAACATTAAACTTTAGGTTTAAAAACAAACATACTAGTAACCAGTAAGACCAGGTGTCTCCAAACAATTTTGAAGCTCTCTTAAACTTTAAACTTTAGGTTTAAAAACAAACAAACTAGTAACCAGTAAGACCAGGTGTCTCCAAACCATTTTGAAGCTCTCTTAAACTTTAAACTTTAGGTTTAAAAACAAACAAACTAGTAACCAGTAAGACCAGGTGTCTCTAACCATTTTGAAGCTCTCTTAAACTTTAAACTTTTGGTTTAAAAACAAACAAACTGGTAACCAGTAAGACCAGGTGTCTCCAAACCATTTTGAAGCTCTTTTAAACTTTAAACTTTAGGTTTAAAAACAAACAAACTAGTAACCAGTAAGACAAGGTGTCTCCAACCATTTTGAAGCTCTTTTAAACTTTAAACTTTAGGTTTAAAAACAAACAATCTAGTAACCAGTAAGACCAGGTGTCTCCAACCATTTTGAAGCTCTTTTAAACATTAAACTTTAGGTTTAAAAACAAACATACTAGTAACCAGTAAGACCAGGTGTCTCCAAACCATTTTGAAGCTCTCTTAAACTTTAAACTTTAGGTTTAAAAACAAACAAACTAGTAACCAGTAAGACCAGGTGTCTCCAACCATTTGGAAGCTTTGTTAAACTTTAAACTTTAGGTTTAAAAACAAACATACTAGTAACCAGTAAGACCAGGGGTCTCTAACCATTTTGAAGCTCTATAAATCTTTAGGTTTTAAAACAAACTAGTAACCAGTAAGACCAGGTGTCTCCAACCATTTTGAAGCTCTTTTAAACATTAAACTTTAGCTTTAAAAACAAACATACTAGTAACCAGTAAGACCAGGGGTCTCTAACCATTTTGAAGCTCTATAAATCTTTAGGTTTTAAAACAAACTAGTAACCAGTAAGACCAGTGGTCTCCAACCATTTTGAATCTTAGAGGATTGTTTTTGTTACTAATTAGCACAAAGATCTACCAGTTTGATAAGCATTTCTAAAATAACCTGTTATGACTATGTTATTACCAGGTTGCCGTCATTAGAGGTCGAAATAGGCTCAGTCAACCATCAGTTAGAAATCGCGTTTCCTCGCAAATGAATGAATGAAAACTTTATTCGAACATTAAAATAAAAACAGAACAAAAACAATAACTCAACATCAAAATAACATTACATAATATGTTCGAAAAGGGGTAGTAAGAAGCAAATGCTTTTATTCCCTTCCCCTTCATCTTCCCTATTAAATACACCAATGATATAACAACAATTGTAATAATATTAATAATAACAGTTATGATATAACAATAACAACAATAACACAAAGTTAACCATAGTTCCAGACGCACTCCTCTCGTATCACTCATTCCTCATTTTCTTCATCTCTGTATTCCGCCAGTAATGTTTTTTTGTATTTAAATTTGAACAAGTGAATAGTTGGACATTGTTGGATTTCGTCTTGTAAAATGTTCCAAAGTTTGACTCCGCACACAGACACACACATACTTTTCCTGGTGGTTCTCACCTTTGGGATTATGAATTCACTACAGCCCGTTAAGTTATAATTTCCCTCTTTCAGAATGAATAATTTATGGATGTTTTCTGGCACTATGTTTTTGCTGACCTTAAATAGCAGTTGTAAAGTGAGAAATTTTGACTAAATCATCCAATTTTAATAATTTGGACTGCGGGAATAAAATATGAGTATGATCTCGATATCCTACCCTGTGTATGGTTCTAATTGCACGTATTTAGAATAGAATATAATAGAATAGAATAGAATAGAATAGAATAGAGGGCAGCACGCGTGTGGGTTCAAATCCAGCTACCGGACTTCCTGTGCGGAGTTTGTATGTTCTCCCCGTGCTTGCGTGGGTTTCTTCCGGGCACTCCGGTTTCCTCCCACATTCCAAAGACATGCATTTCAGGTGGATTGGCCGGTCCGAATTGTCCCTAGGTGTGAATGAGCGAGCAAGTTGTCTGTCCCTGTGTGCCCTGCGATTGGCTGGCAACCAGTTCAGGGTGTCCCCTTCCCACTGCCCGATGATTGCTGGGATGGGCTCCAGCACCCCCGCGACCCTACTGAGGATAAGTGGTGCAGCTAATGAGATGAGATGAGATGAGAATAGAATAGAATAGAATATACCTTTATTGTCATTGTTACAAAATGGGTTAACATATTGTGACAACGAAATTGGGCATGACACTCCAGTTTCACACATTCACAGTGAGGTAAAAAAGCCAAGAAGATAAAGGAACAGGATAAAAAAGGGGCTGTAGTGAACTTATGGAATTATTGCCCCAGACAGAATGACCAGTGATATATTTTCAGTAGTATCTTCAGGCTACTGGGTGACCCTACTGTGTTGGAGACCCCTGACTTAAACCAATTAAAGGGATAAAAGACCATTTCTGTTTGCCCATCCCATAATATTAAACAATACAGTGTATTAATCTCATCTCATCTCATCTCATTAGCCGTACCGCTTATCCTCATTAGGGTCGCGGGGGGCTGGAGCCCATCCAGGCCATCTCCAGGCAGTGGGCAGGGGACACCCTGAACTGGTTGCCAGCCAATCGCAGGGCACACAGGGACAGACAACTCATTCGCTCATTCACACCTAGGGACAATTTGGACCGGCCAATTCACCTGAAATGCATGTTTTTGGAACGTTGGAGGAAACCGGAGTGCCCGGAGGAAACCCACGCAAGCACGGGGAGAACATACAAACTCCGCACAGGAAGTCTGGAGCTGGATTTGAACCCACGACAGGTTCCCATGACATGAACTGTGCCGCCCAATCGCTAACCACTGCGCCGCCGTGCTGCCCCCAGTGTATTAATAATTATTTAAAATTTATATATAGATAATTTATTTGATTTTATCTCATTTGATTTAATTTTTTGGTTAGGACTGGGAAAAATGTTACCTCAAAGACGTGCTTTCAACTTCTCTTTGATGTTATTTCTATTATTATTCTTGGAATAAACCTTATTGTCTGTCCCTGTGTGCCCTGCGATTGGCTGGCAACCAGTTCAGGGTGTCCCCTGCCCACTGCCCGATGATTGCTGGGATGGGCTCCAGCACCCCCGCGACCCTACTGAGGATAAGTGGTTCAGCTAATGAGATGAGATGAGATGAGATCATTAATGTGGGCAGGTTTTCACTCAAATTTGTGTCATTTTTTGTGGAAAATGAATCACGGTTCGCGGTTCACGGATTGCTTAACCGCCAGGATTGTAGGAGAACCACTTCCTGTGGTGTGTCTTGGGCGAGATTTAGGTTTTTGATAGCCCCTTCCATCGGAGGTGCCTGTTTCCAGGATCGGCTCAGGGAGAAATCACCCACCTCCTTTTCAGCAGCAAATATATTACCGTATTTTCCGCACTATAAGGCGCACCGGGTTATAGGGCGCACCCCGAAAAAATAGTTTATGGTCCTATATTTGACATTCATAAGACGCACGGGATTATAAGGCGCTACAATGGGAACGTGGACAAAACAGTCAGATAGTTCAGTCCAACTCATTACCCCCTTAACATTCCCAAAGCTTGCAAAGACGCAAATACGTGTCGAGAACACGTGCGGATGCGGTGTCCGTACGATGTCACTCAAATGCATCGTTCCATCATTCGGAAGGTTAAAGTCTTGGGATTCAAGAAATGCCAACCATTCCTTAGTTTCTATTTTCTTTTTCGCTCGCAACTTTACTGTATATATGACAATAAACACTTGGAATTGAGTTGAATTTAAAAATAGACACTCCATTTCATCCATTATCTGCACCGCTTATCACAGAAACATCGAGTTCAGTCTGAAACAAGATACAGGGAAAATATATAGCCGAAGTAGCTCACCGAAGTCGTTGTGTTCAATAATAATGTGCAGCCATGTTCCTCTTATATCCGTGAGTGTAGTAAATCCAGGAGAATAAAATATTTACAAATACAGAATAGTAAAAAATGCTTTCTGTATGCCGTCAACCACGTGCTATATGCATTCATCTTTTTTCGCCTTATAGTGCGGAAAATACGGTACTCAAAATTTTTCATTCTTTATCTAGAATTTTTACTTCAAATTTATTTAACAGAGAAATGTATTTCATTTTTGTCTGATGCTTAAAAATGTACTAAGACAATGTTATTATTAGATTGGAAATTGAAATTTTATTGATTGTTAGGACAAGAATACGATCTAGAGGAGATTTTTTGGGGAATAACTTTTTGGAAAAAAATAGTTTGTAATATCTTAGTCAGGTTAGCTTTTCCCTATCATGATACATTTTTGGGTGAACTTGTGGATATTTAAAATGTGTTTTGTCTCCCTTATAAAAAAATGGAATACTTTTTTGTTTTTCTTTTTGCATTTTGGAAGTTGTTCTTAATATTTTACTCAAATGGACTGATATAATACATAAGGAATCATATTTCATTTACTCCAAAAAATCCTGTTCTTTTGACTAATTTATTCAGGGGGTTTGTTTTTTTGCCTTTTTTTAAGTTCTGTTTCATTGATTTTTTTAAATCATTATTAATTTTTTTTTTTCTGTTTTTCAAAAGTTTGGGAGGATTTAGGAAATTGTGTGTTTTTCAAATTCAGCTTTTTTTTCTAAATACTTTTTTTAATTATTGAAAAATGTTTTTTTCTATTTTTTGACATACATATTTTACAATAATGTTTAAAAATTCATTCTAAAAAAATATCCCCCCAAATTGTATGTGGGAGTTAAATCTTTTTGGAGTATTGTTTTCCTTTTTTTGAGTTTTTTTTTGTATGAGGGTGTTTTAATTCCTGACAAAAAATAATACATTTCAAAAGAAAACAATCTTTCCAGAAAAAATAGGAAAAAAAAAGAATTTAAAAAATGTTTTTAAAAAACAGAAAAATGATTAGGGAAAACAGACACAAATATTTCAAGAAACAAGAAAATGTATTTCAAGAAATTGGAAATAAGATTTCAAAAACAGATCAAACAAATACTACAAAAAAATTGAGACATAAGTAATTCTAGAAAATAGAAAAAAATATTTGAAAAAAACACTTTAAGAAACATAAAAAAATGTATCAGGAAAATAAATAATTCAATGAATATTTAAAAAAAAACTGAAAAAATATTGGGAAAAAAAGAAAAACTGAAAATAATATTACAAAAATGGATACAACTTTTTTTTTTGAAAAGCAGAAGAAAATAAGTTGGGAAAATACAAATAATAATAATAATATCTACAAAAAACTGAAGAAATAGTTTCAAGAAAATGCAAAACCAATATACTAATTAAGTGAAAAAAATGAATCAAAAAAGAGTAACACCATATCAATAAAACTAACCATATAAATTGTCCCAAAAATAAAAGGTACTCAAAATAAATGGTCATAAAAACATATTTTTAATATTTCAAGTAAATGTAATATGCTTTGAAGTTTTGAACCAAAAACTATATATATATATATATATATATATATATATATATATATATATATATATATATATATATATATATATATATATATATTTAAATTGTTTTTCGGGCAATAGCAATGTCATTTCCCCAGTTTTGCTAAGACCCCAAAATTGCGATGCTGAGGACATGGAAAATATTTTAGCCTGTGAGCAAATTTGCCAAGTAGGTTGATGAGGTCATTTCCAGTTAAAGAGGCAATAAAAAAAGGAGCGGAAAATAGGAGATCACTATAAAAACTCGGGAACAAGGTGTGTTTTATGACATCACATTGCTACCTGCGTTTCTTATCAGTCATTAATCACAAAAGTTAAGCTGCTTGATTAGATGGAGCCCAATCATGCGAGGCTTATTTATTTCAACCAACTTTTTATCTGAAAAAAGGACAATTCAGATCGTTCGTAAGGGTGCTTGAAATCCTTAAAAAGGCTCGGATTTTAGTGCTGTGTTCTCAAGGATTGAAACGTTCTGGAATTTTGGGTGAAGTGCTTGTAAATGTGTGAAACTGTTGCCATGACACTGCTCTCTGGTGGCCTCTCTTTGCCATTGCATTTCTTCTTACGCCGTGATTAACGGCAGCTGGCATTAGTTTCTATGGCATTGTCTTGTGGATCGTCATCGCCTAAGTGGACAGGTGCATACTACACCTAAACTTCAATTAAATTATGGATATTGTCATCATTGCCCTATTTGGAACACCTGTGGCGGCTTCATTGGCACCAACAGCTCGGACAAGCTGATTGGTGGCCACACCCTTCTTAAACCCTTGACTTCAATTCAAACTTTGTCAGATCGTTGTGAGCTGTTGTGTTTCACTCGGTGAGCGTTCCCGTCCGACTCCGTCCCTGTCAAAACCTGCTTCCTGCCTGATTCCCGTTTTCGACCCGTTTCTGAACCTGACTATGCCTGTTCTGCCTGCCGCCTGCCTACGACCACTATTACGAACTCTACATCGCCTCTGATCTCCAGCCCTGGTCAAACGACGTGCCATTCCTGCCCGTCTTCTTCCGACACGGAAGTGTCACTCCCGCCTTGCTCGTTCCCGCTCTCCGCCACCCTTCCAATCAAGCAATCAAGCAAGCCTTACTCTCACTCTCTTTCAATAAAATCTGAGAAACGCATGAAATTGAGTCCTGTGTCCGTTCTGGTCTGTGACAGATATTTTTTATGGCCCATAGAAAAAATGAGGTAGTGTTTCCCAGTGATACATTGAAATGGGAAATACTTCCTACAACTGTAAATGTAAACTACATATTACTGTTGTTTACATATTACACCAATATGGGGAGAGATTTGTCTCAAAAGCGAATATATCACTCAAAATCAAAGTTTCATATTTCTTCTTTTAATATTCCTGAAAAAATAAAAAATGTCAAGGTTAAAACTTGAGATTGTAGCAGAATGAAGAAAAAAACACACTCTAAATCGGAGATTTAGGTTTTTGGAGGTGCCTGTTTCCAGGATCGGCTCAGGGAGAAATCACCCACCTCCTTTTTAGCAGGCTCATTTATTGGTTAACAAAAGAAGTAAACAACACATCTGATTGGTTTATTTGAACACAGGAAATGAATCTGATTGGTTCAGGCAGGAATCACATATTTAAATGCAGTGTATAATGTTGGTTGCTAGATGGCGTGCGGGTATAATAAATGAGGAGTAAGGATAGTGAAACTTTATAAACAATGCGTCTCGGTAATTTCAGGGAGGCCGGCTCTTGAGCAGACTTGAAATGTGGAAGTCACGGCCATCTTGATTTAACCAGCTAGCATGCCTGCTAGCTGGTTAAAACCACACACTTATTAAGCATTCTATAAAAATAATATAAATAAGAGTACAAAAGTATAAGAGTATCTAAAATGCAAGCGTATAAAAGGCACATTTAAAGCGTAATTTCCCTTACATAAAATTTGCTTGGAAAGTCTTTAAAAAGTGCTTGAATTTGGCCATGACAAACCCAGATCTCAATTACTGATCAAATTGGAGTAGGTTTGTAACCAGGCGCAAATATCTCCAGTTTTGTTTTATACAATAATAATAATGCATTTTATTTCTTCAATTCAGGTTTGAGGTTTTATGAACCATGACTGACATTAAATATTGTTTTATATACAAATTCAAAATACTACTCATACACAGTTCACCAGTGCAAAACTGTTTTCCTCCACTAATATTTTATTGAGAGTATTTTATTTTTCTACTATAATTTTTTCAGATTTATATCATTTTTTGCTAGTTTTCTAAACACATTAAATAAAATCCCAAATTCAGAATAAATCTGACAATTTCTTAGGTGTCCTTAAATATAATTTCTTATAATATAATTTTGCGTTTTGGTCCACATAATCAAATGACAAGAACATTTCTGCTTATTAGCTTACTTAAGCTATACAGTATACACTATTTTAAAATGCCCTATATTTCTTTCTGTTCCTTTTTAAAAAATAAATGCTTGAAAGGAATGTGTACAATGAAAAAGTGCCAAAATACCAGTCAAATAAAATGGCCCGAAAATGGAAATAGCAGCAACAGTAAATCTCTCTATATATCTATATCTAATACATATTTTTATTAATGAAATTATGAATTATAGATACTTTATGCAATATATATAGACAATCAGATAATAATGCTTTTTATCGAACATGTGAATTTTTTTTATGTTTGCAGCTCCACAAAAATATTTTACAATCAATAAAACCTTAAAATTAGATAATATTGTTTATTTAAAATTTAAAAAATAATGTATTTTACATAATGCTCATAGTTCCACTAATCTATGGTAAAATCAGACACATAACCCTAAAGAAATTAGATGATAATTAAAAAAATTAAAGAAAATATCTATTTTATCATTTTTTTTAATGCTTGTAGCAAAAAAATGGTAAAGAAAAAATGAGCAAAATGACTTACAGTATATACACACAGATACAGACGCTGCCTTACTTACAAACGAGACTATAAGTTGAGTTTCTTCGTAAGTTGCTTTAGTGCTATATTTTGTATATTTAGTTTGTATAAGTATGTTTAAGGCTCGTATAAATAATCTGTATTGTTTTGTACTAAAATATGAACATTTCATAAAATAAAATGCTCTACAAAGCTGTGTAGGGTTAAGTTTAACTTACTTTTGGAAGATGAGCTTCAAGAGTTAGGCGACTTCCTCCTTCGTGGTAAAAAAGTGGCTGAATAAAGCGTTCCGACCATTTTCTCAACCGCATCAAGCTTTCTTATTCCACTTTGGTTTCAAAAGAAACGGTTCGTTTCTTCTTTCCACTTTACACCTATCATATTGAATGGATGCGTGGGATACCAAAAAATAAAAATTTCAAAGTTCTTAGCGCGCTGGAGATACAGTATGGAATGTTTACACACAAACGAGGAAGAGGAAGCCGATTTCTTCTTCGGGGTGGATTCCTGGTGACCTACAGCGCCACGCAGCGGAAAGAAGCACTACAGTAATGTCCTGTGCTCGGAAAAAGATGCACACAATACAAAATCTAACTTACAGCAATATCCGGATACTTTTCCACATCCCCCCAAAAATTTCGTATCTACCTTTTTCCGTAAGTCGAATGGTCGTGAGTAGGGGAGCGTCTGAATCTTTAAATGTGCTAAGGTCCTAATTTTTCATTTATTTAATGCTTTTTATTTAGGCGCAGCACAAGAAAACCCCAACATCAACCGCTAATAAACAAGAAGAAACAACAAAGTACCTGCCTCAAAAAACAGTTTTACAGTACATGAATACAAACATAATTAAAAGGGGGAGCAAGATGAAGCTGAAGTTAACAAACAGTCAAGGATTGTCGTGTATGCGATATTTATCGTGTCAAAATGTCTATAAAAATCCTTCAAAATTGGACTGAAACTCCAAAACAAAAGTTGCCAAATTTTCAAGCTTACTCCGTCCGGTTAATTTTTGACTAAAGCAAATGTGAGCAGCGGCAATGTCGTCTCGTCCTTCTACTTTTACCGACGACTTATTTCTGTTTACTGGCCTAAATTCACTTCCTCATGAACTCACGATTTACCGGCAGCAGGTTTTATTTTTCAGTGCCCTTCCTCATCCGTTTTCGAAAAAACACGCATGCACGTCTACACACAGTACATACATACGTAGACATGAATATACACATATATGTGTATGTGTAGATATATATATATATATATATATATATATATATATATATGTATATATATATATATATATATATATATATGTATGCAGATATCTCATCTCATTAGCTACACCGCTTATCCTTAGTAGGGTCGCGGGGGTGCTGGAGCCCATCCCAGCAATCATCGGGCAGTGGGCAGGGAACACCCTGAACTGGTTGCCAGCCAATCGCAGGGCACACAGGGACAGACAACTCACTCGCTCATTCACACCTAGGGACAATTTGGACCGGCCAATTCACCTGAAATGCATGTTTTTGGAATGTGGGAGGAAACCCACGCAAGCACGGGGAGAACATACAAACTCCGCACAGGAAGTCTGGAGCTGGATTTGAACCAACGACAGGTTCCCATGACATGAACTGTGCCGCACAAGCGCTAACCACTGCGCCGTCCGTATGCAGATATATATATATATATATATATATATATATATATACATATATATATATATTTATATATGTGTATACATATATATGTGTATGTATATATATATATACATATATATATATATATATATATATATATATATATATATATATATATATATATATATATATATATATATATATATATATATATATATATATATGTATATATATATGTATATATATGTATATGTATATATATACATATATATATGTATATATATACATATATATATGTATATATATATATATATATCATCTCATTAGCTGCACCGCTTATGTATATATATTCATATGTATATGTATGTATGTGTATAATTTATTTATTTCATTTATTATGGAAATGTATTATGGAAATAAAGATTGTTTGAAAAAACTGAATACAATTAAATAAATTGAGTACAAAATTTTAAAATAAAGTATTTCATAATCAAGTGAATTATTACTTTTGGAAAATTTATTTTGGAAAAATCATTTTATTTGTTCAGGAAACAAAACTGAAACCGTTTTTTTTGGGGGGGGGAACAAAAATGTGAAAAAAAGAAAAAACTATGTAAAAAAATAAAAGAATAAAAAGGTTTTTGTATAAAAAAAAAAATCTTAAATAAAAAAATATTAAGTAAAAAATAATAAAAAATAAAGAAAATAAAAAGGAAAAAATCCAGAAGAAGAAGAAATCCAAAACAGGAAGAACACGTTTCATAGTAATCGTAATAAAAATACTCAGAAATTTCAGTTATGTGGAAATCCCAAAACCATAAAGTTAAGTGAGGAAGAACTTTTTACACATCAACAAATAAAACCGTTTAACATATTTCCCATAATGCCTCTGCCTCGCCTGCACGGTCATAAAACACCCCAAAATGCATTGTGTTGATTTATTTTTCTTGTTTTTCTCCAGAGTGAAAACCCAATCCAAGATGTGTTGCTCAGGTTTCCTCAAACTGATGATGTTCGTCTTCAACGGCACTATTTTTGTAAGTGGCCATGAAAACACTTGAACAAGGAATCCAATTTGGAATTTCTCTCGAATTCTTCTTTTCAATTAATCATAAAATCAATTAGTCATTAAATGAATTACTAATCAATGATTTCATTCATCTGTTATTGTCTGGATACCTTTTGGATTCGAAGAATTCATGTTGGTTTTTTAAAAATGAATTTCTTCATATTAAAGGGACAGTGTATATCTTTTAGCTTAGCGTTTTCAAACTCGCCGCCTGGGGGCCGTTTGCGTCCCTCAGGATGATATTTTGAGGACCCACCTCACTGAGTTAAAGGAACAGTGTGTATTATACAATTAAGCAGGGTTGGGTAGGGTTACTTTAACTCTATTACTTTCAATTACTTTTGGAATACTCCAATACCAAATATGCTAATCAAAGACAAAAGAAACTAAATATGAATAAAATGACTCAATTTTGTGCAGGCTAGGAGTAACGGAATACATGGAACGGCAAAAATGCTGTTTGGATTTATTTTCATTTTGTTTCGGTCGCATTTTATGTTAGTTTTGCCGGAGATCAAAGCCAGGAGAGAAAGCTTACCACGTGTTGTGATTCATCATTTTATTCATATTTAGTTTCTTTTGTCGTTTATGAGTATATTTGATATTGGAGTAATCCAAAAGTAATTGAAAGCAATCAAATGAAAGTAACCCTACCCAACCCTGCAATCAAGTGTTGCAATATTCTGTTGTGCGACCGCAGACGAGTGCTAAAGATCACATATTTGACAGTTTTTTTCCCCATTTTTCCCATACATAACAATACAATGTGTAAAACCTAAGCGACAGCACCAGGGAGGGAAGAAGAGGAACTTCTGGAGCAAGTAAGAGACGTGTACTTTTTTGTAAGAAGATAGTAAAGGTTGGCGATACTAGGAATTTTGGTATCGATCCGATCCAAGATGCTGATCTGATACTTTTTGCTTAAAAATGTCATGATCGTTGAATAATTGAACCATTCACCCTTGAGTCTGTATTTACGATAAACACAGCACAAGGATTTGAAAAAAATTGCATTGTTTATTTGAGAACTACATTCCAAACATTAAAAGTACATAAAACAAAAGTACTTCTATTGATACTGTTTCAGAAAAAAAGCGCAGCAAAGTCATAAAAATACAAATACTTTATAACAATGTCAACAAGATAACTATTATACCTTCCATTGCACAATATTTAAAAAAAAAAAATAACGCCACTGATGGGAATAAAGTCTCAATTGACTCTGTTGCCATAGTGATAAGAGTCAGGAGACCGAGAGGTCATAGGTTCGATGCCCAGCTCCTCCGTGTTAAATCTTGGAGTGTCCTTGGTCAAGACACTGAATCCCTAAAGCCACAATAAGCAGAAAGACGCCTTGCATGTCTGTCGCCTCTATCGGTGTGTGAGTGTGTGTATTAATGGCTAAGTATAAAGCACATTGTAAAGCACTATGGGAGGTCTTCAGTGACTGGATAAGCACTATATGAATGCACACCATTAAAAATGTACAAAGGATTTACAGTTTTTTTACAGGAACATTGACTTGTTCATCGCTCTCTGTAGGGTGAATTGATTTTATGTAAATTTGTGGTGTTGCCACTGTAGCAGACTACTTTAACACACAAATTACACCTGGTATTGTCATTTTCTTTATTAGTCAACTCTGCATTTCACTTCCTGTAAGAAACCGTCCTGTAACTATGAAATCCACGGTTACAATCTTGTTTCTCTTCATTTCGAATAAATCTTTCGACATTTTTGCAATCGGGTGATGGAATAAGAGCTTGCTCTGTCCACTCCACGAATCGGCCCGGTATTGCAGTACCTCCGGGAACGGTGCATTCACACTGGTCGCTGCTTGGCTCTGTGGCTAGGACCTTGACTCAGCCTCTTAGATGTCCAGATGTAGCGTATTATGGTTTGACCGATAACGGATAATGGATAATTGATAAAGGATATAGAACAATAAACCTTACAACCCCCCCCCCCTTTAACTTGAAGCTTCTATTTGGGATTTGAGTTTGGATTTGTGCCTCCTCTTCTACCTGGTGGGCAGAACGAGAGAGAAGGCTAGATAGGGAGAGGTGCTGGGTGAGAAAGCATAGGGAGACGCTATCTACATAGGGAATAGACTCTTTGATAAAAGGAGTAAAGTATCGAATTCAGGACAACAGTTTGGATCCGATTCAAGTACTCACTTATTACCGATAATATTGATATTTCTCTCACCCCCATCACGGACTGTTCACTCTGCTAGCCTCTCGGAAGAGGTACTGCAGTGTGCGGTGCAGGACCACCAGGTTCCACAATAGTCTTGTCCCCCTGGCCATTAGACTGTTAAATGGTCAATCAAACACATAGTAAATCTAAACTGCTGCTAATCTGTACATCTGTTGGTTTTTGTTTGACTTTTTTGCACTACTAGTAGTTCTTTATAGCTAGCCACTCCTTGCACATCTGTTCTCCTCTGCACTATTCGAACTACAGTGTTATTGTTACTGTTTACCTGACTTGTTTACCTGACTGCCCATTTTGCACATCTGGTTAGCTGGTCCTCTTGCACTCTTTGCACTACTGTAAAATACTATACATAACCATAATTATTGAGTATATTATTAGTACTCCATACTCCAACTCAATACAACATTTTATTTATATCTGTACATTCAAGGAAACTGTGCGGGTCAGATGTATCGACATTTCGTTCTGTATACACGTGTACTAGAATGACAATAAAGTAGATCTGAATCTGAATCTGAATCTGAATATTTGTCGATATTCGCCCACCCTTAGGTACTATCATCTTATGTTGCTTTTGCCTCTGCAGACCGCGGGTGCTGCCGTCCTGGGCGTGGGAATTTGGGTGAAAGTGGACAGCAATTCCTTCACGGGGATACTGGACAGCGTGGAGAGCCTACCGCCTGAGGTTGCGCAGGTAGCTAACGTAGCTTACCTGCTAATCGGCGTCGGCACCGTCTTGCTAGTTATCGGCTTCCTGGGCTGCTGCGGGGCCGTCAAAGAGAGCAGGTGCATGCTACTCACGGTAAGCTACTGTTTATCGATTATCTCTTTTACAGGTCAAAGGTAGTGGTTTACAACGCACAATATAATGTGTTGAAATAATTGGCAAAAACATGACCTATTATGGATTGTGAGAAAAAAAGAAATTCCCATTTTTTAGACTAGTATTGCAATTTCGATACGATTTTGGATTTTTAAAAGGAAGGTGCATGTTCTGTGCTAGTTTTGTTGTTTTTGTAAGTACTTAACCCTACCAGTACATACATTATTCCATTAGTGGAGTTGGTAACTAGTAGGGAAGTTAATACTAAAAGGGTGATGTCCAAAACATACTTTAGATACATAGATAGATAGATAGATAGATAGATAGATAGATAGATAGATAGATAGATAGATAGATAGATAGATAGATAGATAGATAGATAGATAGATAGATAGATAGATAGATAGATGGATAGATGTCTAGATAGATAGATAGATAGATAGATAGATAGATAGATAGATAGATAGATAGATAGATAGATAGATAGATAGATAGATAGATAGATAGATAGATAGATAGATAGATAGATAGATGGATGGATAGATGTCTAGATAGATAGATAGATAGATAGATAGATAGATAGATAGATAGATAGATAGATAGATAGATAGATAGATAGATAGATAGATAGATAGATAGATAGATAGATAGATAGATAGATGTCTAGATAGATAGATAGATGTCTAGATGTCTAGATAGATAGATAGATAGATAGATAGATAGATAGATAGATAGATAGATAGATAGATAGATAGATGTCTAGATGGATAGATGTCTAGTTAGATGTCTAGATAGATAGATAGATAGATAGATAGATAGATAGATAGATAGATAGATAGATAGATAGATAGATAGATAGATAGATAGATAGATAGATAGATAGATAGATAGATAGATAGATAGATAGATAGATGTCTAGATGTCTAGATGGATAGATGTCTAGTTAGATGTCTAGTTAGATGTCTAGATAGATAGATAGATAGATAGATAGATAGATAGATAGATAGATAGATAGATAGATAGATAGATAGATAGATAGATAGATAGATAGATAGATAGATAGATAGAGAGATAGAGAGATAGATGGATAGATGTCTAGATGGATAGATGTCTAGTTAGATGTCTAGATAGATAGATAGATAGATAGATAGATAGATAGATAGATAGATAGATAGAGAGAGAGAGAGATAGATGGATAGATGTCTAGATGGATAGATGTCTAGTTAGATGTCTAGATAGATAGATAGATAGATAGATAGATAGATAGATAGATAGATAGATAGATAGATAGATAGATAGATAGATAGATAGATAGATAGATAGATAGATAGATAGATGTCTAGATAGATAGATGGATAGATATATAGATAGATATGCATAAAGTGTTTATTATAATAATGACAATAAACAATAATAAGAAATCTAATTTAAGAAATCAATGTTTTATTGTAATAAGTCTACTTCTAGGTTTTCCCAGCAATGGTAAAAATATCAGCAATGATTGAATAGGACTATACGGAGCAGTATTTGTACTGTGCTAAAAAAAAGGATTTATCTGGTTGAATCAAAATAATCTTATAAAAATAGTCTTGTAGTTTAGGACACTGTTGTCAAACAGGGGCCCCGCGGGCCGAATCAGGCCCGCTAAGGGATTGAATCCAGCCCGCGAGACAACACTCAGAGAAGCGCAAGAGAAAAACAAGCTGCAGGTTGAAATATGGCAGCTGGATGTTGCCAAAGCCAGGTCTCTCTCTCTCTCTCTCTCTCTCTCTCTCTCTCTCTCTCTCTCTCTCTCTCTCTCTCTCTCTCTCTCTCTCTCTCTCTCTCTCTCTCTCTCTCTCTCTGTTTCTCTCTCTCTCTCTTTCTTTTCCACCCCTTTTCTCCCACTCTGTCTCTTTCACTCTCTGTGTCTCTTTTTCTCTTCCTTTGTTGCTCTTTGTCTCTTTCTCTCTCTGTGTCTTTTAACCTCTTTTGCTCTAACTTCTTTTATCCTTTTCTCTCTTTTCTCTTTCTCTCTTCCTACCCTTCGCGCTTTCTATTCTCTTTTCTCTCCTTCTGTCTTTCTATCTCTCTTTGGATTTCTTTCTTCCGCTCCCTTTCTTTCCCCCCTCTCTCACGACTTTTTCTTTTGTTTCTCACGCTCTCTCCCTCTCTCTCTTTTTCTTCCTTTGTACCGCCCTCTCTCCTTTTCCCTCCCTCTTTCTCTTATTTCTTTAACTCTTTTTCTTTCTCTTTAATCTACTAGTCCGGCCCCCGACAGCATGTTGGTTCTATTGTGTGGCCCCCGAGTTAAAATGAGTTTGACACCCCTGGTGTAGGAGAGGGTGTTTTAAGTTAGTCTAGCTTCCTGATGACATAAACATTTCAAATTACAGATTAGCATTTGATGATTTTACTGCTGTCTTTACACATCCTTTCCGCTCTCTTCTTTCAGTTCTTTGTTATCGTGCTGATCATATTCCTGGTGGAGGTCGCCGGTGCCGTTCTGGTGCTTGTATTCAAGGATGTGGTAAGCAAGGGCGACATTGGCATTGGGAGTTTTTGTGGTACCGGACCGAATTGGATTCACTTGTCATTGTTCCTTGAGCATTAAAGGAAACTCCAATCACTCCGATGATACGGAAACAGAAGGGTAGCGTTTTTGAGAGTCAACTTCCACTGCCAATCAATTCCAATTTGAGTGGTATTGATGTGTAAATGAAAAAGTATAACAATCCCGAGTATGAAGTAAATATTGAATAAAGTAATGTCAAAACTCTAGTTTTGCTTAAGGTATGTATTATATTAGAATCAAAATCAGATAGTGCCCAAACAAAATCCAGTTCGACCGACCCAGCCCACGAGTTTTAAAGCCCCTCCTAGCCCGAGCACCGCCAAATTGACTTGATTTGATGAGCTGAGCCTAAAGCAAACCAGAATTTTCATATTTCATTCATGAGGAGGAGGGAGGAGGAAGAAAGTGTGATTTTGCCTGATTCCAATCACCAGGATTGTTAAAAAGCTCCTGACAGCTAGCTAACATGCTAATCATTTGTATCACTTGAATTGAAGAAAATAAACCTAAAAACATGCAGGAGAGGCGGCCCTTGAAGACCAGTTTGCCCACTTGTGTTGTGGAGAATAGTGTCAGATTACAACCCAGATTTGAGAAATCCTCTTTTTGTTGACATTGGTGGTTGCTACAGTAACAGACCAAATTGCATTCACTTGTCATTGTCCCTCGAGTATTAAAGGTACCGGTAATTCCAATGATTCATATTATATGTAAAGAGTGTAGCTTCAACTGCTGTTCAGTTCTCATGGATACAATGCGAACTTGATTTTTGGGTGAAAAAGTAGATTTTCTTAAGTGTGTAAAAAAAAATAAAAAAAAATAAAAAAATAAAAAAATAAAGTACCGTCAAACCTCCAGTTTTGTTAAAGGTAGGGTGCGCAGTTTGAGGTGTCCTTAAAAAGCTGAAAGTTAAATATTTTCCCTTTTAAGTATGTGTTAGCAATGCCCAACTGAGTTCAAAGAGCCTTTAGCCTTATTTTCCATTGCGCCTATCTGCTTTTATCAGGTCGGTTCGGGACGGGAAAAACCTCCAAAAATATAATTAATAAATGCATGTTCATTATGTGTTACTCTGATGCCATCTTCTGGCTTAAAGTCATGATTGCAGCCTTGAGTTTTCAACTGCTGCACCCCACCTTTAATGGTATGTAGATTATACGAATATTGTTGGCAAAATAATCGAGTAATTCGTCCTCTAGAAGGGCATCATAAATGTTATCAGGCAACACGGCAGTGTTTTGTATATAAATCGTACGCTTAGTGGAAAAATGTGCATCGCCAGTAGGGTCGCACGTAGTTGGCAACTGGTGTGCACAGGGCTTAAGATGTGTTTTTTAGAACCTGATTGTGGTCTTCAGGCGGAGGACGTCTTTGATGCTCTGGAAGACGAAGTCCAGAAAGGCCTCGGCAGCGAATACGGTAGTGATGAAAGCCTGACGTCACTGTGGAACACCACCATGGAGGGGGTAAGGCTGCCATCTTGCCACTACAGATACCATGACAATAATCCTTCATTTTTGCAGGGTTAAGGTTCCAAACAGAGCCCGCGATAGTCTAAAGCAGAAAAGTAGAAACCTTTTCTTTATTTATTTAATGCCATATAATTGAGGTTCATGGATTGCTTATACTTCTAGAGTAGGAGTCGGGAACCTTTTTGACGCGAAGAGCTGTAATGGTAAAATATTTTGATTTTGGGGGGAAAGGGAGAGCCATGTTGTATATTTGAACACAAAATTAGCAAAACCACAAATTGCTCCCCAGAAAAAAGCCAATTTTTCCGCGCATTTTGTTTCTCTGTGTGAGGTCCCACAGTTTCGGAGCCCCAAAAATATGCACAAAAGAGCAGAGAACTGCCCTGCGATTGGCTGGCAACCAGTTCAGGGTGTCCCCTGCCCACTGCCTGATGATTGCTGGGATGGGCTCCAGCACCCCTGCGACCCTACTGAGGATAAGCGGTGCAGCTAATGAAATGAGAAAGAGCAGAGAACTTTGATGGAGAGGGAGACGTCGTTTATTGATATTCTTCAGCGTTCAGACAGCGTTCTCATTCGTCTAAGAGACAATCAGCTTTCTTATACCCTCCGGAGCAGACACATCCCGTCAGCCATATTACGCATTGTTTTTCTCTTACTGGCCGCTTGCTTCCCAAGAATTGAGTGTTTCTCAGAATTGGCCTAGCTCAGCTAATACCCTTTTGCAATCTCCCACATGTTTCTCATCAAAAGTCGCCGTGACCCAGGCAAGTTCCTGTCAGCTTTGCAAGCTGTTCCAAAGAAGCCCAGTGTAATTGCTTCGCAGACATTTAAACTCGGGAGAAACAAGCCTAGAATTTCCTGTCTAAACAAGTGTGTCTTCATTATGTCGATAAGCTCTGACTTCATTATTCCACGACAACAGTTAGTTAGGACTATTTCGGCTCATTTTGATCTTAATTTTTCCGTAAATAATGGTTTTATAACAAGGTGCAAACAGAGTTCTTTGGTAAATATGTCACAAAAAACTGCAAATGAAAAGTTTAAAGTTGTATTTCCCATCAGCGCAGTGGGCGCGTGTGAGAGAGAGCATACAAACTCCGCAAAGGAAGTCCGGTAGCTGGATTTGAACCCACACAGGGGGTTCCCAAGACCTTAGAACTGTGCCGCTAACCACTGCGCCGCCGTGCCGCCCTACAAGCCAACATTATGACTTAAAAAAAGCGGTTATGTTAATGCACGCTCCATTTTACGCAATAAACCTAATTCGTCTCGAGAATATTTGGGGCGGCGGTGGCTCAGGAGGCGTTCGAATCCCGGCTCCTCTGTGTTACATGTCGAAGTGTCCTTGGGTAAGACACTTAACCCCTGATGCCCCCTGATTCGCGTATATACAACTTAAATCACGACGATAATTGACGCACAGGCAGACGCTGGCAGAAAAGGGGCGGGCCGACCGGACAGCCAATCAGAACGCGGAACACGACGTATGACGAAATCCCACAGAATAACGAAACCACGACAACTAAACCGCGACAGAGCGAGGTTTTACTGTATGACTGTTTTCACATTCAACCGGTCAATGTCTTCTTTACAGTTCCGCTGCTGCGGCTACAGGAACTACACGGATTTCAACCATTCCCCCTTCCAAGATATGAACGGAGCCTTTTACCCGTCCCAGTGTTGCAACGGGACGGCGGTGGGAGAAGCCTGCAGCCTGCCTTCGGCGCAACTTGCTGCCGAGATGAAGGTAGGTTTCCAGAAATGTCCTACCCTGGCAGAGACGTCCTACCGTAGGCTAATCTGACAGCGAATTTTGGTTTCTTTAGAATCAAATAAAACCAGCAGCACTGAAACTCAAAATGAATGCAAACTAAACTCTTATTCATGATGTATAACCAGGGTTGGCATACATACATACTGTCTGTCAGCAAGGTTGGGTAGGGTTACTTTAACTGGATTACTTTCAATTACCGTATTTTCCGCACTATAAGGCGCAACGGGTTATAGGGCGCACCCCGAAAAAATAGTTTTTGGTCCTATATTTAACATACATAAGACGCACCGGATTATAAGGCGCTACAATGGGAACGTCGACAAAACAGTCAGATAGTTCAGTCAAACTGATTACCTCCGAAAGCTTGCAAAGAAGCAAATACGTGTCGTAGACACGTGCGGATGCGGTGTCCGTACGATGTCACTCAAATGCATCGTTCCACATATCATTCGGAAGGTTAAAGTCTTGGGATTCAAGAAATGCCAACCATTTCTTAGTTTCTATTTTCTTTTTGGCTCCCAACTTTACTGTGCATATGTCAATAAACACTTGAAAGTTTAATTTAATAATAGACACTCCATTCCATCCATTATCTGCACCGCTTATCATGAAAACATTGAGTTCAGTCTGAAACAAAATACAGGGAAAATATATAGCCGGAGTAGCTCACCGAAGTCGTTGTGTTCAATAATAATGTGCAACCATGGTCCTCTTATATCCGTGAGTGTAGTAAATCCAGGAGAGTCAAATATTTACAAATACAGAATGGTTTCCTCTATGCCGTAGACAGCCGAACTTGCTATTCACATTCATCTTTTTCGGCCAATTGCAGGCTTTGTTTTGCCGCTTTAGCCTATGCCAGCCTGTAAATGATAAAAAGGATCCGCCCCCTTTACCTCCGAATAACTTTAGCCAATAGTGATCGATTCAAATGATGATTGACACATTGGTTAGCCAATGAAACGCCGGTAAATAAATCCCAGCATACACCGCGGACTACTTGGCGTTCAGGGGAAAATCTAGTCGGCGGCGGCAAGTTAGTTGCAAGACTTTGCGACTTAATATTGATCTATATATAAGGCGTACTGTATTATAAGGCGCATGGTCAGCTTTTGAAAAAAATAAAGGCTTTTAGGTGCGCCTTATAGTGCGGAAAATACGGTACTTTTGGATTACTCCAATGACAAATATGCTAATAAAAGACAAAAGAAACTAAATATGAATAAAATGACTCAATTTTGTGCAGGCTTGTGGAGTAACGGAATACATGGAACGGCAAAAATGATGTTGGCAAGCTGTTTGGATTTCTTTTCATTTTGTTTCTGTCGCATTTTATGTTCGTTTTGCCGGAGATCAAAGAGATCAAAGCCAGGAGAGAAAGCTTACCACGTGTTGTGAGTCATCATTTGATTCATATTTAGTTTATTTTGTCTTTTACTAGCATATTTGGTATTGGAGTCATCCAAAAGTAATTGAAAGTAATTAAGTTAAAGTTACCCTACCCAACCCTGTCTGTCAGGTTGAATGAATGAATGAATGAAAACTTTATTCGAACATCAAAATAAAAACAATAACTCAACAACAAAATAACGTTACATAATATGTTTGAAAAGGGGTAGTAAGAAGCAAATGCTTATATTACCTTCCCCACCAAATACACCAGTGATATAACAACAATTGTAATGATGTTAATAATAACAGTTATGATATAAGAATAGCAACAATAACACAAAGTTAACTAGACGCACTATTCCCAATCTCCTGCAGCACTCATACCCCACCCTCCTCATCTCTGTATTCCACCAGAAATGTTCCTTTGTATCTAAACCTGAACAAGTTGGACACAGTTTGATCTTTTCTTTCAAACCGTTCCAAAGCTTGACTCCACACACAGACACACACATACTTTTCCTGGTGGTCCTCACCTTTGAGATTATGAACTCACTACAGCCCCTTAAATTATAACTTAAGGGGCTGTCGCGTCGCCGAATTTGTCGTTGATAAACTGAGCGCCACATAAGAAGGGGGTGAGGTGGGAGGAGTTGAAGGAGGGGGGGGGGGGTATTTAAGCGAAGCGGCAATGACTAAGCATTGTGTCAGGGCCTCCCCCTCCCCTTCACAATAAGAGTGTCCACACCGTGTCCTCAGTTGACATAAGCTCGCGCTCAGTGGCGTCAAGTCAATAAATGCTTTTATTGAGAAGGTAAGGTATATTTTTTATACCAGCGAAGCTCTGAACCCGCGAACTAGCGAGGTTCCACTGTAATACAAATTTATGAGACCCTGGTGGGACCACTCAAGTCTTCCTATGTATGGGAAACACTAGCTACATGCTTTGTTTTGTTTGCTAGCTCGTGGACGGCTGTTTTGACAAGTTGCTGCAGTTCATTGAAGACAATGCCTCCATCGTCGCTGCCGTGGCTCTCGGGATCGCCGCTCTGGAGGTAGGATCACAGAAATGACGTTTCTAATAATGCATGGGTGGACGAAAAACATTATCAAAGGGCTGATTTTGTATATTTTTTTTAATTAAGACCTTTTTTTCCTCAATTTTTTTGCAATTTATTGCTGATTTATTAGTTTTACATTTCAAGAATAAAACAATGACATGTTTTTGTTATTCACCTTTCCTTGTAAGCTGTACAAAAAAAGTTACCAAGATGGTATTCGGGTCAAAATGACCCAGAACTGTGTAAAAATATCCAAAATCCCCCAAATTATATTCTTTTAAACGTGAAATTTTAAGACTTGTCCTAGATTGGCCCAGTTTGTCAAAAAAGGTGTCATCTTGTTTTTATTCACATTTCCATGTAGGCAGGGTTGGGTAGGGTTACTTTAACTTGATTACTTTCAATTACTTTTGGATTACTCCAATACCAAATATGCTAATAAAAGACAATAGAAACTAAATATGGATAAAGTTATGACTCACAACACGTGGTAAGCTTTCTCTCCTGGCTTTGATCTCTTTGATCTCCGGCAAAACTAACATAAAATGCGACAGAAACAAAATGAAAATAAATCCAAACATCATTTTTGCCATTCCATCTATTCCGTTACTCCCTAAGCCTGCACAAAATTGAGTCATTTTATTCATATTTAGTTTATTTTGTCTTTTATTAGCATATTTGGTATTGGAGTAATCCAAAAGTAATTAAAAGTAATCAAGTTAAAGTAACCCTACCCAACCCTGGTCAACCCTCACTCTCACACGCGCCCCACTGCGCTGAAGGGAAATACAACCATAAACTTTTTATTTGCAGTTTTTTGTGACATATTTACCAAAATACTCTGCTTGCACCTTGTTATGAAATCATTATTTACGGAAAAATTAAGATCAATATGAGCCTCAATAGTCTTAAGTAACTGTTGACCCGGAAGACATGGGATGTCACAGGAGGGTTAATTGCTCTTGTGAGGTTGTTTGATGAGAAAGATTCTTGAAGGTATCGTGCTGCATTCAAAGTCAAATCCCGCAAAAAAATCCCTTCTCGTTTTTGTCGTTTATTTTCGCAGATTGCCGCCATGGTGGTTTCAATGATTCTCTACAAGCAGATTGGCACCAAAGCGTGATGATCGCCGCTTTTATTTTTGCAAAGACGGATCGCGACTGAGAATGAGTGAGAAAAGACCAAAACCAGCAAAAACAAAACATGAAAAAACGACCTGACGTGAGCAAAATCGGATGCCTGCGGAGCTCGGATGTCCTCTGGTTTTCGACTTTGGTGTATTTATATTTTCCCTAGACGGCGTAATCGAACAATCAAGTAATCGGAGAAGGGTAAAAAGGAAATCCTTTGACTATTGGTGGAAATAAGTTGAGTTTATTTTTTTATAATAAATCGTTTGAAAAAAATAAAGGCTATTACTTATGTTCGGTTTACGCGATGATCTTTTTTGCTATGTTGTATTGTTATTAGGGCTGTGTATTGATAAAGTTTTAGCGATTCTGATTCCTTATCAATCCAATACCATACCTGTCGCGCTCCAGGGCTCCATGCCCTTACAAAAAGTTGTATTTTCCCTTACAAAATACAAAATAATCTTACACCAGATTTTTTAAACGTCATTATTTATGTAGTTTAACATGTTTGTATTGTACATGAAATGAAATGAAATGATCTGCATTTATATAGTAATTTTCAAGTCAAGATTTCCCAAAGCGCTTTCCAGTGTGCTTCACATTTCCCAAGAGCGGCCGTGCAGCCATGTAAGGCGCTAACCCGCTTATTGGGGGCATTAGGGGTTCAGTGTCTTACCCAAGGACACTTCGACATGTAACACGGAGGAGCCGGGAATCGAACCTGCGATCTCTTGATCCCAAGACGAGCTCTCTACCTCCTGAGACACTGCCGCCCCAAACATATGTTTCGTAATGTCATATATACAGGGAGTGCAGAATTATTAGGCAAATGAGTATTTTGACCACATCATCCTCTTTATGCATGTTGTCTTACTCCAAGCTGTATAGGCTCGAAAGCCTACTACCAATTAAGCATATCGGGTGATGTGCATCTCTGTAATGAGAAGGGGTGTGGTCTAATGACATCAACACCCTATATCAGGTGTGCATAATTATTAGGCAACTTCCTTTCCTTTGGCAAAATGGGTCAGAAGAGGGACTTGACAGGCTCTAAAAAGTCAAAAATAGTGAGATATCTTGCAGAGGGATGCAGCACTCTTAAAATTGCCAAGCTTCTGAAGCGTGATCATCGAACAATCAAGCGTTACATTCAAAATAGTCAACAGGGTCGCAAGAAGCGTGTAGAAAAACCAAGGCGCAAAATAACTGCCCGTGAACTGAGAAAAGTCAAGCGTACAACTGCCAAGATGCCACTTGCCACCAGTTTTGCCATATTTCAGAGCTGCAACATCACTGGAGTGCCCAAAAGCACAAGGTGTGCAATACTCAGAGACATGGCCAAGGTAAGAAAGGCTGAAAAACGACCACCACTGAACAAAACACACAAGCTGAAACGTCAAGACTGGGCCAAGAAAAATCTCAAGACGGATTTTTCTAAGGTTTTATGGACTGATGAAATGAGAGTGAGTCTTGATGGGCCAGATGGATGGGCCCGTGGCTGGATCGGTAAAGGGCAGAGAGCTCCAGTCCGCCTCAGACGCCAGCAAGGTGGAGGTGGGGTACTGGTATGGGCTGGTATCATCAAAGATGAGCTTGTGGGGCCTTTTCGGGTTGAGGATGGACTCAAGCTCAACTCCCAGTCCTACTGCCAGTTTCTGGAAGACACCTTCTTCAAGCAGTGGTACAGGAAGAAGTCCGCATCCTTCAAGAAAAACATGATTTTCATGCAGGACAACGCTCCATCACACGCATCCAAGTACTCCACAGCGTGGCTGGCAAGAAAGGGTCTAAAAGAAGAAAAACTAATGACATGGCCTCCTTGTTCACCTGATCTGAACCCCATAGAGAACCTGTGGTCCCTCATCAAATGTGAGATTTACAAGGAGGGAAAACAGTACACCTCTCTGAACAGTGTCTGGGAGGCTGTGGTCGCTGCTGCACGCAATGTTGATCGTGAACAGATCAAAGCACTGAGTGTCCTTGCAAAGAAAGGTGGCTATATTGGTCACTGATTTGTTTTTGTTTTGTTTTTGAATGTCAGAAATGTATATTTGTGAATGTTGAGCTGTTATATTGGTTTCCCTGATGAAAATAAATAATTGAAATGGGTATACATTTGTTTTTTGTTAAGTTGCCTAATAATTATGCACAGTAATAGTCACCTGCACACACAGATATCCTCCTAAAATAGCTAAAACTAAAAAAGCCCCACTCCAACTTCCAAAATATTCAGCTTTGATATTAATGAGACTTTTGGGTTCATTAAGAACATGGTTGTTGTTCAATAATAAAATTAATCCTCAAAAATACAACTTGCCTAATAATTCTGCACTCCCTGTATTGTTCATTAACATTTTGTTGTGAGATACTGAGTTGCTCGACATGAATGAGGTCTATTATAAAAAAAGTTTGAAAATTAAGTAGCTAGGACGTTCACTGTGAATGGAAAAAATACATGCAAATGTAATTAAGTAGAATAATACATTTTCTTATTCAAATTATGAATTCATTTTCTGCATTAAATTATTGTTGGCAATATACTGATTAAAAGGGATAACCACAAACCTGTCTTTTTTCATTTTCTCCTTTTATACATCCTTTTTTGGTTAACTTCTTTATACAACAATAGTGATTTGTAATATAATGCATCAAAGCAAGGGAGCCGTTTGAGAGCCGGCTCCCTTTAATGAGTTGAGCCGAAAAAGCCGGTTCTCTAAAAAGAGACGGACTTCCTTTCGCTACACAACTCGGACTGGTTTGACTTGATTGATTTGCCGTTTCGTGATAGTCTGTGTATACCGGATGGTACCCATGATTGACAAATTTGCCTTTTTCCGTACAGATTTTCTTGTACGTCGTACACGTCTTCAAATGCATAATAAACGTACTTTGTACGGCAAAAAACGTACATGTTGACAGGTATGCAATACTTTATCGATTCTCACTGGGTAAAATTAAGTACTACGTGACTACAGATATAGTACAAAAGGTTTTATTTATATGAAAATAGTTTAAAGATGGGCTGGTGTGTTGGACGAGTGGCCTCGGCTGTACCTGCGGCTGCACAATGGCTACCTGCAGCCTGATTCTGACTGCCAATCAGGCCATCTTAATGACATTATGTATTCAGAAGTGTGAGCTGGATACACACAGTGGCGCTAAATTAACCTCATGTCACGACTAGAAACTGAGCTAATCTTCCACAGGTCTGAGCGTTCACACAATGTTGGTGAGCAATGCTTGAAACAACCGTGAGCAACAGCAATCCCAAGTGTGGCAACTAAGTCATTATCAAACGTGTCCAAAACTTGACATCAAGTTACATTTTGCTGAGTTTCCGGCAATGGAATATTATTTTTCACTTTTGAATGAATTGACTCATGTTCGATTGCAAAGGTTGTACGGCCTACAGACGTCATTTGTTTTTACAATTCTTTCACAAGATTTCAATTCCTTTTTTTTCCTGGTATCTTTTCATTGGAAGTTCAATGTTGGCAACAAGATTGACTTGATATAATTGGAAATGATTTAAATGCAACTCAAACCTTTTCTTCTTTTTCCCTGTTTTTTTTCTACTTTTTTAAAAATTCCTTTAAAAAAATCTCATTGTGTTTATTTTTTCCTAGCTGTTACATTTTTCTCGCCTTTTTTGTTCTCTATTTCCTTTTTCCTTTAATTTGTTTTCTTTTTTTCTGGCTTTTTTTCTGAATTTTTCCTGCTCTTCTTTGCTCTATTTCTCTCCTTTTGTTTCTTTTTTTCCCAGCTCTTCACTACTTTTTCATTTTGGTATTTTTTATTTTATTGTTATATTACCCCTTCCTTTAAGTCCTTTTGTGTATAATTTTACATAATATTTGGTCGTGTAGGGATTAAAGAAGCAAAAACAACCTGAAGAGCCGTTTGGGACCCGAAAGAGCCGGTGCTTTTTAGTGAGCCGAGCCGAAGAAGCCGGTTCTCGAAAAACTCTACTGACTTTACTCAACTTCTTTCTACTTTGACATTGATTTCCAAATACCTCATTTAGAACATAACGTCAGGGGAACCCGAGTATTTTTACCTTCATGCACTCTAACTTTGACTTAATTCGCTTCTTAATTAGCCAGTTTGAGTCCTGATTTTTGTGCGCTGGTTAGATTTTCATGTGCGCAGAAAAGCTCTGGGCAGTGCGCAATTGAGCACACACGCGGCTTAGAGGGAACATTGATAGGTAGCGAACCGGTAGCAGGCTAGCTAAGTTGTTTACCTGCTGTGGCTACACTGGCCGTCGAAGCGCCTCAAACACAGTTCATCCTTTGAGTTTAATGTCATGTTGTCCAGCCAGGTGTATGAGCATTCTAGTAGTGTTACCCTTTTTCACTGAGATGGCTTTTTTGCAAGTATGAAATATTCCTGCATCGTCCTTTGGAATGAAACACAGCCACAGCTTTACTGCAGGCCGGCGACATCTCTTCAGCTGATATGATTGGTCGAGCAGCGACGTCACCTGACCTTGCATTGCGGTGCGTTCGTTTGCTATGTTCACGACGCAGCTCGATAATGGAACTGAAATGGAGTTTTACTACCGATCGGTTAACTGTGGAACCGGTTCCAAATTAGAACCGGGTATCGATGTGCAGCTCTAATTATTATTGCATTACTGATAATCCGATTTCAGGATTGGTCGTTTACCAAATCTATATTTTGCAAATGTTTCCGACTTGAATTACGGAAAATCGGTCAATTACTTTACAGCGGGGCGGTATGGCGGATGAGTGGTTAGCACAGTTCTGAGGTCATGGGATTGAATCTCCTGTGCGGAGTTTGCATGTTCTCCCCGTGCCTGCGTGGGTTTCCTCTGGGTACTATGGTTTCCTCCCAAATTCCAAAAATATGCATGTCAGGTTTATTGACCGGTCCAAACTGTCCCTAGGTGAGAATGAGCGAGTGAGTAGTCTGTCTCTGGCAACCAGTTCAGGGTGTCCCCTGCCCACTGCCCGAAGATAGCTGGGATGGGCTCCAGCACCCCCGCGGCCCTACTGAGGACAATCGGTGCGGATAACGGATGGATGGATACTTTACAGCTTGTATGGACGAGTCACGCTTGTAGCACAAAGGAGGTCACTGCTTTTATTGCCCTGGTATATCTTGTGGGTTCAAAAGTCTTTCAATTTGTCACATGAGCTCCTTCAGTCGATGCCAGATGCGTTTTTTTGTGTAATTCCCATTTTTCTTTTATATATCTCAAGAGTTTGGAGATTTCTGGTGATTGATTTTGCGGATTATTGCATCCAAACCTAAATCTGTGTCTAAATCACTATTATATTGTAGGCTTACCTTTATATGTCCAATTTGAAATGGCGAAGGAGGGACCATAGGCTGAGATCATATGGTCAATTTAAAATATAACCTATAACTATATATATATATATATATATATATTGTAGTAAAATGAATTAATTATCCAAATGAATAATATTTGTCCACAAGCAGATCATTTTGCTAGTATCAAAAAAATCAACTCAAGTCATATTTATTTGTGACACCCTTAATCACAAGGAGTCTCAAAGAGCTGCATAGATTATTGCAAACTACTGACTATTATGACACCATCCCCTGATCTAAAACCGACATGAGGGCAAGGGAAAACTCAAAAATCTCAACATGAGGAAAATGAAGAAACCTTGAGAGAAGAGACTGCTCATGAAATAATCCCCCTTCCAGGATGACTAGGCTGCAATGGATGTTGCATTAACAAACCCCAAGATGAAAAACGAAATATAAAATAATTAAAGTATAACATGAAATAAAAAATAAAACATAAATGATTTAGGTATAATTCAAAATTAAAATCAAATCAAAAGGATGGCCAGGTTGCAACAGATATAGCATTAACAATCACTAAAATAAAAAATTAAAATATAAAATAATTAAAGTATAATATGAAACTGCGATTGGCTGGCAACCAGTTCAGGGTGTCCCCTGCCCACTGCCTGGAGATGGCTGGGATGGGCTCCAGCCCCCCCGCGACCCTAATGAGGATAAGCGGTATGGCTAATGAGATGAGATGAGATAATATGAAATGAAAAATAAAACATAAATGATTTAGGTATAATTCAAAATTAAAATCAAATCAAAAGGATGGCCAGGTTGCAACGGATATAGCATTAACAATCACTAAAATAAAAAATAAAATAATTAAAGTATAATATGAAATAAAAAATAAAACATAAATGATTTAGGTATAATTTAAAATTGATATCAAATCAAAAGGATGGCCAGGTTGCAACGGATATAGCATTAACAAACAAAAAGTACTATTTTGATTTTAGGAATCGTTTAGTAAACAAATGTCAGGAGATTATATATATATATATATATATATATATCTCATCTCATCTCATCTCATTAGCCGTACCGCTTATCCTCATTAGGGTCGCGGGGGGGCTGGAGCCTATCCCAGCTATCTCCGGGCAGCGGGCAGGGGAAACCCTGAACTGGTTGCCAGCCAATCGCAGGGCACACGGGGACAGACAACTCACTCGCTCATTCACACCTAGGGACAATTTAGACTGGCCAATTCACCTGAGATGCATGTTTTTGGAACGTGGGAGGAAACCGGAGTTTCCGGAGGAAACCCACGCAAGCACGGGGAGAACATACAAACTCCGCACAGGAAGTCTGGAGCTGGATTTGAACCCACGCAGGAGGTTCCCATGACATGAACTGTGCCGCACAAGCGCTAACCACTGCGCCGCTGTGCTGCCCATACCCAGTATATAATTGCTTATTTTTACTGTTAAACTATTGATTCAATACTTTGCTGCTATTTAAAAAATAAAACATGACTCAATTTAAAATTCCTTTTTTTTTTTAAATTGTACGAATGGAATGTTTGCAAGGAAAGAAGTGCAAAAAATGCAGAACATTATTTAAAAGAAGATAGATATGTGTGTTTTTTTAAATAGCAGGGACAATATCATGTATAATACAATTTTTAGTTCATTTGTTAAAATGAACAGTATTGACTATTATCTGCTGTTGTGGTACACTTTGACAAATTTAAAGCTAATTTTAGAGTTTTTATACAGTCAAAAATTGTAACATGCTAAAAATTTATATTTAATAAAATAAAATACTTGTAAGAGAGGCTGTACTTGCCATACGACCCTAGCAGTTAAAGAATACACCCACCCATGTAAAAACAGGATTAAATGAAATCGTTTTACTCATTTGAAATAATAAGAATTGTTCTAATTTTCTTCAACAAAATGTAAACCCAGTAAAATAATAATCAAAATATTAAAAATAATCTGCAGTTTACAGTAATTATAACAACATAATACATGTCCAAACAATAGAAACTATTTAATACTATATAACTAAACGCTCCATGACTGAAGAATCCTATCATGGACCTGCAGCGCCCTCTAACGGAATTCATCTTGTCAAACGTTGGCAGAACAATTATTATCCTGTCCTTTCCTTTCCTCGAGACGCAATCCCTGTTGGGCGCGTTACTGATAATAATAATTAGTTACAGTGAATATTAGCTTCATTTAAAAAGTAATTCCGTTACTCTCTAGATTACTGACGCCCAAAAGTAGCACGTTACTATAAATGTAAGTGTCTAGTTACAAATATTTATATTCAAGCATTGAAGCCCCTTGTAAACTGATTTAAAATAGCCACACAATAACCCGTGGAAGCAGTTAAACCTTCATATTACTATGCTTGTTTTATCTTTCGAATCAACACATAGCGGAGACACTCCATATCCATTTTGTATGTTGAGTTCGAACCACTTGAAGATCTCCTTCTCCATCTCCGGGTACTGTATGAAATGTTTCCCTTTCTTTCTCCTGTAATGGTGCATTGCGTAAATAATTTTACAAATGAAAAGACTAAAAGATTTTAAGATAAAGTCAGAGAGTGCACCCCTTTTGACCTTCAGTAACGGCAGTGTTCATTTTAGCTGTGAAAAGTGATGGGTCCCAGGGACTCGCATGCTCAAAAATCTATGGGTCCCAACAGAGATCTATGGGTCCCCAAAATTTTGTGTTATCGAGGTTGAAATTGTAATTTGGCGACAAATATATAATATAAATCTATATATTCATTCAGTTTTAATCATCACAGTTTATTGGTAATACAAATCAATTATCACTTCAAGATTTTTCAGTTCACAACAATATTGCACATTAGTCAAAAGAATATTGCTGAAATAATTATATTAATCTATTTTCATGCAGTTTTAATCATCACAGTTATTTGGTAATACAAAGCAAGTTATCACTTCAGATTTTTCCGTTCATATTTTCTTCGTGGTTTGCTGTCCCGCCACAGTTGTATGGCCTTCTCAAGGTCCAATCCATTATCATCCTCCTCATAGCGTAACCAGGAATAAAATTGAGTCCATTTTGGCAGAAAAGTCCTTTCTAGGAGTATTCTTTTATGTGTTTTCTTTCGTCGAATCATTGGCTTCAACACGCTCGTTTTCCTTGCCTTCGCGATCTTCCGAAGAATTTCTCCACCGTTTTTTCGTGCCGGAATTATTGCCGTCGTTATCACTTTCTGCATTAAGTTTCGACTTATTACTGACACTGAAGAAATTACCAATTTTGTGTTGATTTTCACATAATACTAACTTTTTCCGGAGGCATACTTAGCCTTCACCTTCCCTCGACGACAAGCACCACAACAATGACGTAATCTCGAAACAACGAGATCTCGTTGGCCGAAAACTGGAACCGCAAGACCAAAACAACAATGGCGGATCTGCCTGCCGAAAAGTTTGGAGTGCGGTAAATCTTTGTTTAAAAAAAATGTAATCGGGTAAAAATGAGAATTTTGTGTCAAAAAAGTTGCGTCCCGGGGACGCACGTCCCCAGCAAAAATGATGCGTCTAGGACGCAGGGACGCGGGCAAACCAGAACATTGTAACGGTAACGGTGTTGTAACATTCGGAAAAAGTCGATGGCCCCCTGTTTAAAACAGCGTTATTCCCACCAAGGTTGGGTAGGGTTACTTTAACTTGATTACTTTCAATTACTTTTGGATTACTCCAATACCAAATATGCTAATAAAAGACAAAATAAACTAAATATGAATAAAATTACTACATTTTGTGCAGGCTTGGGGAGTAACGGAACACATGGAATGGCAAAAATGATGTTGGCAAGCTGTTTGGATTTATTTTCATTTTGTTTCTGTCGCATTTTATATTATTTTTGCCGGAGATCAAAGAGATCAAAGCCAGGAGAGAAAGCTTACCACGTGTTGTGAGTCATCATTTTATTCATAATTAGTTTCTTTTGTCTTTTATTAGCATATTTGGTATTGGAGTCATCCAAAAGTAATTGAAAATAATCCAGTTAAAGTAACCCTACCCAACCCTGCATTTTATGTTAGTTTTGCCGGAGATCAAAGAGATCAAAGCCAGGAGAGAAAGCTTCCCACGTGTTGTGAGTCATAATTGTATTCAAAATTTGTTATTTTCTTTTACTAGCATATTTGGTATTGGAGTCATCCAAAAGTAATTGAAAGTAATCAAGTTAAAGTAACCCTACCCAGCCCTGCATTTATGTTAGGTTTGCCGGAGATCAAAGAGATCAAAGCCAGGAGAGAAAGCTTACCACGTGTTGTGAGTCATCATTTTATTCATAATTAGTTTCTTTTGTCTTTTATTAGCATATTTGGTATTGGAGTCATCCAAAAGTAATTGAAAATAATCCAGTTAAAGTAACCCTACCCAACCCTGCATTTTATGTTAGTTTTGCCGGAGATCAAAGAGATCAAAGCCAGGAGAGAAAGCTTCCCACGTGTTGTGAGTCATAATTGTATTCAAAATTTGTTATTTTCTTTTACTAGCATATTTGGTATTGGAGTCATCCAAAAGTAATTGAAAGTAATCAAGTTAAAGTAACCCTACCCAGCCCTGCATTTATGTTAGGTTTGCCGGAGATCAAAGAGATCAAAGCCAGGAGAGAAAGCTTACCACGTGATGTGAGTCATCATTTTATTCATATTTAGTTTCTTTTGTCTTTTATTAGCATATTTGGTATTGGAGTAATCCAAAAGTAATCAAGTTAAAGTAACCCTACCCAACCCTGCATTTTATGTTAGTTTTGCCGGAGATCAAAGAGATCAAAGCCAGGAGAGAAAGCTTACCACGTGTTGTGAGTCATAATGTTTTTCATATTTAGTTTCTTTTGTCTTTTATTAGCATATTTGGTATTGGAGTAATCCAAAAGTAATTGAAAGTAATCAAGTTAAAGTAACCCTACCCAACCCTGCATTTTATGTTACTTTTGCCGGAGATCAAAGAGATCAAAGCCAGGAGAGAAAGCTTACCACGTGTTGTGAGTCATAATTTTATTCATATTTAGTTTATTTTGTCTTTTATTAGCATATTTGGTATTGGAGTAATCCAAAAGTAATTGAAAGTAATAAAGTTAAAGTAACCTTACCCAACCCTGATTCCCAGCACTGTACTTGAGTAATTTTCTGAAGTAACAGTACTTTTACTCGTGTAAAATCTCCGGCTTCCCTACCCACGTGCTCCACAGCGTTACAGAAGTCGTTACGGAGAATAATAATTGCCTTCTTTTGTCAGTGAGTCTGGTGGCAAGTTGTGGTTCTGGGTGGCCTTCAGTTTTTCCTCCTGAGGTTGACTTCACCTCCACGAGAAAGTCAAACAATGTAGCTATTGTTCTAGGGCTTGTGATCACGTCACGGCGGACGCCATTTTGGAATGAGGATGGGCGCTAACTCTTGTTCTTGTGGCCCTCCATGAGGAGGGGGCCACTCGGAGCTATTAGGACCATTACGGATTTACGGCCTCGGGGGCGTGAGAGCGCCCGACGAGGCGTGACGTGGAGACTAAAATGATTATTTTGTGAGATAAAGACAAGGAGGTGTTTGCGGATACTAGGTTGGAACGGTCTGGATTTGTGTCCCCCTGTAGGTATCATTTTTAAGCTCTGTCCATTTCAAGTGGCGAATGGCTCTGCAGCGAGTTTTCTCCAAGAGCTACCTTGTAAATTTCATCTCATCTCATCTCATTAGCTGCACCGCTTATCCTCAGTAGGGTCGCGGGGGTGCTGGAGCCCATCCCAGCTATTTTCGGGCAGTGGGCAGGGGACACCCTGAACTGGTTGCCAGCCAATCGCAGGGCACACAGGGACAGACAACTCACTCGCTCATTCACACCTAGGGACAATTTGGACTGGCCAATCCACCTGAATCGCATGTCTTTGGAATGTGGGAGAAAACCGGAGTGCCCGGAGGAAACCCACGCAAGCACGGGGAGAACATACAAACTCCGCACAGTAGGTCCGGTAGCTGGATTTGAACTCACGCAGGAGGTTCCCAAGACCTTAGAACTGTGCCACACAAATATTTCTGCCTATTTATCTTAATTTCCAGGCTATAAGCTGCGACTTTTGTGACACAATTTTAACCCTGCGGCTTATGCAAAGATGCGGCTAATAGATGCATTTTGTCTAGTGAGACTGTAGGTGTTGAGTCGAGTTATATTTTTTTGTATAGTCCTTAATTATATAATGTCTCAAAGGACGGTGCAGGCTACAGGAAGTCATATTACACAAACGTCACTAAACAGCATAGAATATTACGGTAGGGTGTCAAAGATGCAGCCCGTGGGCCACATCAGGCCTGCCGATGCATTTAATCAGGGCCGCGAGACGACACTGAGTGAAGCGCAAGAGAAAAACAAGCTGCAGTTTTATATATGTCCACTCTTAAATTCTTAGGGCCCGACCCAACCCGCAAAGACACTGCAGCTGTATCTCTCTCTCTCTCTCTCTTTCTCTCTCTCTCTGTCTCTCTCTGTCTCTGTCTCTGTTCTTTGTCTTCATTTTTACTCTTTTTCTTTCCTATTTCTCTTTCGTATCCTGTCTTTTTCTGTTCCTCACTCTTTTTTTCTCTTTCTTTCTTTTTTCAATATATTTCTCTTTTTCTCACTCTCTATTTTCTCTCTCTCTTTCTCTCTTTCTTTATTTCTATCCCTCTCTTATTTTATAACTATCCTTTGATTTGTTTTTTATTACCTTATCTCTCTCTTTTCTAGTTATCTATTTTTTCTCTCTCCCTTTCACTTTTTCTTTTCTCACTTTTTCTTTCACAAACTTACTCTTTTTTTTCTTTTGCTACTGTCGCCCCTAGTAAAAGGAAATATTGTCACAAGCCAGAAACGGAGACAGGACTCACTAGCGTTCGTTTACTCAATTTTATTAAAAAAGAGGGAGAGCAGGGCTTGCTTCCACGATCCAAGGATAGATGGACACGGATCGCTCAACACGGACGTGGCACTTCCGTGTCGAGCGAGGATAATCGTAGACTGAGGGGATACTGGTCATTAGCCGGGACGGGAGAGCAAGGGTGGTATTGAGTTCGGGAAAGAGGTCGGCAACAGGTATCAGGCGGGAAACAGGGCAAAACAGATAGGTGGTCGGGATTACAGAACAGGGCAGAAACGGGTCCAGAAACAGGTCGGCAACAGGTATCAGGCAGAAGAAAACAGGGCAGGAAAATGTCAAGCGGAATGAGCTTGCCTAGCTGGGAGCAAAGGTTCGCAACGATCTGATGGCGTCCTCTTGAAAGCCGGGGGTTTAAAAGGAGTCTCTTAGCCAATCGGCTCTCAGGGCTGTTGGCACCAATCGGGCAGTCACAGGTGCCTTGAATCGGCAATCATGAGAAATATAATCAATAATATAGATTTTTTTGGATTCATCTGGTTAAGATCACACTTCCCCCCCCCCCAAAAAAAAATCAATATTAAGTGAAAATCCTTGCCATATTTCAGTCTTCGAAGTCGAAAATTAAAAATCAATATTTCCTAAGAATCCATAACATGTGAGACACATGCGCGAAAATAAACCAATGTTATTTACTCATACTGTGTAAAAGTACACATTGCAAGAAAGGTTTGCCCCCTTCTTTGTACAACCCGAAGTCACAAGTATTTTGGGATATGTCTCCAAGTTCTACACATCCTGAAACAGAAATATTTGCCCATTCTTCTTTGCAAAACAGCTCAAGTTCATTAATGTTTGACAGTGATCGTTTGTGCAGTTTTATTAGGATTTTTCCGCAATTGCTCCATAGGATTGAGGTCCGGACTTTATATTGTTATATTTAAACCATCCCTATGTCGATTTTGCTTTGTTGTCGATATTCTGCTAGAATCACTCTGTTTTTACTCTACTTTTGCTGATTTCAATTACCGTATTTTCCGCACTATAAGGCGCACCTAAAAGTCTTAGTTTTTTTCAAAAGCTGACCATGCGCCTTATAATACAGTGCGTCTTATTTATGGATCAACATTAAATCACAAGGTATCGCAACTTACGCAACAGCCGTCGACTCGATTTTCCCCCGAACGTGGAGTAGTCTGCGGTGTATGCTGGGATTTATATACCGGCGTTTCATTGGCTAACCAATGTGTCAATCATCATTTGAATCGATCACTATTGGCTGAAGTTACTCGGAGCCTCGGATTGGCTAGAGCGCCAAAACAAACCCTGCAATTGGCCGAAAAAGATGTATCAATCATCCGTTGAATCGATCGCTATTGGCTGAAGTTATTCAGAGCCTCGGATTGGCTAGAGGGCCGAAACAAACCCTGCAATTGGCCGAAAAAGATTTGTCAATCATCAGTTAAATCGATCGCTATTGGCTGAAGTTATTCGGAGCCTCGGATTGGCAAGATGGCCAAAACCAACCCTGCAATTGGCCGAGTTTAGCAATGGCGTTGCAAGCTTAGCAAGCTTGCTAAAGTACACCATAAAGAAACATGTTTTATTAGTCTGTATTTGCAAATAATTTACTCTCCTGGATTTACTTCACTCACGGTTGTAAGAAGACCATGATTGCGTATCATTATTGAACGTGAGAACTTAGGTGAGCTATGCGGCTTTATATTTTCACGGTATCTTGTTTTAGAACGATCTTGATGTTGCTGTGATGAGTTGAGTGAATTAAACTCAATTCCAAGTGTTTATTGTCATATGCACAGTAAAGTTGCGAGCGAAAAAGAAAATAGAAACTAAGGAATGGTTGGCATTTCTTGAATCCCAAGACTTTAACCTTCCGAATGATATTTGGAACGATGCATTTGAGTGACATCGTACGGACACCGCATCCGCACGTGTCTACGACACGTATTTGCTTCTTTGCAAGCTTTGGGAACTTAAGGGGGTAATCAGTTGGACTGAACCATCTGACTGTTTTGTCGACGTTCCCATTGTAGCGCCTTATAATCCGGTGTGCCTTATCAATGGAAGATATAGGACCAGAAACTATTTTTTGTGGGTGCGCCCTATAACCCGGTGCGCCTTATAGTGCGGAAAATACGGTATTATTTTCTCATTTAAAAAATAGAACACAGCAAAAAGATATACAGTGGTACCCTTTACTCACAAATGTCACCGCATACAAAAGCCCCTGGCCACAATGTTCCCTGAAAGGGGAAACACTGCCCCCCAGCCACAAAATATATATATATAGGGTCAAAGAATATATGTATTCTTACACTGGAACGGAAGTTGCCCTCTACATAGTCTTAAACAAAATGAGGAATATAACAACGTTGGAACATCAAGCTAGTACTTTCCATGCCTCCAATTTTTCCTTTTGTCCCACTGCAATTGGTCCTGGGGCCAACATCCTCTTGGGATCTGGGTGCGACGTCTACCGGGCTGTGGGAATTGTCGCACCTTGGTCGCTTGAAAGCGCAGGTGAGAGTCCCCCGGACTATAAAAGCAACCCCTGGCATCACTCGGACCCAGCACCGACGGCAAGGTCAACGTTTCTGTACCTTGGACCCAAAAACGTTTATTTTATTTGTTATTATCATCATGTTCCGTCTCATTATTGTCCTCCTTTTGTCTTCTCAAGTCACGTCTTTCCCTTTCCCTGGCAACGCGTTACATCACGTCCGAAAAGCGCAGAAATCCAACTTTGAGTCCTCCGGGGTCGGACCGGGCGAGCCGGTCCGAGGCTTGGTGAGGGTGGCGCAGTTGGACCCTCGGGTCCTGGCCCAGTCTGGGTTTTTTGCCAGAAGAGGACCACCTCGGAGTTCCAGGACGTCCTTCCCGGCTTTCCTGTCCCTAGGGAGGCCGGGTCCGGTCCAGAAGACCCCTGCCGGGCCACCGCCGGGGCCCAGGATTCTGGAGGCGGAGCTTAAGAAGAAGCAAGGCTTGCACATGTGGCAGAAGGCCATCAAGAAGGGAGACAAGGTGGGCCTGTCATTGCCTGCTCACCTTAAGGACGCCAAACAGACGTGTGCTGCCGTTCCTTTCGTCCAGGTAACACTCAGATAATGTACAATAGTTCGAAAAAATACGTGAACTGTTTGAAAATTCTCACATTTCTGCATAAAATCACAATCAATTGTGGTCAAAAACCCCACAATGGCCCACTTTGGTAGGGATAACCAGATTCTTCCTGAAGCTGCAGACCAGCTTGAGGTTTTATGAGATGTGCTAATATATTTTTAGTTGTTTATTTATTATTATTATTAACTATGGATATTAGTCTTAAAACCAGGTATCTGCATCGAATACGGTATAAATATCTGACTAAGAAATGGACTTACTATTAGGTATCGGGATTGATGTTTGACACTCAGCATCAGTATCAGCCAACCTTTGGGGTTTTATGAACAGACAATTGATATTCAAAATCAAAACAATCGGAAACTTGCATGGATTTCTTGCCATTTAGAAGGAAATACTGTCTTAGAATGTACATTTCTTTGTATTGGACATGACCTGCCATTGATTGTGGATACTGATATCAGTATCAGTATTGAAGACTGAAGAGGATTTAGTACTGGTCATGGTATTGATCTTGAGAAAACTATTATGATGGTGTTGTTATCGTAATTCTTGTTGTCATTAAAAATGATTATAGTCAAGGATGATGAATAGTATGATAACACTTTATTTTAAATTATATGATAGCACTAAAATGATAGGCTCCGTATTAGTATCTAACACACTTTTCCAAAAATATATCGAACTATTTATAATTGTTCAGTGCGTTTTACCTGTTTGTTCTTAAAAGTCCGTTTTTGATATCAAAGTTTGATGGGTGGATATTAATACGATACCTGGTCTCAGTTGTACGTATCGCTTATTATTAGTATTATTATTTTAATGATTGTGATCACTAACATCACTATTATTATTTTAACAAATAGAGTGTTCAATACCACAGTTTATCTGGTTGATACTGATATCCGAATCTTGAGTAGTCATCGATGTAGATACTAACTACTGATACCATAAGTATATAAAATTCAGACAAACATACAGACTGACAGACAAATAGACAAATAGACAGACAGACAGACAGATAGACAGACAGACAGACAGACAAACAAATAGATGAATAGACAGACGGATAGACATACATACAGACAAACAATTAGACAAACAAACAGACAGACAGACAGATAAACAAACAAAAAAAGAGAAAGATAAACAAATAGACAAATAAACAGACAGACAGACAAACAAACAAATAGATGAATAAACAGGCAGACAAACGAATAGATGAATGGACAGACAGACATACAGACAGACAAACAAATAGACAAATAAACAGACAGACAGAAAAACAGGCAAACAAATAGACAGACAGGCAGAGAGATAAACAAACAAAAAAAGAGAAAGATAAACAAATAGACAAATAAACATACAGACAGAAAGACCAACAAATAGATGTATAGACATGCAGACACACGAACAGATGAATGGACAGACAGACATACAGACAGACAAAGAAATAGACAAATAAACAGACAGACAGACAAACAAACAAATAGATGAATAGACAGGCAGACAAACGAATAGATGAATAGACAGACAGACATACAGACAAACAAATAGACAAATAAACAGACAGACAGAAAAACAGACAAACAAATAGACAGACAGGCAGAGAGATAAACAAACAAAAAAAGAGAAAGATAAACAAATAGACAAATAAACAGACAGACAGAAAGACAAACAAATAGATGTATAGACATGCAGACACACGAACAGATGAATGGACAGACAGACATACAGACAGACAAAGAAATAGACAAATAAACAGACAGACAGACAAACAAACAAATAGATGAATAGACAGGCAGACAAACGAATAGATGAATAGACAGACAGACATACAGACAAACAAATAGACAAATAAACAGACAGACAGAAAAACAGACAAACAAATAGACAGACAGGCAGAGAGATAAACAAACAAAAAAAGAGAAAGATAAACAAATAGACAAATAAACAGACAGACAGAAAGACAAACAAATAGATGTATAGACATGCAGACACACGAACAGATGAATGGACAGACAGACATACAGAAAGACAAACAAATAGACAAATAAACAGACAGACAGACAGACAGACAGACAGACAGACAAACAGACAAACGAATAGACAGACACACTGACAGAGAGATAAACAAACAAAAAAAGAGAAAGATAAACAAATAGACAAATAGACAGACAGACATAAGAACAAATAGATGTCTAGACAGGCAGACAAACGAACAGATGAATGGACAGACAGACATACAGACAAACAAATAGACAAATAAACAGACAGACTGACAGACAGACATACAAACAGACAAACGAATAGATGAATAGACAGGCAGACAAACGAATAGATGAATAGACAGACAGACCAACGAATAGATGAATTGACATACAGACAGACATACAGACAGACAAACAAATTGATAAATAAGCAGACAGTCAAACAAGCAAATGGAAAAATAAACAGACAGACAGACAAATGAATAGATAAATAAACAGACGGGCAGACAAACAAATTGATAAATAAACAGAAAGACAGACGGACAAACAAATTGACAAATAGACAAATACACATTCAGACGGACAAACGACTAGATAAATAAACGGACGGACACACAGACAACCCAACAAATAAACATAAAGACAGACAGACAACTCAACAAATAAACAGTCATACAGACAGACAAGAATACCAGTGCATGAACCAGCTCAAACCGAATGTCATCTGTCCCGTTTCCAGCACGTGACTCGGGAAGGTTGCAGCACGGTGACGGTTCACAACAAGCTGTGCTTCGGCCAGTGCAGCTCCCTATTCGTCCCGGCCGAGACCGACCCGGCCCGCCAGCGCCCCCCGTGCTCCCGTTGCGCACCCTCTAGGGCCCGCTACCTTAGCGTGCCCCTACATTGCGGCGCCGAGATCCGTCCGCGTCGGGTGATGCTGGTGGAGGAGTGCAAATGCGAGACGGGTCGCGAGGCTTCCACGCACTTGTGAGCAGTTTACTAGGATCCACCGGACGGAGCCTTCCACTCCCAAGTTTTTGTTTTTTATATTTAAAATTATGAAATGTTCAAAATGTCTGCACTATCGAAAGGAATCCGATAGATCAAATTCCAAAACAGATGCTTAAACCTATGATTTTAAACCAAACAATAGAATACCCAGGGTTGGGTAGGGTTACTTTAACTGGATTACTTTCAATGACTTTTGGATTACTCCAATACCAAATATGCTAATGAAAGACAAAAGAAACTAAATATGAATAAAATGACTAAATTTTGTGGAGGCTTGGGGAGTAACGGAATACATGGAACGGCAAAAATGATGTTGGCAAGCTGTTTGGATTCATTTTCATTTTGTTTCTGTCGCATTTTATGTGAGTTTTGCCGGAGATCAAAGAGATCAAAGCCAGGAGAGAAAGCTTACCACGTGTTGTGAGTCATCATTTTATTCATATTTAGTTTCTTTTGTCTTTTATTAGCATATTTGGTATTGGAGTCATCCAAAAGTAATTGAAAGTCTCATCTCATCTCATCAGCCGTACCGCTTATCCTCATTAGGGTCGCGGGGGGGCTGGAGCCCATCCCAGCCATCTCCGGGCAGTGGGCAGGGGACACCCTGAACTGGTTGCCAGCCAATTGCAGGGCACACGGGGACAGACAACTCATTCGCTCATTCACACCTAGGGACAATTTGGACCGGCCAATTCACCTGAAATGCATGGTTTTTTTGGAACGTGGGAGGAAACCGGAGTGCCCGGGGAGAACATACAAACTCCGCACAGGAAGTCTGGAGCTGGATTTGAACCCACGACAGGTTCCCATGACATGAACTGTGCCACACAAGCGCTAACCACTGCGCCGCCGTGCTGCCCAGTAATTAAAAATAATCCAGTTAAAGTAACCCTACCCACTCCTGCATTTTTCATTAGTTTTGCCGGAGATCAAAGAGATCAAAGCCAGGAGAGAAAGCTTCCCACGTGTTGTGAGTCATCATTTTATTCATATTTAGTTTATTTTGTCTATTATTAGCATATTTGGTATTGGAGTAATCCAAAAGGAATTGAAAGTAATCCAGTTAAAGTAACCCTACCCAACCCTGCATTTTATGTTAGTTTTGCCGGAGATCAAAGAGATCAAAGCCAGGAGAGAAAGCTTCCCACGTGTTGTGAGTCATCATTTTATTCATATTTAGTTTATTTTGTCTATTATTAGCATATTTGGTATTGGAGTAATCCAAAAGGAATTGAAAGTAATCCAGTTAAAGTAACCCTACCCAATCCTGCATTTTATGTTAGTTTTGCTGGAGATCAAAGAGATCAAAGCCAGGAGAGAAAGCTTACCACGTGTTGTGAGTCGTCATTTTATTCATATTTAGTTTCTTTTGTCTTTTATGAGCATGTTTGGTCTTGGAGTAATCCAAAAGTAATTGAAAGTAATCAAGTTAAAGTAACCCTACCCAACCTTGAGAATACCAACTAAAATCATTTTCTTCTTTAAAAAGCATTATTTTGAAAAAAATCCTGGATGATTACTTTTGGGTAATATATCTATTACCCTTTAAAGCAGTGCTTCACAAGTATTTTCTGTCACGCCCCCCTTCGGAAGAAGAAATCCTCTTGGCTTTGTGTCTTCCGCCGCCAAGATTTTTAACTCAGCCAGCGCACCGGTTTTTGCTCCTCTCCCTCCGTGGTGGCAGTGAAGTGTTACCTAGTGCTACATATGCTCCAAACTTCCTCGCCCTAGCTTTCAGGAAGAGACTTTTGTTCGTCTCTCCACCCTGTCTCTTTTCGCATCACTTGAGAGCGCTCGTCTTGAGATCAAGAGATCGCAGGTACGATTCCCGGCTCCTCCTTGTTATATGTCGAAGTGTCCTTGGGCAAGACACTGAATCCCTAATGCCCCCAATAAGCAGGTCAGCGCCTTGCTATTGGTGTGTGAGTGTGTGTGTGTGTGTGAATGGATGACTTTCAATGACTTTTGGATGACTCCAATACCAAATATGCTAATAAAAGACAAAAGAAACTAAATATGAATAAAATGATGACTCACAACACGTGGTAAGCTTTCTCTCCTGGCTTTGATCTCTTTGATCTCCGGCAAAACTAACATCAAATGCGACAGAAACAAAATGAAAATAAATCCAAACAGCTTGCCAACATTATTTTTGCCGTTCCATGTATTCCGTTACTCCCCAAAATTTAGTCATTTTATTCACATTTAGTTTCTTTTGTCTTTGATTAGCATATTTGGTATTGGAGTAATCCAAAAGTAATTGATACTAATCCAGTTCAAGTAACCCTACCCAACCCTGTTAATAGACTGCGTGGAGGGTAAATGAGAACGTCGCTACTCCCTAGTGTAGTGGAGGTGCAATTGCACTTTATTCTGGGAAATTAAAAAAAAAAAAAACGATTCCCTGAAGTCAAAAAATTGAAATTGAAGCCAGGACCCCTTTCCCACTATTCGACAACCACCGCTTTAAAGCCAGTTTGTTCATTGGATCCTATCGATGGTGCAGACGTAGCTAGCATTTCGACACGCTATGCTTTAGCGAGCGACGACACAACGTCCGAGCGTCTCGTTCGGAAGACTCACGTCGGAGGCCACCGTCCGCACCCACGACGACCTTTGACCTATCCGAAGGGAAATACCGTAAATTCCGGACTGTAAGCCGCTACTTTTTTCCCAAACGTTACAAGTACGGCATATTTCTTTTAACAGACCCGTATAATGTGTTGCGAGCGTGTTGCTAGTAGCATGTTGCTACCTTTCAAAGGCACGGTTTGGGATGAAAGTTATATTATTATTATTAAAGCTTTGAAAACTCTCTCGGTGTACCGTCTTTCTTTGTAAATATGTGTAACCATGTATGATATGTATTTACAACTGTATATTTTTGTAATGTATTTATTTCAGACACTTATTCTGATATGTTTACCACGGGCGAATCAAAAAGAAGGGGCGAAAAAAACGCGAGCTGATGGGAAGTGGGGACGGGTAAAGGTAAGTGTTTGTGGACGGGCAGACAGTAGTGGATATATATTATCTTCCCACCCTTACCTTAGGAAATATACTTTTTTTTCCTTGGATTACTTTCAACGGCACCCGTACTCTGCAGGTCTGCATCAAACCTTAAGTACCGGCATCATTTTCCATTCATTTTCCGGCTGTGGTTTTTGGACCGTGTACTTTATATTCAGTTACAATCGTGGAACTTAAAGTCGGGTTTGGGTTAATTTTGCAATTGTGTTACATGTTTTAATGTGGGCGCATGCGGCTTATCTACAGGTGCGGCTTGTGTAAGTACAAAAGCGGTTATCCTCTTGAAATGTGGTGGGTGCGGCTTATAATCAGGTGCGCTCTATAGTCCGGAATTTACGGTATTGTCATCCATTAAAAAACAAAAGAGACCGTTGGACCCTCGCCTCTTATGTCCTCGCCGATGCCGAATTAAAAATGCAATTTACTTTGTGTGCAAAGCTCTAGCGAGAACATAAAGAGCGTTTGTTTTGTTAACCCCCACCTCTCCGACCACTCCTGCTGCAAGTTCTCGGCTCCTATGTTTTATTAAAAAGCCTCATCCCGAGCACTTTTTAGCGCGTCGGGCTTCCAAACTATCGGGTTTGGGTACTTAGCAGTAAGCAAACGTAATTGTTCCAGCATGCTCCCTTTGAATTATGTATAGGACGCGGCTCTTCTCATGGCCAATGTTGCTTTCAGTGGAGTTGTGGGAATTTGAGCGTCATTCGCCGCAGATGCGCTCCGAAGCGGAGGGCGCGCTTGATTATGCCGGCCCATAAAACCTATTATTCATTTATGGCCCCGGCACCTGGGTTTGGTAAAGTGAACTCATCCCGCACACGCCGGTTCCCGAAGGGGCCCCGGAAAGAAGGGGGCCCTTGACGTCGCCTTGGCACGGTGTGGCCCCGCCGCACATTTGCATTCACGTGGTGGCTCTGGGTTCGATTGGGCAACGGGCGGGGTAGAATGGGAAGGAATTTGCATGTGATTAGCATTTGGGTCGTGTGCGTTCATTGACACTAGGTGGTGATAGAGCTCCTGCCTCTTCTTCCCCTAAAATTGCCCGTTTATTTTCAAACCTTATGATGAAGATTTAGATAAAAAAGTTCAACAGGATTGCATTAGATCACAGGTGTCAAACAGGCGACCCACGGGCCCAGATCCGGCCCGTTAAGGGATTGAATCCGGCCCGCGAGACAACATTCAGAGAAGCGCAAGAGAAAAACAAGCTGCAGGTTGAAATAGGTCAACTTGATGTTGCCAAAGTCAGGTTCCTCTCACAAAGACACTGTACTTGTATTTATTTCTCTCTCTCTCTCTCTCTCTCTCTCTCTCTCTCTCTCTCTCTCTCTCTTCCACCCCTTTTCTCCCACTCTGTCTCTGTCTCTTTCACTCTCTGTGTCCCTCTTTTTCTCTTCCTTTGTTGCTCTTTCTCTCTTTCTCTCTCTGTGTCTTTTAACCTCTTTTGTTCTAACTTCCTTTTTTCCTTTTCTCTCTTTTCTCTTTCTCTCTTCCTGCCCTTTGCGCTTTCTTCTCTCTTTTCTCTCCTTCTGTCTTTCTATTTCTCTTTGGATTTCTTTACTCCTCTCCCTTTCTTTTCCCCCTCTCTCACGACTTTTTATCTTTTGTTTCTCACGCTCTCTCCCCCTCTCTCTCTTTTTCTTTCTTTGTCCCGCCCTCTTTCCTTTTCCCTCCCTCTTTCTCCTATTTCTTTATCTCTCTTTTTCTTTCTCTTTAATCTACTAGTCCGGCCCCTGACAGAATGTTTGTTCTATCGTGTGGCCCCCGAGTTAAAATGAGTTTGACACCCCTGCATTAGATTGTGAGTAGAATGGGCAGTGGAGTGCACGGATTAACACTAGGTGGTGCTAGAGCTCCTGTGTCTGCTCCCATGTCTTTAAAACTGCCCTTTTGGTGTTTTTTTTTGTTTTTGTTTTTTTGCACCGTGAACTTTAAACAGAATGTTTGGAAAAGGTTCCACCAGATTGCATTAGATTGAGAGTAGAATGGACGGTGGAATGCACGGATTAATACTAGGTGGTGCTAAAGCTTCTGCCTCTGCTCCTTTTGCCCTAAAACTGCCCTTCACTATTTGCATCGTTAACCTTATGCTGGATTTTTAGCAAAAAACGTTCCCCCAGATTGCATTAGAATGTGAGTAGAATGGGCAGTTGAGTGCACAGTTTAACACTAGGTGGTGCTAGACTCCTGCCTCTTCTTCCCTTTGCCCAAAAACCGACCTTTACTTTTTGCATCGTTAACTTTATGCTGAATGTTTGGAAAAAAGTTGAACGAGATTACATTAGATTATGAGTGGAATGGGCAGGGGCATGCACAGTTTAACACTAGGTGGTGCTAGAGCTCCTGTTTCGGCTCCTTTGGCTTTAAAACTGCCCTTTAGTTTCTGCACCATTAACCTTATGCTAATTTTTTAGAAGAAAATGTCCCCAGATTGCATTAGATTGTGAGTAAAATAGGCAGTGTAGTGCACGGATCAACACTAGGTGGTGCTAAAGCTACTGCCTCTCAAACTGCTCGTTTCAAAAAATTAAATTTTACTGACAAATTTTTGTTGTGTTTTTGTGGTAAATATTACACTGTTCCCCAAATTGCATTATAATGTGATAATAACAGGAAGTGGAGTGCACTGATTGACACTATGAGGTGCTACAGCTCCTGTCTCTACTACCTTGGCCCTAAAACTGTTTTTGCATTAAATTGTGAGTAAAACGGGCATTGGCGTGCACAAATTGACACCAACTGGTGATAGAGATCCTGTCCATCTGTCTCCTAGTCCAAAAACAGCCCTTTACCCTCAGATTGGATTACATTGTGTGTATAATAGACAATGGAGTGCAAGGATAGACACTACCTGGTGCTAAAGCTCCTGTCTGTCTGCCTTCTGTGTCCTAAAATTGCCCTATTGTTTTTTGTGTTTGCACCTCTAACCTTGTGCAGAATATTTTTTAAAAAAGATCCTGAAATACATTAGATTGTGTGTAAAATGGGCATTGGCGTGCACAAATTGACACTGACTGGTGCTAAAGATCCTGCCCCTCTACTTCCTCGTCCGAAAACTGCCCTCTTGGATTTTTTTTTTTTTTTTTTTTTTTTTTACAGATTACTGAGATTAATATTTACAGATTTATTTTGTTCTTCTGTTTTGTTTTGTTTTTGCTTTAGTTTTGGCTTTCAACAAAAAAAACATTAGGGAAAAGTTCCGTAAGAATTGCCTTGGAATATACATATAATCAGCAGTGGAGTGCACACACTGACACTAGGTGGTGCCAAAAGCTCCTGTCTCTCTGCTTTCTCATCCTAAAAATGCCCTTTGAAAAAAATAAATCTTAAAAAGTTCACTGATGTCATTTATGACCAATTTTTGTGTTTTGTTTTTGGGAAAAAAATGCAATTTAAACTTTGCTCAGGAGGTTTCAATTTTGGAAAAAGTTTTTGTCTTCAGCAAAGAATAAATTAGAAAAAAAACTAAATAAACTAAATATGAATAAAATTAGAGTAACGGCAAAAATGATGTTGGCAAGCTGTTTGGATTGATTTTCATTTTGTTTCCGTCGCATTTTATGATAGTTTTGCCGGAGATCAAAGCCAGGAGAGAAAGCTTACCACGTGTTGTGAGTCATCATTTTATTCATATTTAGTTCCTTTTGTCTTTTATTAGCATATTTGGTATTGGAGTAATCCAAAAGTAATTGAAAGTAATCCAGTTCAAGTAACCCAACCCAACCCTGCATTTTATGTTAATTTTGCCGGAGATCAAAGAGATCAAAGCCAGGAGAGAAAGCTTACCTCGTGTTGTGAGTCATCATTTTATTCATATTTAGTTTCTTTTGTCTTTTATTAGCATATTTGGTATTGGAGTAATCCGAAAGTCATTGAAAGTAATCCAGTTAAAGTAACCCTACCCAACCCTGCATTTTATGTTAGTTTTGCCGGAGATCAAAGCCAGGAGAGAAAGCTTACCACGTGTTGTGAGTCATCATTTTATTCATATTTAGTTTCTTTTGTCTTTTATTAGCATATTTGGTATTGGAGTAATCCAAAAGTCATTGAAAGTAATCAAGTTAAAGTAACCCTACCCAACCCTGCATTTTATGTTAGTTTTGCCGGAGATCAAAGAGATCAAAGTCAGGAGAGAAAGCTTACGACGTGTTGTGAGTCATCATTTTATTCATATTTAGTTTCTTTTGTCTTTTATTAGCATATTTGGTATTGGAGTAATCCAAAAGTAATTGAAAGTAATCCAGTTAAAGTAACCCTACCCAACCCTGCATTTTAGGTTAGTTTTGCCGGAGATCAAAGAGATCAAAGCCAGGAGAGAAAGCTTACCACGTGTTGTGAGTCATCATTTTATTCATATTTAGTTTATTTAGTCTTTTATTAGCATATTTGGGATTGGAGTAATCCAAAAGTAATTGAAAGTAATCAAGTTAAAGTAACCCTACCCAGCCCTGTTAATAACCCATTTTATCGATTTGTTGTTGCAGCCCTCCACTGTATCCTGTCGTTCACTCGTTTTTGGTTACCCCACCTAACACAGCGCCATCTGCTGTTCGAAAAAAACACAAAAATCCCACCGTTGCTTTCGTCTCTGGTCTCAATGGTAAAAAGAGGGGCGCCCCGGTGGAACCAACAAGAAAGCTTAGCACTTATCTCGACAGATGTCCCGCTTCCTTGTTCCCGTCCCGGTTCCCATGGCGGAGAAGAACGCGAAGGAAGGAAAAAAAAACAAAACAGAAAACAAAATCAGGGGGGCCCGTTGCCAAGTGGGCCGCCAAGGGGATCAGATCAGCGTCACCGGGTGCTAAGTGGCCTAGTTAGCGCCACAATGAGGCCGAATGCTACGTTAGCATAAAACAGGAAGAAACCATATTAGGAGTTAAGGAGGCTTGACACTTGAACTTAATAGGGACTAAAAACATGCTAGGTTTTCTACCAAAGCTAATGCACAGGGTTGGGTAGGGTTACTTTAAGTGGATTACTTTCAATGACTTTTGGATTACTCCAATACCAAATATGCTAATAAAAGACAAAAGAAACTAAGTATGTATAAAATGACTAAATTTTTTGCAGGCTATCAGAATAAGTGTCTGAAATAAATACATTACAAAAATATACAGTTGCAAATACATATTACACATGGTTACACATATTTACAAAGAAAGACGGTACACCGAGAGAGTTTTCAAAGCTTTAATAATAATAATATAACTTTCATCCCAAACCGTGCCTTTGAAAGGTAGCAACATGCTACTAGCAACACGCTCGCGACACATTATACGGGTCTGTTAAAAGAAATATGCCGTACTTGTAAAAATCACGGTAAACCGTCAGGGCTGAACGTTTGGGAAAAAAGTAGCGGCTCATAGTCCGGAATTTACGGTATTTCCCTTCGGATAGGTCAAAGGTCGTCGTGGGTGCGGACGGTGGCCTCCGACGGGAGTCTTCCGAACGAGACGCTCGGACGTTGTGTCGTCGCTCGCTAAAGCGTAGCGTGTCGAAATGCTAGCTACGTCTGCACCATCGATAGGATCCAATGAACAAACTGGCTTTAAAGCGGTGGTTGTCGAATAGTGGGAAGGGGTCCTAGCTTCAGTTTCAATTTTTTTACTTCAGGGAATCGTTTTTTTTTTTTTTAATTTCCCAGAATAAAGTGCAATTGCACCTCCACTACACTAGGGAGCAGCGACGTTCTCATTTACCCTCCATGCAGTCTATTAACAGGGTTAATGTTAGTTTTGCCGGAGATCAAAGCCAGGAGAGAAAGCTTACCACGTGTTGTGAGTCATCATTTTATTCATATTTAGTTTCTTTTTCCTTTTATTAGCATATTTGGTATTGGAGTAATCCGAAAGTCATTGAAAGTAATCAAGTTAAAGTAACCCTACCCAACCCTGCATTTTGATGTTAGTTTTGCCGGAGATCAAAGAGATAAAAGTCAGGAGAGAAAGCTTACCGTGTATTGTGAGTCATAATTTATTCCTATTTAGTTTCTTTTGTCTTTTATTAGCATATTGGGTATTGGAGTAATCCAAAAGTAATTGAAAGTAATCCAGTTAAAGTAACCCTACCCAACCCTGCATTTTATGTTAGTTTTGCCGGAGATCAAAGAGATCAAAGCCAGGAGAGAAAGCTTACTACGTGTTGTGAGTCATAATTTTATTCATATTTAGTTTCTTTTGTCTTTTATTAGCATTTTTGGTATTGGAGTAATCCAAAAGTCATTGAAAGTAATCCAGTTAAAGTAACCCTACCCAACCCTGCATTTTATGTTAGTTTTGCCGGAGATCAAAGAGATCAAAGCCAGGAGAGAAAGCTTACCGTGTGTTGTGAGTCATAATTTATTCCTATTTAGTTTCTTTTGTCTTTTATTAGCATATTTGGTATTGGAGTAATCCGAAAGTATTTGAAAGTAATCCAGTTAAAGTAACCCTACCCAACCCTGCTAATGCATGTAGGCCAGGGGTATCAAACTCATTTAACTCGGGGGCCACACGATAGAACAAACATTCTCTCGGGGGCCGGACTAGTAGATTAGAGATAAATAAAAAAAGAAAGAAATAAGAGAAAGGGAGGGAGAGAAAAAGATAGAGGTCGGGACACAGAAAGAGAGAAAGGGAGAAAGAGAGAAAGGGAGAGAGAGCGAGAGAAAAGAGAGAGAGTGTGTGTGAGAAATTTCTCAATCTACGATAATTCAAAAATGCATATTTAAAAGAGTTTTTGCTTATTATCCAAATCCATTTATTTTTATTTTTACAAATGAAGCTTTTTTCAAACACTAGGGGACGTAATTAGTACAATAATTAAAAAATAAATAAATAATAATAATAATCATCATCATCATTATTTTATTTTTCATATTTATAGTATTATATAGAGTTTATAGTTGTTTTTCTGTAGTATTTTTGGAGTAAATAATTCTGTTGTAGTATTTTGTTTTTTTTATTATTTCGGTAGAAGTATAATGGATGCATTTCCAAAGCAGTATTTTAGTAGTATTTTTGTAGTATTTTCAATGTAGTATTTTCTGTAGTTGTTTTTCTGTAGTATTTTTGGAGAAAACAATTGTGTTGTAGTATTTTGTAATATAGTTTTACTGTAGTAGTACTTTTGTAGTATAATTTCTCTAATAGTTTTTTCATATTTATAGTATTATATAGAGTTTTTTTATTATTTCGGTAGAAGTATAATGGATGTATATCCGAAGCAGTATTTTAGTAGTATTTTTGTAGTATTTTCAATGTAGTATTTTCTGTAGTTGTTTTTCTGTAGTATTTTTGGAGAAAACAATTGTGTTGTAGTATTTTGTAATATAGTTTTATTGTAGTAGTACTTTTGTAGTATAATTTCTCTAATAGTTTTTTCATATTTATAGTATTATATAGTGTTTTTTTTATTATTTCGGTAGAAGTATAATGGATGTATTTCCAAAGCAGTATTTTAGTAGTATTTTTGTAGTATTTTCAATGTAGTATTTTCTGTAGTTGTTTTTCTGTAGTATTTTTGGAGAAAACAATTGTGTTGTAGTATTTTGTAATATAGTTTTACTGTAGTAGTACTTTTGTAGTATAATTTCTCTAATAGTTTTTTCATATTTATAGTATTATACAGTTTTTTTTTTTATTATTTCGGTAGAAGTATAATGGATGTATTTCCAAAGCAGTATTTTAGTAGTATTTTTGTAGTATTTTCAATGTAGTATTTTCTGTAGTTGTTTTTCTGTAGTATTTTTGGAGAAAACAATTGTGTTGTAGTATTTTGTAATATAGTTTTACTGTAGTAGTACTTTTGTTGTATAATTTCTCTAATAGTTTTTTCATATTTATAGTATTATATAGTGTTTTTTTTATTATTTCGGTAGAAGTATAATGGATGTATTTCCAAAGCAGTATTTTAGTAGTATTTTTGTAGTACTTTCAATGTAGTATTTTCTGTAGTTGTTTTTCTGTAGTATTTTTGGAGAAAACAATTGTGTTGTAGTATTTTGTAATATAGTTTTACTGTAGTAGTACTTTTGTAGTATAATTTCTCTAATAGTTTTTTCATATTTATAGTATTATATAGAGTTTTTTTATTATTTCGGTAGAAGTATAATGGATGTATATCCGAAGCAGTATTTTAGTAGTATTTTTGTCGTATTTTCAATGTGGTATTTTCTGTAGTTGTTTTTCTGTAGTATTTTTGGGGAAAATAATTCTGTTGTAGTATTTTGTAATATAGTGTTACTGTAGTAGTATTTTTGTAGTATAATTTCTCTAATAGTTTTTCATATTTTTAGTATTATATAGTGTTTCTTTTATTATTTCGGTAAAAGTATAATGGATGTATTTCCAAAGCAGTATTTTAGTAGTATTTTTGTAGTATTTTCAATATAGTATTTTCAGTATAGTATTTTCAGTCGTTGTTTTTCTGTAGTATTTTGTAATATAGTGTTACTGTAGTAGTAGTTTTTTTGTAGTACGGTAATTCTTTTTAATTTTAGAACGAAAACAAAATGTTATATGAGATCCCTGTTTTTAGCACGAAAGTTGATATTTAGTTTTGTAGTTATTTTGTAGTATTTTTGTTGTATTTCTGTCGAAGTATTTTGGAGAGGACACTTAAAGTAACATAAAATGTTAACCACTCTTGGGGGCCCCCTAGTGGTTGTGGGGGTCCAAAGCAGCCGCTTAGCTTGTTTATGCCTTGCGGTGCTTTTTAGTGCAGGAGGTTTTCAAGTACTGAATATGAATAAAATTACTAAATTTTGTGCAGGCTTAGGGAAGCTATTTGGATTTATTTTCATTTTGTTTCTGTCGCATTATATGTTAGTTTTTCCGGAGATCAAAGAGATCAAAGCCAGGAGAGAAAGCTTACCACGTGTTGTGAGTCATCATTTTATTCATATTTAGTTTATTTTGTCTTATATTAGCATATTTGGTTTTGGAGTAATCCAAAAGTAATTGAAAGTAATCCAGTTAAAGTAACCCTACCCAACCCTGCATTTATGTTAGTTTTGCCAGAGACCAAAGAGATCAAAGCCAGGAGAGAAAGCTTACCACGTGTTGTGAGTCATCATTTTATTCATATTTAGTTTATTTTGGCTTTTATTAGCATATTTGGTATTGGAGTAATCCAAAAGTAATCGAAAGTAATCAAGTTAAAGTAACCCTACCCAACCCTGCATTTATGTTAGTTTTGCCAGACACCAAAGAGATCAAAGCCAGGAGAGAAAGCTTACCACGTGTTGTGAGTCATCATTTTATTCATATTTAGTTTCTTTTGGCTTTTATTAGCATATTTGGTATTGGAGTAATCCAAAAGTAATCGAAAGTAATCAAGTTAAAGTAACCCTACCCAACCCTGCATTTATGTTAGTTTTGCCAGACACCAAAGAGATCAAAGCCAGGAGAGAAAGCTTACCACGTGTTGTGAGTCATCATTTTATTCATATTTAGTTTCTTTTGGCTTTTATTAGCATATTTGGTATTGGAGTAATCCAAAAGTAATCGAAAGTAATCAAGTTAAAGTAACCCTACCCAACCCTGATCCTTTGGAGACCCCCGGACTACACAATCCTTTTGACGATACGATGAAGACGTGTTGCCATGACAGGTGCGTTCGCATGCCTTGCAGGTGTCGTCTCACACGCTCACTCGCCTAATGAGTCCAATTCGAGTAATTAAGAGCTGGCATGGGGGAACCTGCCCCCCCTTGCCCCCCCTCCCATTTCCCCTTTCCCGGTACATCGACGAACCCCAGCTTGCACGGCTGCGAGGCACCGACGCCTCCCGCCAGTGTCTGCGTGGCATTCCGTGACTCTTTAAAAGAATCATGAAGAGTAAAACAAGCGCCCCCTTCACGTGCACTTAAGAGACCCTTCTGGTCTCGGCGCTTAGCGGAGGATGAGGGCCTGCAGGAGAAAGAGGATGCCAAGCGGGGCCCTAATGAGGAGAGAGATAATTGTTTTGTTTTGTGAGGAGGGGGGAGTCTGAGGTGGGCGGGGGGCTTGAAATGACATACCGCACATGGTTTTTGGATGGCAGGCGACGGTAGGGGTTTGGTATAAAGGTAGGGGGAGAAAGTCTATTCATACGAGCCCTAGACCATGTCATAGCCACCCCTGACCCGGATTTCATGCCGGTTTGGGCATCAAATGTCAATCATTATGTTCGGGTTGGGCCGGCAATGATGTGCAATCAAGCCCGACCCAGTTATGCAGGTATTGTTAGGAATTTAATATTAAAATGGATTGAGACTGGATACAGGATACACTAGAAAGATACTGGATATGATGGCACAGATGGGATCAATACCGGATACAGGAGGCACAAGCAAGATACCGGACGGGACGAGCGGACGGGATCGATACCGGATACGGGATACACAAGCAGGACACCAGATAGAACAGGACAGACGGGATCGATACGGATACTGGATGCACGAGCAGGATACCGGACAGAACGGGACAGACGGGATCGACACTTGATACACGAGCAGGATACCGGACAGGACGGGACTGACGGGATCGATAATAGATACAGGATGCAAAAGCAAGATACCGGACAGGACGGGATGGACGAGATCGATACCGGATACTGAATACATGAGCAAGATACTGGACAGACGGGATTGATACAGGCTACAGGATGCATGAGCAAGATACCGGACAGGACGGGACGGACGGGATCGATACCGGATACTGGATACATGAGCAGGATACTAGACAGAACAGGACAGATGGGATCGATACTGGATGCACGAGCAAGATACCGGAAAGAACGGGACAGACGGGACAGACGGGATCGATACTGGACACATGATACTCGAGCAGGATACCGGACAGAACAGCACAGACGGGATCGATACTGGACACACGAGGAGGATACCGGACAGAGTCAAAATGCATGCCTTGCAAGTGCAGAGGTTCGTTGACGGACTGACAAGGAGTGAATGAATCGGGCACAGGTGAGGGCAATTGGGCATTCGGGACACTTTGGCATTATTATTATCTCATAGAGGCAGATTTCATTTCATAAGCAATTTAACTAAGTGAACTTCATCGAAAATGGCCGAATTAGTCGAATTAGTGTCGTCGCAAGATACCGGACAGGCTGGGACAGATGGGATCAATACCGGATACAGGATGCACGAGCAAGATACTGAACAGGACAGGACGGACAGGATCGATACTGGACACACGAGCAGGGTACCAGACTGGACGGGACTGACGGGGTCAATCCCGGATACTGGATACACGAGCAGGATACTGGACAGAGTCAAAATGGATGCCTTGCAAGTGCAGAGGTTTGTTGATGGACTGACAATGAGTGAATGGAGTCCTGAGTTTAAATAGGAGGGGGGCCAATCAGGCAACGAGCAGCAGCTAGGTGAGGGCAATAGGCAATCGTGACACTCTGGCATTATTATTATCTCATCGATTTTTATCAAACATCACACAGTGAAATAAAATGTGCTGAAAAATTAGAGAGGATTTGTCTTAAAATTAGAAAAATATGGTGTTTCTCTCTAAAAGAAAACAAAAATCGGAATACATTTTCAAGGCTCTTTGGGTCGATAGGGCTCCGGGCCCCTGTACTAAACTATAAACCTATTAGACAATTTACAAGCACATTAGTGTACGTTAGCGAGCTAGCATGCTGATTTTGGACTCAAATACAAATTTGTCAAACTGTTAACCGAAGCCACTCTCATTAGTTCGACTAATCGTAATTCCTCGGGGGAATATTAAGAGGGGCAAAACGGGGAAATATCAGCATCTGCTGGCCTGGAGGAGCCGTGACTCCATCTGCTCTTAATGTTTGTAGATACTTGCATACATCCCGTTAGCGATCATTTCAGCATCATTTTGCACTCTTATACGTTATCACGCCGCTAAATACGTTAGCGGGCTTAATCAGGGTGATCCGTTTATTCCACGTTGCCTAGCAACACGGGATGAAACGAGCGCTGATGGGAATGGGTCGTTTGACTAACTGCGGGACATTAACATTTGTATGACTGCTGATGAATAAATACTCAAGAGCAGTGTTCCCTCCAAGCTGCGCGCGTGCGCAATTGCTCGCACATTCTCAGCGCACAAGAAAATCGAGCCAGCGCACAAAAATGAGGGCTCAAAATTACTGATTAAGAAGCGACTTAAGTCAAAGTTACAGTGCATGAAGGTAAAAATACACGGGTTCCCCTGACGTTGTGTCCTAAATGCGGTATTTTGAAGTCTAGTCAGTAGAACGAAGTTGAGTAAAGTTAGTAGAGTTTGTCGGGGAACCGGCTTCTTCGGCTCGGCTCACTAAAAGGAACCGGCTCTTTCGGTCCTAAACGACTCTTTGGGTTGTTTTTACTTCTTTAATCCCAACAAGACCAAATATTATGTAAAATGATGCACAAAATGACTTAAAGGAAGGGGGGAATAGAACAAACAAGAAAAAAATACCAGAATGAAAATGTAGTGAAAAGCTGAGAAACAAAGAAACAAAAGAAAAAGAAAAAAGTAGGAAAATTTTAGAAAAAGCCAGAAAAAAAGAAAAGAAAGAAATGTAGGAAAAAAGTAAATAGAGAACAAAAATAAAAAAGTAACAGCTCGGAAAAAATTAACACAATGAGATTTTTTTAAAAGTAGAAAAACACGGAAAAAAGACTTATTTATATTTACATGTATATTTTCCTTCTACAGTGAACATCCAAGCTACTTTTTTATAATAAACCTGATTCATGTCGAGCAACTCAGTATCTCACAACAAAATGTTCATTAACAATATATATATGATATAACGAAACACATGTACAATATAAAATGTTAAACTACATAAATAAACACGTTTGAAAAAAATATGGTGTAAGATTATTTTGTATTTTGTAAGGGAAAATAGAACAGTTTGTAAGGGCATTGATAGGTTGGTCATTTTGCTTGTAACATTTCTCAGAATTCACTGTGTGAACATAACTTGTTTTTATATTCCTAAATATAAAAACAATCTTTCACACACACACACATGAAGTAACATTTCAATAATCAGTCTAATTGCATCTCTTGTACGTTTATCAGTCTTGTACTCTTTTATTTTGAAGTTGCATTTCCGGTGTATTTTTCTGTTTCCTGTGTGACTAAAGTTAACTAGACACACGGGGGCGGGCAGTGTGGCCGGAGCACTCGGCTGGGGCGAGTGGTGGTGGCCCCGATGGGCCACCGGACAATGCTAATAAATGTATTTACCTTAATGCTTGTTTTTATTTGAGTAATTCTGCCAACATAGAGTTTATATAAGGTTTAACTTTATCAGCATGGAGCCCTGGAGCTTGACAGGAATATATTCTCGAGGCCCAATAAATTGTTTTGCACGAAATCTGCCTAGCGACAAGTGAGGAACAAGCTAACTGGAAGGCCGTTGGTTTTGGGAGCGAAAATTGAATTTCATCACGCGGCCTTTGCAGTTGGAGGAGATGTCTGAAGTCATAAAAACGCATCTGACTGGAGTGACGCGGCGCAACCGTGCCAGCCTCTCGGTCAAAACCAGCGCCAGGCTGTGTAAAAGAGAAAGATTGAGAGAGGAGAAAAAAAAACCCCGTGTTAAAACCAGATAGGCAGAGCGTGTTTTTGGGGTACAGAGAAAGGGGTGCAGGTGGCACTGAGCTGGCACCGGCCCCTGGCTGTGCCAGCCTCCATCTGTCATCAGCAGGAACATCTGCAGCCCAAGGTGCCCTTGTCGCCCGGCGTTAGAGTAACGACTTTGGCGTTTCCATCGGGCCCTCGCCGGCCAAGAGCCTGGCATTTTTGGGAGATAGCGGGCCCCGGGATGAGATGTGTGTCTTTTTTGTATGTTTTTGTGTTTGTGTGCCAGGACAACATGGCAGCGCGACACGTTGACCCAGCCGGCGTGTCGAGTCATGTCCCCTCCTGATGAGAGTCGCTGCCCGGCTCGCTCACACCCATGCCAGGCTCCGTCCAGGGGCCGATCCGGGCCCCCGCTCGCTCCTCACATCTTCTCCTGCCCCATCTGTCCTACCCCACCTCTCTCTCTATCGTCCCTCGCTCACCTCCTTTCCTCACACCCGCTCTCCTCCGCATCTGAGCCATTCTCACTTTTTTTTAATCTCGCTGTTCCCTAAAAACAGATGGTACTTCTTTCCTGCTTCTTTTCATCCTCATCTTTGTGCACCCCCCAAAATACTCCCCTTCTATTTTATCAAAACCTTCAGTTTTTTACTTCCTGTCCGCCCCTTTTTAAAGGGACTTTGTGTATTATCTAGCACCTCCTAGAAGTAAGACCTATTGTCAAGTAAAGTCAAGTCAAGTCATTTTTATTTGTATAGCCCTTAATCACAAAGAGTCTCAAAGGGCTTCACAGGTTATTACACAGACTATTTTTTCAGACTATTATGACCCTGATCTGGAACCAACATGAGGCCAAGGAAAAACTCAAAAACCTCAACATGAGGAAAATGAAGAAACCTTGAGAAGAGACTGCACATGTGGTATCCCCCTTTCAGGCATAAAAGGATAATAATAATTGAAAAAAAAAATAAAAATCATGGAAAAATTCTTGAAAAATATCTTGTTTCACCTCTGGAATGTATGAATTCATCTATAAACAGTTTTTTTGCGCAGTATCACTTCATTGTAATTATGCATTTCCAATTGTATTTACCATTTAGAGACGCTCCCCTACTTATGACTTTCCCACCCTTTTTTACAGGGACTTTGTATATTATCTAGCACCTCCTACTAGTAAAAAAAAGGTTGGTTTGAATAATAGGCGAAAATACATGAACTGCCAAACAAATGTGGATTTGTTTTAACTCTTTCAATGCCATAACCTATAAATACGTTTTCAGAAGCAACATCATTACCGTTATCATCATGCTGTTTCCACACAGCGCTGTTTCAGCACAATATTTAATAGGAGTAGTTATTATAATAACAATAATTCTCATGGGTGCTCATGGTAAGAAATGACTGTTTTGTGGTGCGTTGTCCATCATAAAGGTATATGGACATGCTAAAGGGGGGTCTGCCCCCAGGTAGCACGACCGCCTATTGCTAAGTGTCCTGATCTGTGCATTAATAAGACGAGGCATGGGGGCTTGAGCCAGATGCCCCCAGCATCAAGCTCCCGTTTGTCTGCCCCAGCTATGGAGATGTGCAGGGCATGTCTGTTTTGGGTTCTTATTAGGATTTATATCGATGAGATTGTATACCCAGTTATTTAGTTTTAGTTTGTTTTTACCACCATCACCTACATATTCATTCACCTCATTGTTTCTTTATAAATATAGATCCAGTTGTACACACTGTGTCAGAACCAGAATAAGAGGAGGACCCGGATGCGTAACGTTTACTCACAAGTTCATTGGGGAATAGAGGAAAACAAACGCCAGCGATCCGGTGATTGCTGGACGAAGGAAGCAAGCCGCTCACAAGATCGGAGCGTGAACGTATTGCGGAAGTGGATCTCTCGGAGCGGGAGGTCGTAGCGTCGTCAAACGGGAAAAACGTGTCGATATCCGGAGAGGGGGATCAGAGCGTGGTCGGTGGTCAAAAAAGGGTCGTTAGCCGGCGCAGGAGATCAGAGCGTGGTCGGTAGTCAAAAACGGGTCGTAGCTGGAGCGGGAGATCAGAGCGTGGTCAAAAGGACAAAACAGGTCGATAGCCGGAGACAAACAGGGGATCAGAAACAGACGAGTGGTATACGGATATCAAAGTGCTTGCCTTGCGTATGCAGAGGTTTGCTGATGGACTGACAGGGAGTGACTGGCGCACTGGGTACAAACAAGAGGGGAAGTAATCAGGCAACAAGCAACAGCTGGCGCCAACGAGCGGGTGCAGGTGAGTGCAATGAGTAATCATGACACACTGTGCCTTTAAGTGTTATGGTTAAGTTGTAAAAAATGACAAACACATTTTTAGCAAACTTTTGGACTGATTGCTATTCAGTCACATAAAAAAGGACAGCAACTTGCACTCAAATTAAAACAAAAATTAAATGTGAATCGGAGAATTCTCTCCTGTTGCCAAGGAAAAGCTTGCGTTCCCTCCCAAAATGGCATCTGTTTCCAAAAATACCCCGAAAAAGGAAAACTCAAGTACGCGTTTCATCAACTATTCAACAACACCTCTCGTAGTTGCCGCCAAGTAACACAAGTAACGTTTTAACTGAGTTGCCAGCATGGTGGTGTCTTGTTTGGCATGCCAGTCTCGCGGTTAAGAGATCCCAGGTTGAAACTTGGCTCTGGATGCCCTGTATGGAGTTGGCACGTCGTACCTGTTCACACGTGGCATTTCCCCGGGTACGCTGTCTTCCTCACACATGCATGTTCAATTCGGTGGCGGTTCGACATTACCCGAAGGTGTGAATGGGAGTGCAAATTGGTTCGTCTGTACTCAAGAACCCCTGGCTTGCGGCGTCTCTAGCTTTGGATATTGTTAAGTTATGAAGGATTTGATACATTTGAATATAAAGGATTTTATACGATTGAATACAAGTTACATTTATTGAGTTTAATGCAAGGTATTCACTGACTGGGCTTTAGTTCAATGACAGGGCACTCTGTTCCAAATGCAGAATACTTAGCCTGGATGGTATGGCGCTCGCTCCGAGACGGGAAGGTCGCTGGTTCAAGCCTCGGCCGAGTCATACCTAAGACTTACAACATTGGTACTCATTGCCTCCCTGCTTGGCGCTCGGCATTAAGGGTTGGAATTGGGGGGTTTGGTCACCTAATGACTCCCAAGCCAGCAGTCGGGTCTAAAATGGCGGCGCCCTGTTTGGCTGCGGCTGCATTGGCTCGCTATAGTTTAACTGTACGGGTCAGGTGTATCGACTTTTCGTTCTGTGTGCATTGTTACAAAGAATGACACTAAAAAAAATAAAACATTTTGAGTAGGGAATTTTTATACAGTACTCGGAGGGAGGACGGCAAGCGTTGTGTTGAGAACAAGGCGCTGTGTTGTGAGAATGTGGGCGCAAAACAATTCCTTGGCATGTCCATGGGAGGAGCCGAGACACCATCTTGCGGGGAGACGTGGGCCAAGAAGAGAAGGCTAAAGGACTTCAGAAGTGGGCTTCACAGAGACTTCGACGTCGCCAATTCGTACACTTAGTTAATTTTTTAGGGAAATTAAATCTGCCCCCGTGTGGAAATGTCGGCTTCCTGTTCATCTTTTCCCTCAAGAAACGAGAGCGCAAAAATTGTTTGGTGAATGTAGGTTGTGTTTGATTAATGGAGTCAGATAATTAATTCGAACAATTTGGTAAATGGTACATTTTGTATTTAATTCCCAACAGTAACAATGTGGATTCTGATGTATTTTCAACCCCTCCTTACGGTAATTTCCTCACCATATGAAACCAACTACAAATATATCATATTTCTGGACTATACGTCGCTCCGGAGTATAGGTCGCGCCAGCTAAATCATGCATACCGTATTTTCACGATCATAGCATGGCAGAGCAGTGGTTAGTGCTTGTGCGGCACAGTTCATGTCATGGGAACCTGTCGTGGGTTCAAATCCAGCTCCAGACTTCCTGTGCGGAGTTTGTATGTTCTCCCCGTGCTTGCGTGGGTTTCTTTCGGGCACTCCGGTTTCCTCCCACATTCCAAAGACATGCATTTCAGGTGAATTGGCCGGTCCAAATTGTCCCTAGGTGTGAATGAGCGAATGAGTTGTCTGTCCCTGTGTGCCCTGCCCTGCGATTGGCTGGCAACCAGTTCAGGGTGTCCCCTGCCTACTGCCCGGAGATGGCTGGGATGGGCTCCAGCCCCCCCCGCGACCCTAATGAGGATAAGCGGTACGGCTGGTGAGATGAGATGAATGAGTTCGAGAGGACGCCGTTAGCTGCAACATGACTGCTGTTCGTGTTTGCAATAATTGATCAATCAGCTGAAAAGTAAAGAATAAGAGCGTTTAAAACATTGTTCAAAGGGATAGTGTGTAATACTTACTGCCTCCTAGTGGTATACAACGTTTTATTCTGTAAAGAAAAAAACATTGATTTGAATACCAGGCAAAAATACATGAATTGGGCACCACCAGGCTGTACTTGCCCAAGACACTACAGGAAAATGGTTAAAGGATCCAAACAAACAAACACCATCGAATCAGTGCTAATTTTTACAAAACAATCGTAGGTCGAGATATTTGTCTCATCTCATTAGCTACACCGCTTATCCTCAGTAGGGTCGCGGGGGTGCTGGAGCCCATCCCAGCAATCATCAGGCAGTGGGCAGGGGACACCCTGAACTGGTTGCCAGCCAATCGCAGGGCACACGGGGACAGACAATTCACTCGCTCATTCACACCTAGGGACAATTTGGACCAGTCAATTCACCTGAAATGCATGTTTTTGAAATGTGGGAGGAAACCGGAGTGCCCGAAGGAAAGAACATACAAACTCCGCACAGGAAGTTTGGAGCTGGATTTGAACCCACGCAGGAGGTTCCCAAGACATGAACTGTGCCGCACATGCGCTAACCACTGCGCCACCGTGCTGCCCCGGGATATTTGTATTTCTTTTAAATCGTGGAATCCCTACCTAAGGTCGGCGCCATGTTTGTTTGGCATCTCGCTGCTATGCTGTGCTCTCTGGCATTGGTTTTCATTCGAATTAGATAACACAGTGCCATCTAGTAGTCAAATATGACACACTGGGGCTTCAAGTATGACTTTTTGATTGGAATGAGCTCGACGGGACTCCACTCTCGGCAACGGGACTGCTGTTTGTGTTTGCAAACACATGGTGGCTCTAACGAGCAGCAATCTGTCTGAACATTAATGAAGCTAAGTCTTGGCTGCAATTGTGTCAATTACCCAGCGAATACTAATCAGAACCCCTCCGAATGAGGCAAGATGGATGATTCTCTTAATTCCCCTCCCTTTTCATTTCAATCTTATTCCTTCATGAACGAATTCAGAGAAACTAGAAGGAGATCATGAGAGTTTTCTAACCTTCTGATCTCCTTCATTCACTTGGTTTCATCCCTCACTTTAGAATAAGCTCACTTTAAGACTCTTGTATTAGCTTTTAGGTCTACGCCCCATGTTAGCGGGTCGGTGGCGACAGTAACCTAAATTAACTGTAAAATACACTAAAAAACAGTAATACAGTAATCCCTCGGTTATCGCGGTTAATGAGGACCGAGACCACCCGCGAAAACTGAAAATCTGCAAAGTAGCGGCGCCCCTTCAAAAATGTTTAAAAAAACATATAAAGGTATACAGTATTTACGTACTTAGTACCTACATCGTGTCGCCGAGTTCCTCTATGATAAACAGCACCACATAAGAAAGGGGTGAGGTGGGAGGAGTTGGAGGGGGGGGTGAGCGAAGCGGTGACTCACCATGACTAAGCATTGTGTCAGGGCCTCCCCCTCTCCTTCACAATAAGAGTGCCCATAACATGTCCTCAGCTCAAGTCAATAAATGCTTTTATTGAGAAGATAAGGTATATTTTTTAGACCCACGAAGCTCTGAACCCGCAAAAGCGGAACCGCGAACTGGCGAGGTTACGCTGTGCGTCATCCGATTTTATCTCATCTTATGGTTACCTTATTAGGCTTCTTTGAAAATATTATTTTTTTCTATTTTTGTTGTGGGTTTCTGGACTTTTCTTCATCCAAAATTGAATTAATTTAAATGTATTGAAAGGGCAAAATGAACGTCTGCTTTATTTTTCTTATCTGTTTTCCACTATTGAGACATTCTATCTATCTATCTATCTATCTATCTATCTATCTATCTATCTATCTATCTATCTATCTATCTATCTATCTATCTATTGAGACATTCTATCTATCTATCTATCTATCTATCTATCTATCTATCTATCTATCTATCTATCTATCTATCTATCTATTGAGACATTCTATCTATCTATCTATCTATCTATCTATCTATCTATCTATCTATCTATCTATCTATCTATCTATCTATCTATCTATCTATCTATCTATCTATCTATCTATCTATCTATCTATCTATCTATCTATCTATCTAGACATCTATCTAGACATCTATCTAGACATCTATCTAGACATCTATCTAGACATCTATCTAGACATCTAGACATCTAGACATCTATCTATCTATCTATCTAGACATATATCTGTCTAGACATATATCTATCTATCTAGACATCTATCTATCTATCTATCTATCTATCTATCTATCTATCTATCTATCTATCTATCTATCTATCTATCTATCTATCTATCTATCTATCTATCTATCTATCTATCTATCTATCTATCTATCTATCTATCTATCTATCTATCTATCTATCTATCTATCTATCTATCTATCTATCTATCTATCTATCTATCTATCTATCTATCTATCTATCTAGACATCTATCTATCTAGACATCTAGACATCTATCTATCTAGACATCTATCTATCTAGAAATCTAGACATCTATCTAGACATCTATCTATCTATCTATCTATCTAGACATCTATCTTTATACCTACCTACCTACCTACCTACCTACCTACCTACCTACCTGCCTATCTATCTAGACATCTATCTATCTAGACATCTATCTAGACATCTATCTAGACATCTATCTATCTGTCTAGACATCTAGACATCTATCTATCTATCTATCTATCTAGACATATATCTGTCTAGACATATATCTATCTATCTATCTAGACATCTATCTATCTAGACATCTATCTAGACATCTATCTAGACATCTATCTATCTATCTAGACATCTAGACATCTATCTAACTATCTATCTATCTAGACATATATCTGTCCAGACATATATCTATCTATCTATCTAGACATCTATCTATCTATCTAGACATCTATCTATCTATCTATCTAGACATCTATCTATCTATCTATCTATCTATCTATCTATCTATCTATCTATCTATCTATCTATCTATCTATCTATCTATCTATCTATCTATCTATCTATCTATCTATCTATCTATCTATCTATCTATCTATCTATCTATCTATCTATCTATCTATCTATCTATCTATCTATCTATCTATCTATCTATCTATCTATCTATCTACCTATCTATCTAGACATCTATCTATCTATCTAGACATCTAGACATCTATCTATCTAGACATCTATCTATCTAGAAATCTAGACATCTATCTAGACATCCATCTATCTATCTATCTAGACATCTATCTTTATACCTACCTACCTACCTACCTACCTACCTACCTACCTACCTGCCTATCTATCTAGACATCCTTCTATCTAGACATCTATCTAGACATCTATCTAGACATCTATCTATCTGTCTAGACATCTAGACATCTATCTATCTATCTATCTATCTAGACATATATCTGTCTAGACATATATCTATCTATCTATCTATCTATCTATCTATCTATCTATCTATCTATCTATCTATCTATCTATCTATCTATCTATCTATCTATCTATCTATCTATCTATCTATCTATCTATCTATCTATCTATCTATCTATCTATCTATCTATCTATCTAGACATCTATCTAGACATCTATCTATCTAGACATCTATCTATCTAGACATCTATCTATCTAGACATCTATCTATCTATCTAGACATCTAGACATCTATCTATCTAGACATCTATCTATCTAGAAATCTAGACATCTATCTAGACATCTATCTATCTATCTATCTAGACATCTATCTTTATACCTACCTACCTACCTACCTACCTACCTACCTACCTACCTACCTACCTACCTACCTACCTACCTGCCTATCTATCTAGACATCTATCTATCTAGACATCTATCAATCTGAACTACTAGGCTCTAAAACGGCTGAACTGATTACCGTGAAAATCAATACAGTTATACTACTGAAGGCCTCTCTGAAGTATCTTTAGCCAAGTTCTGTGACAAGGCACCCCCTAATAAATACCAAAAATGTCTACAAGGGGCTCCGGGGTTGCATGTGGCTCTTTGACGCTTCCCAGTGGATCCCTGACGCTCTTTCAACAAACCGAGGCCCCAACATCCTCACCCAAGTAGAATGCCCAGCAACGCCAAGCCTGGCAACGCCAGGCTATTATGCTTTTAATAAAGTAAATATTTATTATGTTTTTAGACTTTCCTAACCAAGTCAAGAAGCCCTTGATGCAATAAAAAAAAAATTACGTCGTTTTTGTATGCATTTAAAGTGGAAAATGGGTCAATGGCAACTTCAACCCAAGAGATGGGTTAAAACACTTTTGGTTTTGTCTTCCTTGAGTTTTTTTCCCTTGCTTTTTGGCACATCCCTCTCACGGCCCTATCAACACTTAAAAGTGTCGTCGAGAGCGAGTGAGACGCAGCGAAAGGAAGCGACAACCGCTAATCAATAAGATTCCTGCAACCTCTTCTTTTTCTGCACCTCCTGTCCCCCCCGAGAGGCCCACGCCATTCAAGACGAGCCAAGACGAGCTTGGCATTGTCGAGCGGGCCTTAAAAAGAAACACCTGCGAGGTGGAAGACTTTAAAAAAAGGAGAGAGAAAGAAATAAAGAGAGGGAGAGAAAAATCCCGCTTTTCGCAGCTCTTAAAAAATGTTGGCAAATGTTCCATGGCTTTTTTTTTCTGGGAACAAAAACATTAAAGAGAAAGCTCTCCCATGCAAGTGAAGACAAAAGGGGGATGCTTTTCCATAGAGACGGGAGGTGTCATTACACTTGAGACGCTTGCCAGATTTGGACTTTATCTCATCCCCCCCTACCCGCTATCTATAGCGTCTTCATTTATTAGGCAAACAAATAATAAATAGTGTGTTGTTTTTTTTCAAGGGGGGATTTGGGAAGCGGAGACAAAGATGTAGCTCGACGTGGCCAGGGATGGAAGTGGAGGGCGAAGGCAAACAGATGGCACTTTTGGCATGCGGCGCTCTCTTAAATCTGTTTCTGCTGTTTTCGCTCATGTGCGCGAGGTTTTAACCCCGTGTCCCGGGCTGACCCGCGACCCCGACTGCTGGTTGTACTCGTGTACTGCGCCGTGTGCCCGAGCCGGATCGTGCAAATGTCTCCGTCCAGCTACCTAGCTTGCAAAATGGGAGTTTAATTTATATAAAACAGCCTGATTTTTTTTCAAATGACTGCACATGGAGAGAATAGATGTTTCAGTAAACTATTGTTTGTGCATTAAGAAACTCGTGGGAATCCTATGTTGTATCGCGGTTTACTTATCGGAGTTACGCTACTTTCCAGATTTTCATCGTGCATCATTTCAAATAAGGAGAGTACACACATTGCATTGTATTCTTGCTCAAGTACGTCTTTGTAGTCTATTACAATCCATATATTCTAAAGTTGATCATTATACGTAGTATACAGGGTTGGGTAGGGTTACTTTAACTGGATTACTTTCAATTACTTTTGGATTACTCCAATACACAATATGCTAATAAAAGACAAAAGAAACTAAATATGAATAAAATGATGACTCACAACACGTGGTAAGCTTTCTCTCCTGGCTTTGATCTCTTTGATCTCCGGCAAAACGAACATAAAATGCGACAGAAACAAAATGAAAATAAATCCAAACAGCTTGCCAACATTTTTGCCGTTCCATGTATTCTGTTACTCCCCAAGCCTGCACAAAATGTTGTAATTTTATTCATATTTAGTTACTTTTGTCTTTTATTAGCATATTTGGTAATGGAGTAATCCAAAAGTAATTGAAAGTAATCCAGTTAAAGTAACCCTACCCAACCCTGTCTGGAGGGACGAAAGCATGACCAACTTGGGTGCCGAGGTGACTAACTTGTTTGGGTGTTTGGGCAATTGGGTTGGCCATGGTCCAAAAAAAATTGTGTGTTTTTTTATGCTATTTATTTCCCTTTTATTTTCTTTGTTATTGTATGTGTGTGTCTTGCTGTCGGTCACCCCTCTTGTGGATAGATAGATAGATAGATAGATAGATAGATAGATAGATAGATAGATAGATAGATAGATAGATAGATAGATAGATAGATAGATAGATAGATAGATAGATAGATAGATAGATAGATAGATAGATAGATAGATAGATAGATAGATAGATAGATAGATAGATGGATGGATGGATGGATGGATGGATGGATAGATAGATAGATAGATAGATAGATAGATAGATAGATAGATAGATAGATAGATAGATAGATAGATAGATAGATAGATAGATAGATAGATAGATAGATAGATAGATAGATAGATAGATAGATAGATAGATAGATAGATAATGTCTAGCTGTCTAGATAGATGTCTAGATAGATAAGCAGACAGGTAGGTAGGTAGGTAGGTAGGTAGGTACCTAGGCAGGTTGGGAGGTAGGTAGGCAGGTAGGTAGCAACACAAACACACCCCTAGTTAGATAGTTGGGTAGGTAGGTAGGTAGGTAGGCCGGTAGATTGGATTAGATGAAATGCACTGATTGATATTTTCACACTAACTACCACTAAAACTGAAATCATAAATGGACTGTCTGTCAACACAACCAGCCCCTTTTCCACCTGTGAGCTTTAGAAGATTCTTATTTTGCTGTTTTTTTAATATCCCCACAAAAATAAAACAAAGACTCGTTGAGACATTTTAGACATTTAGTTCAACTAATGGCATTGGTAATTTGCAGTGTTTTCCAGACAACAATGTCACTCTATTTCAGGTGAAAGTAAGACAGGAGAGTATGGCATCATATTCTAGACAGCCTGCACAAACCAACACAGGTAAATCTGCAAGTGGTATCATTGAGAAAAAGCGTATGGTCTTTGATGGAACTACTGGACTGTGGGGCCACAGTGACATTTTCTGCCATTAGTTATGACCTTGGACTGTCATAATTGCCCTATTTGGAACACCTGTGGCAGCTTGATTGGCGCCAACAGCCCGGACAAGCTGATTGGTGGCCACACCCTTCCTAAACCCTTGACTTCAGTTCAAACTTTGTCAGATCATTGGGAGCTGTTGTGTTTCACTCGGTGAGCGTTCCCGTCCGACTCCGTCTCTGTTAAAACCTGTTCCCTGCCTGATTCCCGTTTTTTCAACCCGTTTCTAAACCTGACTACGCCTGTTATGCCTGCCGCCTGCCTACGACCACTATCACAAACTTTACATCGCCTCTGATCTCCAGCCCTGGTCAAACGACTTGCCATTCCCGCCTGCCTTCTTCCGACACGGAAGTGTCACTCCCGCCTTGCCCGTTTCCGCTCAATAACAATAACTTCTGAGGAGGAAAATTACCATAGTGGAAACAGATAAGAAAAATAAAGCAGATAGATGAAATATAACAAGCATAATTTGTCAGGACCAGAACGAGACAGGACCCACTTGCGTTACGTTTCTCTCAGTTTTATTGGAAGAAAGGAAAGGGTTGCACCCTTGATCCGGTGATTGCCGGTCGCGGGAAGCAGGTCGCTCTGATCGCAGAAGTGGGACTTCCGTGGCGAGCGATGGCGGTGTCGGGAGCGGAAAAACTAGTCAGTAGCCGGGACGGGAGAGCAAAAACGTGGTCGGGGTTGGAAGCGAGTCGGAAGCTAGGAAAGGAGAGTAGACGTGGTCGAGGACAAAAAAAAAGTCAAAATCCGGGACGGGAGAGTAGAAAAAAAAACGGGTCAAAGCCGGGGGACAGACAGGAGCAAAAAAACAGGTTGAAGTCAGGGTCAAAAAAGACTTGTCTAGTGTAAACTGAGCTTTGCAGACGGACTGACCACAAGTGACAGAAAGGAGTGGGTTTAAATAGTGACAGGGAGCCAATCAGAGTCCAAGTCAGTTGGCGCCAAAGGAGCGGGCACAGTTGCTTCACATCAGTAATCATTAAATAATTGCTTTACTGGTCTAGCATATATCATAAAATGAGGGCAAAGCCAACACAAATAGACCTCCAAAGCACTCTCTCATTGGTAAATAATTGGTAAAAAAGTAAAATGAACAAACACTAGAATGTGTGCATATACCACTCTTATGAAAAGAACTTATTTGGTAAATAAGTGTGTTTTCAAAATGAGAACATACTTATTTACCAAACAAGTTATTTTCACAAGTCAGGAGAGTGTCATCTTTTTGGGTGAATTTTGAATTTAAATGAAGTGGTAGCATTTGAATGAGGAGAGGACACACATCTTGCATAGTATGTTTCTTCAAGTGTGGCGTCCCTCAAAGCTCTATCAGAGAGCCCTCCCTGTTTCTATTGTTTTGCAAGATAACCAAGTACAGTTGTACTAATGCTCCATTTTTTTTAGATGTCTTGACTAGAGCGGACTCTTTTAAGAGATTGTTTTATATTTAAGTATCGTGAATGTTGACCTTGTAAGTTATATACAAACATCTGCAAATGATTGACACATTTAAAATTAATTAAAGAAAAATGTAATTATTTTCTTTTGGGCGAAAACCACACAAAAGAACACAAAGACACAACAAATCTTCACACATTAGCTAAAAAGCATCTTGATTATCCTCAAGACTTATGAGTAAACATTCTGTGGACTGATGAGTCTAAAATTGAACTTTGTGGAAGGTGCGCAGTCCATTACAAAAGGCGTAAAAATGGCACAGCATTTAAGGTTCTCTTATTAACATACAAATGTTTGCCTGGACTTGCACCCTCTTATCTCTCTGATTTGATGTCCCCCTATGTTCCTGCACGGAGTCTGCGCTCGGAAAATGCCGGTCTACTTGTGACTCCGAGAGCCAAGAAGTCTGCAGGCTTGAGAGCGTTCTCCATCCGGGCCCCGGTGCTATGGAATGCCCTGCCTCCGGAGATAAGATCTGCAACCTCAATGGAAGTTTTTTAATCGAGGCTTAAGACACACTTCTATTCCAAAGCTTATGATTGATGCCCACCTCATATTCTGTATTGTCCTGTCTTTTTCCGACTGCCTGCCTGGTGTTGATATGAAGGAGAAGGACGATTTGAGATGAGTCAGCGAACCAGCGTTTGACCTGAAGCATGTGAACGCCTGCATGGACCAGCTGGCAGAGATGGAAAGCTGCGTCGTGGCTGTCATAGACTTTCTGGACTAGTTTACTGGTGGTGGGCGTCGCTGCTGTCATGCACTTTCTGGACAATTTTTCAACATGTTACCTAGTGTTTACTATGTTTGTGTACTGTAATGCCAAATCTAATTCACCCTGGTCATCCTGAACGGGGGATACCACTTGTGAGGTCCCTTCTCAAGGTTTCTCTTTTTACTCACGCTGAGGTTTTGAGTTGTTCCATGCCCGCATGTTGGTTTAAGATCAGGTAATTGTGTCATTGTAATCCTGTGCAGTCCTTTGAGACATTTTTGTGATTAAGGGCTATATAAATAAATTTGACTTGACTTGACAAAAAGCACATGATCCCAACAGTAAAGCATGGTGTCGGCAGTCTGGGGCTGCTTTGCTGCTCCTGTTTTTACTGACATTGCTTTTTTCGGAAGTAAATGCTTTCATCAGCTTTGCACACAGTCAAAGCATAGGTACTATCTTCTATGATTAATCGTATCTCATTCAAACAGTAGAACAGTGTGCGCCAAAGAGTTGAGATTTATTTATGTTTCCAGTGGCTCTACGAGTTGAATAGGAGGCAGAACCTTTGGCTATCGGACTCAACTCCAGCGGGACTGACATCTGTTTTAAGTCCGAAAGACAGAAGACAGATTTCCTCTCTTGAAAGGAGGCGTAGCATCTTCCTGTTTGAGAAAGAAATGTAATGTAAAGTGGTAGAGGTTTGCATGTACTTTCCATTGCCACTTTTTTGGTTTATTAACAGTTCAAATAATTTGTGAAAAAATTACAGTTTTGTTCTAATAAAAATAAAGACAATGGTTATGTAATTTTTTTCATTTTGTAATATATTCAAAAATGTGCCCATTTTATTTCAAATATCACATAACCACCTGCCATACACTCAGAGAAACATTTAAACAGGAACAGTGAGTTGCACGATATAAACCAGGGGTCCCCAACCTAGTGCCCGTGGGCACCAGGTAGCTCCCTAAAAAGAGTTTAATACCGCTAATAGGTTCTGAAAATGGCTCACCAGTGATGAGAATGAGTGGAAAATTAGAGCAGGAGAAAGAGAGAAGTCATTGAAAGCAGACCAGAGGAGAGAAAAAAGAGAGAGAGAACAAGAAAGAGGGAATAAGAATAAAGAGAGAGAAAAAAGAGAGAAAGAATGAGAGAAGAAAAAGAGAGAAAAAAGAGTGACAAAGACAGAGATAAAAAACATAAGAGCGAGAGAGAGAAAGAAAGAGTCATAAAGAGAGTTAAAATAATAAGTGAAAGAAGGGAGAAAATACGGAAAGAAAATGTGAAACAAAAATCAAGAAAAAGAAAAAAGAGAAAGTAGGACAAAAATAGAGAAAGAAACAAGGAGAAAGAAAGAGGGAAACAAAGACAACACGAGAACAAGAAAGAGAGAAATAGAGAGAGAAAGGGAGAGAGAGAGAGAGAGAGAGAGAGAGAGAGAAAGAGAGGCATGGAGACAGAGACAGAGATGGACAGATAGAGAAAGAGTAAGAGGTAAAGAAAGAGAGATAAAGATAAAAAGAAAGAGGGAAAAGAGAAAGACTGAGAGAGAAAAAGAGAAAACAAAGTGAGAAAGAGAGAGGCAAGAAAAGAGGGGAAAATATAGAGCGAAAGACAAAATTGTCACGGTTGCCCATGGCGCCCAATTGGCCTCCGTCCGTTTTGCGCCAGCTGTGGCTCGTTGACAGATTGGCTTGCCTTCTATCTAAGCTCAGTGCTCTCACTCACCCTTTGTCAGTCCGTCAACGAACATCTACACCCGCAAGACGTGTGTTTTTACTATGTCTGGTTTTCTGCTTGTGTTTCCTGTCCGGTATCGTTCCCGTCTAGTTTGCCCTGTTTGATGTCGATCTCCAGTGTCTGGTATCAATCCCGTCTATCTTGTCGTGTTTGCTATCGGACTTCAGTGTCTGATATCAAGCCTGTCTGTCCCCTCCTGTCCGGTATCGACCCCATCTTTCCGGTATCTGCTCTTGTAATTCGTATCGATCTCATCGGCCTCTGGCTTCCTGTCGTTCCACGCCAGACTGCTGCCTAACGTCTTGCGCCCATCGATCGCCCAATCACCGGCGTTTGGGTTAACGTGCATGACTGCCCCATTTCCCGTAAAATAAAGCTTGTGTGAGAAACGTTACACATCTCGGTCCTCCTCCTGTTCCGGTTCTTGACAAAAATAATTTTGTTCTTTGTTTGTTCGTGTGTTCAATAAAAGGAAAAAAAGAACAACAAAAATCAAGTTCCACAAATAATCATTTTAAGTGTTTGCAAACATTTAACCCTTTCAAATATCATTTTGTATTTTGGATCACTTTTTTAGTGACATAAATGCTCAATTTTATTGTGTCTGCAGTGCAATATAATCAGGGTTGGGTAGAGTTACTTTAACTTGATTACTTTCAATTACTTTTGGATTACTCCAATACCAAATATGCTAATAAAAGACAAAAGAAACTAAATATGAATAAAATAATGACTCACAACACGTGGTAAGCTTTCTCTCCTGGCTTTGATCTCTTTGATCTCCGGCAAAACTAGCATAAAATGCGACAGAAACAAAATGAAAATAAATCCAAACAGCTTGCCAACATCATTTTTGCCGTTCCATGTGTTCCGTTACTCCCCAAGCCTGCACAAAATTTAGTAATTTTATTCATATTTAGTTTCTTTTGTCTTTTATTAGCATATTTGGTACTGGAGTAATCCAAAATAAAGTAATTGAATTGAAAGTAATCAAGTTAAAGTAACCCTACCCAACCCTGAATATAATCAACTTCCTCAACAGGTGTAAACCATACGATCATTTAATCATTTTTTTAATAATTTGTCAAACTACACTAAACATAATTTCATTATGCAATTAAATGTCATGAATTCATATTTTTACTCGCTATTTTGTTCAAATTCTACATATCCCATCAGTAACGTTCCACCCCGTAAAGACTACAATTCCCTAGGAGCCATTTACAGGAAGTGACATCATTTGACTTCTGCGGGAGTTTAACAGTGGACTTTAAGGTAAGCTTCAACTTTTACTCTCCTTACTTTTAGTTTTGTTTTAAATGTGTTATACTTTTGTGAGTAACTCCTAATGTTCTTCCGTGTTATGGTGAAAAATAGGGAATTTTTATTGAGTACAATAAAAAAAAAAACATTCAATTTAGTTATCAAAGTTTAGTTATTCTGTTTAAAGTTAGCTAGCTAAAAGTTGAGCTACAGCTAGATTAGCTAAAAATATCCTAACCTCTTAGGTTCCAACCCATTAAACCTAATTCTGTCCGGGGAGTGATAATAATTATATTCTATATTACTATATTATGATAAAAATATTAACTCCAGATAGTCTAGAGCATGGGTGTCAAACAGGCGGCCTGCGGGCCAGATTAGGCCCACCAACGGTTTTAATCAGGCCCGCAAGACAACACTGAGAGAGGCACAAAAGAAAAATGAGCTGCACTTTTAGATATGTCCACTTGATGTCACCCAAGACAGGCACCACTCACAAAGCAACTGTTATTTTATTATTTCTCCTTCTTCTCGCTAATGTGCCCTCTCTATTTCTTTGACTTTTTCTCTCACTTTTCCTGTCTCCTTTACCTTCTGTCTCGTACTCTGTGTCCCTTATTCTCTCTCTCTCTCTCTCTCTCTCTCTCTCTCTCTCTCTCTCTCTCGATCTCTTTTACTTTCTTTCTCTATGTCTTTCTTATTCGTCTCTTAGTCCCTTTTTCTCCCTTTCTCTCTTTATTGTGATTCCTCTCTATTGTGCCCTCACTATTTCTTTCAACTTTTCTCTCCCTTTTCCTTTTTCCTTTATCTTCAGTCTCTTACTCGGTTTCCCTTATTCTCTCTCTCACTTTCTCTTTCGCTTTCTTTCTCTATTTCTTTCTTATACATCTCTTTTCCCTTTTTCTCCCTTTCTTTCTTTATTGCAATTTCTCGCTATTATGCCCTCTCTTTCTTTCAGCTTTTCTCTCTCTTTACCTGTTTCCCTTACCTTCTGTCTCTTACTCTGACTCCCTTATACTCTCTTTATTTCTTCCACTTTCCTTCTCTATGTCTTTCTTACTTGTCTCTGTTTTCGTTTTTCTTCCTTTCTCTCTCACTTTTCCTGTCTCTCTTACCTTCTCTCTCTTACTCTGTCTCCATTGTTCCTTCCCTCTATTTCTCTTTACGTGCTAGTCTGGTTCCCAGTAAGATTTTTTTTACTTTAGCTCAAATGATTTTGACACCCCTGGTCTAGAGATATGCAGTGTTCATTTTACCTCTGAAAAGTGATGGGTCCCGGGGACTCGCATGCTCAAAAATCTATGGGTCCCAACAGAGATCTATGGGTCCCCAAAATTTAGTGTTATATTGAAATTGTAAATCGGCGACAAATATATAATATAAATCTATATATTCATTCAGTTTTAATCATCACAGTTTATTGGTAATACAAATCAGTTATCACTTCAAGATTTTTCAGTTCACAATATTGTACACTATACAAACTAATATTGCTGAAATATTTATATATTCATGCAGTTTTAATCATCACACTTAATTGGTAATACAAAGCAGTTATCACTTCCAATTTTTCTGTTCATATATTCTTTGTGGTTTGCTGTCCCGCCATAGTTGTTATGCCTTCTCAAGGTCCAATCCATTATCATCCTCCTCATAGCGTCACCAGGAATATAATTTAGTCCATTTGGGCAAAAAAGTCCTTTTCTTGCTAGGAGTATTCTTTTGTTTATTATCTTTCGTCGAATCGTTGAACACGTGTTTTCCTTGCCTCTGCGATCTTCCGAAGAATTTCTCCGCCGTTTTTTTGTGCCGGAATTATTGCCGTTGTTATCACTTTCTGTATTATGTTTCGACTTATTACCGACACTGAAGAAATTACCAATTTTTTGTTGATTTGCACTTAGTACCAACTGTTTTTTCTGAGGCATACTTCTCTTTCACTCGACAACCGCCACAACAATGACATCATCTTGAAGCAACGAGATCTCGTGTGCCGAGATTGTCGCGAGACCAAAACAACAATGGCGGATCTGCCTGACGAAAAGTATGGAGTACGGTAAGTCTTTGTTAAAAAAAAAAGTAATCGTGTAATAATGACAATTTGGTGTCAAAAACGTTGCGTCCCAGGGACGCACGTTGATTTGAGACTATGCGTCCCCAGCAAAAATTATGCGTCTAGGACGCAGCGACGCGGGCAAACGAGAACACTGTATATGTGTTAATGAACAATCATAATAATAATTTTTTGTTGGTAAAATGTTAGTTAGGAAATGTGAAAGTGTAAAAAAATAAGAAAATAAGTTTATATTACAATTGTATCCAGCTCTGAACTTGACCACTCTGTATTTCTTAATGTTAAACATATCCGTGTTGTCATGAAATCATTAAAACTTGAAACACGGGATATTTTTCAATACACAGTGTCCCTTTAACTTTCCAAAAGCGACCATTGAGTCGAGCGCGGGGAAAAGCCTGAATGCATGAACTGATAGGGGAAACGTCCGGCACCTGGACTGTGGGGGTCCCCCCGAGGGACGCTTCCTTCTCCCATAGGCGCTCTATACATTTTTCCTCAATGCACATGGCTTGTATGTGCCAGTTTGTCGGTGCTGTGAACTCGTTTGCATAATCTCCCATTTAAAGGAGGGATGTGCTGGAAGCTGGAGTGGGGGGGCAGGGGTAAAGGGGAGGGGGTGTCAAATGATGTAAAGGCCTGGAAAGGAGGGAGGCCTTACAAAGTCTTCATTGTGCAGTCACAGGATAGCAAGAATAAGCCCGTAGGGCCTCGTTTGTGCCTTACTTGTGTGTGTTTTCGATGTTTATCTGTGTGCGTCTGTGTGTGGGAGCCACACCTGTCAGGATGGCCTCAGGGAAGCAATGAGAACATGGTAGTTTGCGCGTGCGTGTTTGTGCGGCAGATAGTCGATGGGGTTTCATTAACAGCGGCGAGTGAGTAGGGATGGGAGGTTCGCCAACGGAACGGTTCTAGGGGATGGCTCTTTGGTAGTGAGCCGGCTCCCCGTGGATAAGGGGTTGGTTTCCTTTGAAACGTGCTCGCTCTGTATTTCTATATCTTTCTTTGTTTTTTTTTTTCTCTCTTTTGCTTTTTATGTCTTTCTCTTTCACTCTCCTTCTCTCGCTCTTTCTTTCTTTCGTTCACTCTCTCTTTCACTCTCTCTGTCTTTCTTTTTTTCCTATCATTTTGTTTTTCTCTCTTTCTTCCTCTTATTTGTTCTCTTTCATTCTCCTGGCTTATCTTTCTCATTCAGTCTATTTTTCTTTCCTTCTTTGTCTCCCTTTTTCTTTCTCTTATTCCCTCTCTTTCACTCTCTCTCTGTCTTTCTCTTTTGGAATCTCTCTCTCTCTCTCTCTCTCTCTCTCTCTCTCTCTCTCTCTCTCTCTCTCTCTCTCTCTCTCTCTCTCTCTCTTGCTTTCTTTCTTTCTTTCTTTCACTCTCTCTTTCACTCTGTCTTTTTTCTGCCTTTCTTTTTCTTTTTCTCTCTTTCTTTCTGTTTCTTTATTTTATTTGTTCTCTTTCATTCTTTCGGTTTATCCTTCTCATTCAATTTTTTTTTCTTTCCTTCTTTGTTTCCATCTTTCTTTATCTTGTTCTATCTCTTTCACTCTCTTTCTGTCTTTCTCTTTTGGACTCCCTCTCCCCCTCTCTTTTTCTTTCTCTCTCTCTCTCACTTTCTTTCTTTCTTTCTTTCATTCACTCTCTCTTTAACTCTCTCTTTCACCCTGTCTTTTTGTCTGCCTTTCTTTTCTTTTTCTCTCTTTCTTTCTGTTTCTTTCTCTTATTTGTTATCTTTCATTCTTTCGGTTTATCCTTCTCATTCAGTCTTTTTTTCTTTCCTTCTTTGTCTCCTTTCTTTCTCTTATTCCCTCTCTTTCACTCTCTTTCTGTTTCTTGCTCTTTTGGACTCCTTGTGTCCATCTCTTTCTCTTTCTCTCTCTCTGTCTCATTCTCCCACTTTCTCTCTTTCTTTTGTTCTCTTTCCGTCACTCTCTCATTGTCTTTACCTTATTCTCTCTTTCTTTATATCTTTATTTTTCTCTTTTTTCCTGTGTTGCTGTATTCTTATATTTCTTCATCTTTCTCTCTTGCTCTGTCTCTTTCGCTTTCTCTTGAAGTTGCTCAATGTGAGAGCATCATCGCTGTCTTGATTGCTTGATTACTGAAACAAATTTAAAATATTTTCAAAAATAATTGGTATTGTATCATTAATAAATAGAACATCTGAAGTGCCGACTGTAAACCAAAAGAACCGTCTCATTTCGGAGAGCCGAGCCGAAAGAGCCGGTTCTCTAAAAAGAGCCGGAATTCCCATGACTAGCGGCGAGCGCATTAAAATCTTTGGGCCAAATCAAGCTTTTTATGCCCTAATTGTTTCCCTTTATTAACTTGGCTTGTTATCACACCATTTTCTTCTCTTTCGCAGTAAAACACTCCCACATTCACCCCTTATCCCCCCACTTTCCCAAATTCGGCAGCAAGCATCCTTGCAGCAGCAGCATGATTTAATTACTTCTCTTCCTTGTGCCAAATCATAATCTACGCAAGCAGGCCGATAGGATCAGAAAGGGAGAAAAAAAATAATGAAAAATCAATATAAAATTAGATTTCTTTTTTTTAATCTGCTCAAAAGTGTTGAAGTAGCTGGTGGCCTTGACTCCACTGCTAGACGGTAAATGCTCCGAAATCTGCTTCATATCCTCCATTGCTCTTCGATTAGAAAAGGAGATTGGGAGATTTGCATATCAATCCAGGAGCGAGAGGATGTGCGCGGCAGTGGGTCAGGAGGTAGAGCGCTCGACTTGGGATCAAGAGATCGCAGTTCGAATCCCGGCTCCTCCGTGTTACATGTCGAAGTATCCTTGGGTAAGACACTGAACCCCTAATACCCCCAATATGCAGGTTAGCGCCTTACATGGCTGCACGGCCGCTATTGGGAAATGTGAAGCACATTGTAAAGTGCTTTGGGAAGTCATTGACTTGAAAAGCGCTATAGAAATGTAGATCATTTCATTTCATTTGGAATAAGGGGGAGAAAAGAACAAAAAAAACAAAACGATAGTATTAGACAAATGTCCACTAAGGCAGTGTTGCCGTCTTGAAAGTTTTGCAATCACAAAGTCCTAATTCCGAACTGGGAACGCTGCCACCATTAACATAATAAGTCGACTTTGGCTGTAAAGGGGCTAGAAAGGAAAAGTTGTTTCCCCCCTCTATTGCAGTCTTGGCTCGCGTATCGGCGAAGTTCCTCAGGCAAGTATAAACAAACCAGCTCAAAACAGCCATTTTTATCGCGCAAGGCTCCCAGCAGTCAGATTGGGTAATAATAAGAATCATTAAACTTACTGTATGCGCTTTTAAGCCCAGGGTGGCAAATTATATGGCCCGGGTTTATATAGGAATTGAGAAAACCGCATTATCTCTGCAATTCAGGGGAACCATCATTTCATCGAGAACACTTCCCAGGGAATAAAGTGCAAAGAGTTGCTTCAGGTTTTGGCATTGTGGTTTGCTCATTTGGCTCCAGCGGTGACTAAAGCGAGAGAGGTTTCATTTTGTTTTTTTTGGGTGTGTTTGTGTTGCAATCTGTCTACCTCCCTACACACCTATCTACCTCCCTACACACCTACCTACCTATCTACCACCCTACACACCTACCTACCTATCTACCACCATACACACCTACCTGCCTATCTACCACCCGACACACCTACCTACCTATCTACCTTCCTTACCACTTACCTACCTATCTACCTTCCTTACCACTTACCTACCTATCTACCTTCCTTACCACTTACCTACCTATCTACCTTCCTAACCACCTACCTACCTATCTACCTTCCTAACCACCTACCTACCTATCTACCTTCCTAACCACCTACCTACCTATCTACCTTCCTAACAACCTACCTACCTATCTACCTTCCTACACACCTACCTATCTACCTTCCTACACACCTACCTAACGACATTCCTATACACCTATCTACCTTCCTAAACACTTATCTACCTTCCTAAACACCTATCTACCTCCCTACCCACCTACCTTCCTACCTACCTACCTAACGACCTTCCTACACACCTACCTAACGACCTTCCTACACACCTACCTAACGACCTTCCTACACACCTACCTAACGACCTTCCTACACACCTACCCAACTACCTTCCTACACACCTACCCAAGTACCTTCCTACACACCTACCTAACGACCTTCCTACACACCTACCTAACGACCTTCCTACACACCTACCCAACACACCTACCTAACTACCTTCCTACACACCCACCTACTGTATCTATCTACCTACCTTCCTACACACCTACAGTACCTATCCTCCAACCCACCTACCTACCCACCTATCCTCCTACCCACCTACCTTCCCACCCCACATAACTACCTAACAACCCATCCTCCTACCTACAGTACCTATCCCCCAACCCTCCTACCTACCCACCCACCTACCTACAGTACTTATCCTTCTACCCATCTACCTACAGTACCTACCTACAGTACTTACCTTCCTACCCACCCATCCTCCTACCCACCCATCCTCCTACCCACCTACCTACCTTCCTACCCTCCTATCCTCCTACCCACCTAACATCCTACCCACCTACCTTCCCACCCCACATAACTACCTAACAACCTATCCTCCTACCTACAGTAATTATCCTCCAACCTACCTACCTTCCTACCTACAGTACCTATCCTCCTACCCACCTACCTACAGTACCTACCCACCTTTCCTCCTACCCACCTACCTTCTTACGCACCTACCTACCTACTTTCCCACCCTACTTTTACTACTACCCTACTTCCTACTTTTTTGGGAGGGGATGTGTTTCTGTTATCTGTCTACCTACCTACCTTCCTATCCACCTACCTACCTTCTGACCCACCTACCTACCTATCCTCCTACCCACCAACTATCTACTTTCCCACCCACCAACTTTCCTTCCTACCCACCTACCTCCTTACCTACTTACCTATCTACACAGGAGTGACCAATGCAAAAGAGATTTTTATTGTGTGCGTGTGTTCATAGGTAAAGCCGTCCTGGACAGTGGCTTGTGTTTTGTCCGCTGCGGCAGATTTTGGAAAAGCCCTGCATGATCTGCATTCCTGTTTACTCGCTCGGAAGAGTCACATGACCCCCCCAAAAAAACCGAGGAGCTGGTCCGTGAACGCAGCTGCCGCCACAATAGACCAAGCAAAATACTTTGGAGAGATTTTTTTATCTCATTTGAAGCAAAAGAATAGATAGCTGTCAAGTTAATAAGATTGGAGAGCCTGTCTTAGGAGAACATTGTATTTTTGTTGGTATTTTATGATGTTTTGTCCAATATTTTAAAAGAAGAAACTGACATAATCCTATGAATTCAACAGTATCGCCGCTACCCAATTCTGCCACCAGAGGCTGCTAGAAGCTCTGTCTGTTGTGTTAGCTTGTTGAATGAATAGTATATAATAGGTACGTATACATATACTGCCCAAATGTAATCAATTTACAGCAAGAGATAAACATCTATCCGTCTATCTGTTCTGACATCTTTCCATCTTGACATCAATCTATCTAGACATCTATCTGTCTCTTCCTTTCTTTCTTTTTCTTGTTGTTTTTTTAACTGTCTCTTTCATTTTCTCACTTTCTCTCTTTCTTTTCCTCTTTCTTTTCTTTCTTTTTCTCTCTTTTCTCTCTCATCGCCCCCCCTCTCTCTCTTTCTCTTTTTATTTCTCTTTTCTCTCTTATTCTCTCTTTTTCTCTCTTATTCTCTCTTTTTCTCTCTTAATCTCTCTCTCTTTCTCCTTTTCTCTCTTTCTCTCTCTCTTTTTCTCAACCTTTCACTCTATGTCCCTCTCTCCCTCTCTCTCTCTCTCGCTCTCTCCCTCTCTGCTCTCACTTAACCTTTTTACTCTATTTCTCTCTCTCTCTCTCTCTCTCTCTCTCTCTCTCTCTCTCTCTCTCGCTCTCACTTAACCTTTTTACTCTATTTTTCTCTCGCTCTCGCGCGCTCTCGCGCGCTCTCTCTCTCTCTCTCTTTCTCTTTTTTCTTTCTTTTTCTTTTCTTTTCATTTTCTTTTCTTTTTCTTTCTTTATTTTTCTTTTTCTTTCTTTTTTTTCTTCCTTTGTATTTTTTTCTTTTTCTTTCTTTCTTTTTCTTTTTTTTCTTTTTCTTTCTTTCTTTCTTGACATCTGTCTCTGTCTCTCTATAAGGGCAGTTACTCTTTAACCCCAAGATACTAATTTATATCATACTTTATAATTCAAATAAAAACGATTTAATTGCATCACCTGAAAAAAATGGCAAAATAAAACTTATACACAGTATAAAACGAATATAATCCCAGTAAACAAATACCCAAAAGACCACCATTTTAAAACCTATCGATAAAAAGATTTTGATGCCACTCGTGCGTGATACATTTACAAAAGCAGCATCGTACTTCAGTTATATAAAAGCCTTATGGAATTACACCGATTTCTGCCGAATTATTCCGCCTCTTATTTTGTGGTGTGACTGAAATAAACGCTCACACGTTTACTTCAACCCAAAAATGCCAACATTAAGTGAAAAAGTCGGTCCAAATTGAAAGCGCTTTGGATTTGAGTTGCGTTCAAGTCAAATAAACAAGACATGATTGCACAAAAGTGTATTTTAACAGCGGGGTATAATCCTTTTTAATTGCTTGAATGACTTTTGTCTGTGCTTTGCCAGGTTGATACTTTGGCTCCACTTGTGCACCGTTTACTTCAATATTTGCCATCATTACCAATATCCTGTCGGCTTGACGGCAAACTAATCCTGCTGGGTTGTTGTTAAGACATTCGGGGTTTATTGATTTATATTCAGAGTTGGATACCCCTTAACCAGTTCTTTAGCAAGAATATTTGACAGGGCACACTAAATAACTAAATAAATAAACTAGATAATTGCCCACAGAGAACCAGGTTTGCTCCTTTTGAGTATTATTTTTCACATTTCAAGCCTATCATATCTACAGTCCATAAGGCACAGGTACACCTTATAATTCAGTAAACCTTATATAATGGTATACAGACGCTGCCCTACTTACGAATGAGATTCCGGACGATTATTCATAAGTTGAATGTGTTCGTAAGTTGCTTTAGTGCTATATTTTGTCTGTTTAAGGTTTGTATAAGAATGTTAAAGGCTTGTATAAGTAACCTGTATTGTCTTGTACTAAAAATATAAACGTTTCATAAAATAATATGCTCTCTAAACATAAATAAAGTGAAGTTTAACTTACTTTTGGAAGACGAGCTTCAAGAGTTAGGTGACTTCCTTCACCGTGGTAGAAAGTGGCCGAAAAAAAAGCGATCCAACCATTTTCTCAACCGCATCAAGCTTTCTTATTCCACTTTCATTTCAAAAGAAACGGCTCACCTCTTCTTAACACTCCACACCAACCATTTTGAATGGATGCCCGAGATGATAGACAATTAAAATGTCAAAGTTTTTAGTGCGCTAGAGATACAGTATTGAATGTTCACACACAAACTAGAAAGAGGAAGCAGATTTGATTTACTTCCAGGTGGATGCTGGGTGACCTCTCACTATGCCACCAAACGCCGGTGGCGGCGGAAAGAAGTACTACAGTAATGTCCTGCACTCGGAAAAACGTGCACACAATACAAAATCTAACTCACAGCAATGAAAAAATGTTCTTATCCACCGTTTTTCGTAAGTCGAATGGTCGTAAGTAGGGGAGCGTCTGTATTACTCTTTGACTATTTCTCGCGACTCTCACCTCACTGCGTTACTACGCTTACTCGCCACAATGAGGCTGTGTAAACACACTCATTTGCTGGAAAAAGGAAGCAACACTAGGAAGTTGGGCTTCCTCGATGTGTGGACTAAGATTCGGTCAAGGCTACGCCTGCCATCTAATAGTGATTTTTCGTACTGAAATCATTCCCAGAAGCTTAATACTTACTGATGAGCATTGCCGCACCCTTTATAAATGTTTTTTTTAATTAAACAAGAACATTTTATGTTTACGCACTCTGGGACAATGCTTCTGGAAATGTATTTATAGGTTATGGCATTGAAAGAGTTAAAACAAATCCACGTTGTTTGATAGTTCATGTATTTTTGCTTATTATTTTTCAAATTATTTTGGGTGCTCTGAGGAGAGTGATGAACAACAAGAGTATGAGTATGGATGTTAAGAGGGGACTGTATGAGAGTGTGATTGTGCCGACTGTGTTGTATGGTGCAGAGACTTGGAGCCTGAACGCAGATTTAAGAAGGAAGTTGAATGTTTTTGAGATGAAGTGTTTGAGGACTATGTTAGGAGTGACAAGATTGGATACTGAGAAATGAAATTGTGAGAGACAGAACTAGAGTAGTCGTGGAACTGAGCAAGCGTGTTGTTTAGAGAGTACTCGGTTGGTTTGGACACATGGAGAGGATGGATGAGGAGCGAATGTTGAAGAGGATCTACAGAGCAGAAGTCAATAGAAGGAGACCAAGAGGAAGGCCGCGATTGACAGGGATGGATGGTGTTATGAGTGCACTGCAGGAAAGAGGTCTTAATATAATGGAAGCTAGAGCTCTTGTTGGTGATAGAAAGGAGTGGAGAGGTGTTGTGAAAGGATAGTGGGATTGTGGCCGCGTTCTTAAGGATGGGCTGGGCACCCGTATGATGCGGCAGGGGTAAACCAGTGAAAGCTGTCGGGCCCTGCTGTTGAACAAAAGAGTGTGTTGTGTAACCCTGACCCGAGTGACATGGCCACTTTCTGGTGTCCCATTTCATCTGGAGGGACGAAAGCATGACCAACTTGGGTGCCGAGGTGCCTAACTTGTTTGGGTGTTTGGGCAATTGTTGGCCATGGTCCAAAAATGTTTGTGTGGGTTTTTTTGCTATTTATTTCCCTTTTATTTTCTTAGTTATTGTATGTGTGTGTCTTGCTGTCGGTCACCCCTCTTGAGGGATATGACCACGGTAGATAGATAGATAGATTATTCAAATCAACCTTTTTTTTTACTGCTTGGAGGTGCTAGATAATATACGAAGTCCCTGTAAAAAGGGGTGGAATAGTCGTAAGTAGGGGAGCGTCTGTATATGGTAAATACAATTGCAAATGCATAAATACAATAAAGTGATACTGCGCAAGGTAACTTTATAGATGAATTCATACATTTTAGAGGTGAAACAAGATGTTAGTTCAAGAATTTTTCTATGATTCTTCTTTTTATTATCAGTATCCTTATGCCACAATAGGTCTTACAGCAGTTTCCTGTTCCTTATAGTGTTATGTGCGGTTTAAAAAATACGACTTTCTGCGGTTGTGCTTTATAATCTGGAAATTACAATAATTCCTCTTCTTCAAAATGGTAATGGTCTAATACTCTAGATGGCAGATGACATGGCTAATTTCATTTGCATAACTATTTTCGTAATTTGTATTTATCATGTTCTTATATTGTTTTAAATACCATGGTTGTACGTGCAATATCCCGGTTGCAAGTGCAATATCCCTCTTGTGTATCGTTTTTATTTTAGTTGTGATTGTTTTATATTAGAGGTGAATATTTTTCTATTTAGTATTTTCTTTATTGTATGCTTATCTAACTGGAGTGCAACCCTTATTTTGTATAGCAACATAATGAAATTAAAGGTAATCCTGATTCTGATTATGTATGTCATTTACATTTTATCTTTCTAATTTTAATTAGAAAAAAAAAACAAATAAAATGAAGTCTTGAAATGAGCCGTGACATAATTTAGCTCTTCAAATATTTATTTGCTAGAAAAATGTATAAATATAACAAAAAATAGTTATTAAAATAAGAATTACAGTCCAGCAGGGCAAGAATCTATTGGTGCAGTGCAGCAGGTGCTATGATTTTGCATTGATAAAAAAATATTCTTTGGTGGCAGATAATGTTGCTCATTTTATATATTTATTACAATTCTACATTTTTGTATGCATTCTTTTAATATTTTGTTTGAAAATATTTAGGTTATGTGCATTTATCTTTTTAGTTGTTTAATTTTAAAACAATATTCAACATTTCTTAAATTAAGGAGCTATCATTTCCCTCAGTAAGTGTTATATTTGTTATTTTACTAGAAAAAAACATCTTAAAACATAGTAAAATAAGCAGTAATACAAGATAACTATTCGATCTGGCAGATGGGAGATACTACATTACTTTTTGTTCATGTTTTATTCATTTTATTTTTATCTTGGAAAATGTTTAACATATTTTTATTGTTCCAATTTTAAATTAAAAAAAAAACATCAGAAATTTTTCAAACGAGTCGTATAATTTAGCTGAGTAAGTATTCGTTTCCTTATTTTACTAGAAAAACATGCAAAAAATGTAGTAAAATGTATAAAAATATGGCAGAAAATAAGTGAAATGAATACTCCCTAGAAAATATTCTTTGATATGGTATTTGGTGGATAATACTGCTCATTATAAAATTTATTTTTTATTATTATTATTTTGTAATACTTTAACATTGTATTATTCTTGATTCCTTACATTTTTTATTATTATAAAATAGGAAAATAATGTAGAAACTTATTTAAAAAAAAGCGTTAACATATAATTGAGCTAAGTAAGTGTTGTTTTTCTTATTTTGATAGGAAAAGAAATAATACAAATATAGTCACCATTGATTTTTTTTCATATATTTATGTATATCATTTTTACATTGTTAAACATGTAACACTTCTTGGTTATTTATATTTCTTTTTTTCCTTTTAATCAAAAGCACGTAAACAATTATTAAAATTAAAAAAAAATAAGATATGCCACTAAATGAAGCTTATTATTATCTTTCATACTATTCTAAAGATTTAAAATAAGATAAATAGGGCTGACAAAAAGACATATTACTTTTTTAGGTTTTTATATTTTTGTTCTAATGAAAAAATAGTATCTACTGAATTATATAATATACTTCATTTCAAGATTTTTTACAAATCTTTTTTGTTTAAATGTTTACATTATTGTTGTTTTTTTATGTTTTCACTTTTCTTATTCTTAATTAATAATTAAGAATAGTAATTTTTAATCTTACATTAATTCCTGTCATATAATTTATCTGATTAAGTATTTTTATTTCTTTTAATTTTTCTTAGAAAATCATGTTGAAAATGTGGTGGAATAATGTATGAAAAGATATAAAAAATAATATTAATAATAATAATATTTTCATTGAAATTATTCTTAGATAATGGTTTTTAAATCCTAGATTTTATTTATGTTTTCTTTTTCTTTTTTTAAAACGTTTTTTAAATGAAAACTGACATATGGTAAATCTCCCAAAGTAGTATTTTCCAATTTTACAAGAAAAGTAAGTTAATAATGTAATAAACCAAGAGAACTGTTTCTTAAATATAGCCAAATGATGAGTCAATAGGGTTTTTTCCTCATTGCCACTACGTTTGAAGAGTTCCCGTACCCCAGGGGTACCCCTCATGTACCCCGAAGGGTACACGTACCCCCATTTGAGATTGACTGGTCTAAGCATTCGGTACATTGTACTCTTAACAGGATGCTGGCGGTTGCCATGGCAACGCCGTATCCTCAGCAAGACGGAAAGATTTCCCTTGCCAAAAAAATGCCACGCTAACTTTTTTGTTTTTCCTTCAGTTGCCCAGAAACCTTTTGATGCTTATTAAGTGAAACCGATGGGGGAGACGAGTGGACAAGGAGAGAGAAAGAGAAGGGAAAATGGGGAAGCTGGGGAAAGGCACAGCGTCCTGTCTCGCCGCCAAAATTGCCTCTTTGTTTTAGGCAGCATTGTGGACCAGATTGCTAATGGTCCTTTTTGTAAATTTCACACTCCCACAAAAAGGGAGAAAGTCAAACACCCAAGAGCAAACAAAGCCGTTATAAATAACGCCGTTACGTAATGGCGCTATGTTTTCTGTAACGGGTTAATCTAACTCATTATTATTTTTTATTGCCGCTATAATGCGGTTACGGTCAGAAAGTGGTGATCTACTTTGGCTGCACCATTTCAGCGGCTGCTCTCCTCCGAGTTGTTTATGTCACGTCTTTTTGAATCATGTCCCCATACAAAATAGTGACTACTGTGTAGTTAGAAACCAATTACGAATACAGACGCTGCTCTACTCGTGAACAAGTTGCGTTCCGGACGATCGTTCGTAAGTTGAATTCGTCCTTAAGTTGCTTCAGTGCCGTATTTTTTATGTTTAAAGTTTATATAAGTAATCTGTATTGTTTTTTACTAACAAACAAACATTTTATAAAATAATATGCTCTATAAAGTTGAGGTTAACTTACTTTTGGAAGATGCGCTTCAAGATTTAGGCTACTTCCTCCTCCGTGGTAGAAAGTGGCCGAAAAAAGCGTTCCGACCATTTTCTCAACCGCATCAAGCTGTCTTATTCCAAAAGAAACGGCTCACCTCTTCTTTACACTTTACACCAACCATGTTGAATGGATGCACGAGATATTAAACAATAAAAACGTCAACGTTCGTATACAGCAGTGATTTTCAACCACTGTGCCGCGACACACTAGCGTGCCGTGAGAGATCTTCAGGTGTGCCGTGAGAAATTATCCAATGTCACTTTTTAAAATGTAAAATGTTATAAAACATTTATGAAGCATTTTCTGCAAACATTATGACATTGTCAAGTGTCTGTGCTGTAAAAACAGGGGGTATTATAAATAATATTGTAATCAAACATACGAATCAGTGTCATTTTATAATATTTTTGGTTAGCGTTGTGCCGCAAAATTTTTCGAGTGTAAAAAACGTGCCCTGGTTCCGAAAAGGTTGAAAAACACTGCAGTATATGATGTTTACACACGAACTAGGAAAAGAAGGCCAGATTTCTTCTTCGGGGTGGATGCTGGGTGACGTCTCACAGCGCCACCACACGCCGGTAGCGGCGGAAAGAAGCACCACAGTAATGTCTTTTACTTGGAAAAACGTGCCCACAATTCAAAATCTAACTTACAGCAATGTCCAAGTATTTTTCGAAACCTTGAAAAAATGTTCGTATCTACCGTTTTTTTGTGGCTCGAATGTTTGTAGGTAGGGGAGTGACTGTATAGGATTTACTAATGCGCCGAAAGAAAAGGCGAAAGAGGGCTGAGTCATCTCAATTGCGAGGCCTATATTTGACAGCATCCAAATCGTGTCGTTCGAGAGCGAAATAGCTCTATGAGCCGGCTCTTGGAGGTAAATGAAAGGAACCGGCTTCCCACCAATCAAAAGCTGGTTCTCTCCGAGATGCTTTTTTTGTCTTATGATTGGTCAATATGCATTTTTAGGGGATTCTGTGTTGTTGACTTAAAATTTGTTGAGCGTTAAAAGGTTAAAAAAGTGTTTTTGGTAGATTTATAAATATTTTCTTTAAATTTTCCGTGTTTTTTTAGTGTGTTTGTTTTTTCTAAACATATAAAGTTTCTTCTTTTTTCTTTTGGTTATTGCATTTTATCTTGTGTGTCTTTTTTTCACATGATTGTCTTTGTTTTCTTTATTTTTCCCCTTCTGACGTATTTCTGTGCATAATGTTACATAATAATTGATATTGTATGGATTTAAGCAACAAAAACAACCTCAGGAGCCGTTTGGGACCCAAAAGTGTTTTCTTTTTGTAGTAGGCCGAGCCGAAAAAGCCAGCTCTCTAAAAACAGTCGGAATTCCCATCTCTAGAAGTAAAATCCAGTCAAATACTTTACCAGGGTGTCTCGTAGTTGCTCAGAAATATTCCATTCCTTTGACATACTCTTAACTTTTTTTTAACTTCTTAAAGTAACAGAAATAGTTACTTTCCCTTGTTAACCTTATCTTAGAGTAATTCAGTCACTAACTCATTTGCTTTTACACTGTAAATCTGTTCAATGGAATACCCTTCAGCATGTAAAGAAATGATTCAGTTTCTCCTTGAGTTACCCTGCGGTGCTCCCCAGGGAGACGGTTTCAGCCTCTGCCAGTTTCATTAGTGCTGATTGATGACTTCATGACAGATTTTCCTCTCACCTTCGCTTTGAAGAGAGTGAAACTGAAATTTCGAGATTTGGGTTTTTCTCAGCAAAACATCTTGCCCGTTAATGCTATTTCTAAAATCGACATCAAACTATGTGTTTATAATGAAATATCAGTGACATGAGGTTGGTGTCAGGTGAGGCTCAGTCATATTTACATAGAAATGTACATCGAAATGAACCTACACTACAGTACATTGAATACATCCTTGGATTGGCAGTGCAAGAAAGCACTATATTGTGGTACCTCTTCATATGAGCTTAAAGGTGTAGTGTGTAGTTTAACGTGGCCTCAAAAAGTTGAAAGTTCAATAGTTTCTCTTTTAAGTATGTGTTCGCAATGCCCTACTGAGTTTATGCTTTATTTTCCATTGCGCCTATCTGCTTTTATCTCACTACTCTCAGGCATGTTCGGGGTGGAACAAACCCCCAAAAAGATGAAAAAAGAAGAAATTATTCGAGCCTGTCAAAGACGTGCGCGTAAATGATGTGTTACTCTGTCGCCATCGTCTGGCTTGAAGTCATGACTGTTTTCCGTTCTCCTCCGAGTTGTTTACATGACGTCTTTTCAGATCATGTCACCATTCAAAATAGCAACAACCAAATAGTGAGATAGAGATTCCGAATACAGTATCTACCGTAAATTCCGGACTATAAGCCCCTACTTTTGTCCCAAACATTCAACCCTGCTGCTTATTCAGTGATGCGGCCAATTTATGTAATTTTTCTAACGGCCGCCAGCGGCGCTCGAGTACAAAAGGTAAGATTTAGACCGGTGGAATATATGCGCCGAGGAAGACTGCAACTTCTTGGCTTGTGCATGAATTAAATTAGCGTAAACATACCCTCATCATGCAAAATGCAAAAAGAAAGGCACATCAAAAAATCCACCATCACCAACGGGTTCCGAAAAGCCGGTCTGCTGCGTGACGGAGAGGAGGGCACAGAATCAGTAGTGGATGAGAGTTCCAGCAACAGTGACAGCGCGAGTGAGGCTACGGGAGCGTGGGACGACGTCTATGTGACAAAGTTTCTTTCCGACACTGAGGAAGACGACTTTGATGGCTTCAGTTCTAAGGAGGAAGATGAAGACCGTTTACCCTGATTTTTACAAGTACGGTATTTTTCAACAGACCCGTTTACTGTGTTGCGAGCGTGTTGCTAGCGTGTTAATACCATTAACTGCCCTGTCACAGGCACCGTTTGGGATGAAAGTTATATTATTATTATTAAAGCTTTGAAAACTCTCTCGGTGTACCGTCTTTCTTTGTAAATATGTGTAACCATGTATAATATGTATTTTCAACTGTATATTTTTGTAATGCATTTATTTGTATTTATTTTAGACACTTATTCTGATATGTTTTGCACGGGCGAATGAAAAAGAAGGAAGGAACAAACGCGGGGTGACGGGAAGTTGGGTAAAGGTGAGACCTGTTTGTGGACAATAGTGGATATATATTTTTCTCACCCTTACCTTTGGAAATATACACTTTTTTCCTTGGATTACTTTCAACGGGACCCGGACTCTGCAGGTCAAACCTTAAGTACCGGTATCATTTTCTGTTCATTTTGCCCGGCTGCAATTTTTGGACTGTGTACTTAAATGAAGGCCATTCAGTTTTAATCACGGGACTTAAAGTCGGGTTTGGGTTAATTTTGTGTTTGTCTTACATTTTTTAATGTGGGCGCATGCGGCTTATATACAGGTGCGGCTTGTGTAAGTACAAAAACGGTTTACCGTCTCTTTGAAGTTGGAACCGGCTACCAACCAATGGAGAGCCGGTTCCTCTTTGAGACGGTATTTTTCTCCTGTGATTGGTCAAAATTCATTTCTTCAGGGATTCTGTTCTGTTGACTGTTAATTTATTGACTAAAAAAAGGTTAAAATAGTTTAGTATTTTTTCTTTTTATTTGTTAGTTTTTTAATATTTCTCTTTTCTTCCTGTGTTTTTCGGTGTTAACGTTTAAGTGTTATTTTACTTTATTCTTCCCCCTTTTAAGTAATTCAAAATAATACATAATAAATGGTAATATGTGGATTAAACAGCAAAAATAACCTGAAGGGCCTGAAGAGTCTCTTTTTAGTGAGCCAAGCTGAAAAGGCCAGTTCTCTAAAAGAGTCAGAATTCCCATCTCTACAACTGACCATTTGAGTTGGATTTAAATGATTAAATTCACTTTATATTGTTTACTGCTAATTGCTATTTTACTACATTGTTAATTTTTTCTTTTTGTTGCACTTCGAGAGTTGCTGGTGAGGTGCAACTATTACAAGGTTCTATAATACAACTACCCATCTGTTCTTTTTTATTCAACTGACTCAAATACTGCTCAGAAAATCTCAAATTCTTTGACATCCAACTTCTTTTCAAGTAATGTAAATAGTTAATTTCCCTGGTAACTAGTGACTTTTAGAGCAACTCATTTACTAACTCAGTTACAATTTGGAAGAAGTAGTGAGTACCTATAACTTATCATTTTTTTAAACTAACGTGTCTAACACTGAACACAACAGAGTCAGATTTGCCTTGTGAAGGATTTTATACATTTGACTATAAAGGGTTTTATACGATCGAATACAAATTACATTTAATGCAAAAGATATTCACTGGCTGGGCTGTGGTGCGATGTCAGGGCACCTTGGTGGAAAATGTTGTTTACAGGAACGGCGGGAACAGGACGTTAGGCTGATAAGATAATCAGCACATCCAGACGCAGAAAGGCTCAGATGACGTAGAAACGCTCGGTGTTTTTTTTTAGTATTCCTGACATCGCGACGCTCTTCTCCGAGATGGTGAAGCCCAGGGGGCTTCATTGCCACGCCCATGGGAGGAGCCGGAGCACCATCTTGCGGGGAGACGTGGTCCAATAAGAAGAGAACTAAAGGACTTCAGAAGGGGGCTTCCCAGAGACTCCAACATCACTAATTCGGCTGTTTTCGATGGAGTTCACTTAGTTAAATTGCTAATGAAATTAAATCTGCCTCCGTGTGAAAATGTCGGCTTTCTTGTTCCTTTTTCCCCTCAAGAAACAAGCGCGCATAAATTTTGGGGTGAATGTAGGTTGTGTTTGGTTAATGGAGTCAGATAACTAATTCTAACTATTTGGTAAACGGTATATTTTGATATTTAATTCCAATAATTTGTACTATTTTACCACTGAGCGATATGTGCTCATCAAAAGCCATATGTGACTCGTGAGCTTTAGGTCCCCGGCCCCTGCTACAGGACCTAATTTTCTGTAGGCCTTCAAAAATCAATAATGTCAAAAATTGTCTTCGAGAGAAACGTCTGGCATTGAATAAGTAAATATCTAGTGTTCTCGTTTGAACTCGTCCCTGCGTCCTGGACGCATCATTTTTGCTGGGGACGCATTGTCTTAAATCAACGTGCGTCCCCGGGACGCAACTTTTTTGCCAGAAAATTGTCATTATTACCCGATTACTTTTTTTAGATTTACCGCACTCCAAACTTTTCGTCTGGCAGATGTTGTTTTGGTCTCGCGGTTCGAGTTTTCGCCTGCACGCCCATCTCAAGTTGTGTAGTGAAAGTCCGTCTCTTTTTAAGAGAACTGGCTTTTTCGGCTCAACTCATTAAAGAGAGTCGGCTCTCAAACGGCTCACTTGCTTTGATGCATTATATCACGAATTATTATGTTGTATAAAGAAGTTAAGAAAAAAAGGAAGTATAAAAAGAAAATGAAAAAAAGACAGGTTTGTGGTTAACCCCATTAATCGGTATATTACCGACAATAATTTGATGCAGAAAATGAATTCATAATTTGATGATTAAAACTGAATGAATATATAGATTTTTATGATATATTTGTCACCGATTTACAATTTTAACCGCGATAACACTAAATTTTGGGGAGCCATAGATCTCTGTTGGGCCCCATAGATTTTTGAGCATGCGAGTCCCCGGGACCCATCACTTTTCACAGGTCAAATGAACACTGAATATCCCATTTTATTTTTAGTAAGAATTAGAAAGTTTGGGTCGTCAGAATCCTCTAGTGGCGCCGATATGCCCGCGCCCCGCTTGCCCGGGACGGTACTCGGGGCTTCGTCGGGATTTCGGATGGCAATTTCCATATTGCCTGGGGTCATGCGGGCACGGCGCCCACTCCTGGTGTTGCGGGCGCCCACCGAGGCGTGGGGAGATTAAAGCGGGCGCGCAGTGTCACAAAAGGGCCCCGTCTAGTGCTTTTTAATGCGCCTATATTCGGGCAGCGTGCCAAGCCAGCTCCCCGCTATGGCAAACACTCCATAACTGGCAACGCCAGTCTCTCCCACCAAGAAAGAAAGCATGAGAAGACTTTCATTCTCTTTTTCACACACTTGGACACATGCTTGCGTGCTTGTAATTAGCAGTCTGTTGCCTTTGCTAGTTTGCAGGAGGCGGTATGGGGGAGAATGGGGTAGGGCGGGGGGCAATGTTACCTCTAAGCTGCGTGTCTGCGCAATTGCGCACTACCCAGAGCTTTTCCGCGCACGAGAAAATCTAGCCAGCTCACAAAAATCAGGGCTTGAAATTGCTAATTAAAATGTGAATTAAGTCAAAGTTACAGTGCATGAAGGTAAAAAGACACAGGTTTCCCTGACACTGTGTTCTAAATGCGGTATTTTGAAGTCAATGTCGAAGTAGAACGAAATTGAGTAAAGTCGGTAGAGTTTTTCGAGAACCGGCTTCTTCGGCTCGGCTCACTAAAAGAATTGGCTCTTTCGGGTCCCAAACGGCTCTTCAGGTTGTTTTTGCTTCTTTAATCCCTACACGACCAAATATTATGTAAAATTGTGCACAAAATGACTTAAAGGAAAGGGGAATAGAACAAAAAAGAAAAAAATACCAAAATGAAAAAGTAGTGACAAGCTGAGAAAAAAATGAAACAAAAGGAGAGGAAAAGAGAAAAAAAAGCAAAAAAAATCAGAAAAAAAGCCAGAAGAAAAGAAAGAAGCAACCAAAGGGAAAAAGGTAATAGAGAACAAAAAAGCAAGAAAAAAGTAACAGCTAGGAAAAAATAAACACAATGAGATTTTTTTTTTAAAGGAATTTTTAAAAAAGGAGAAAAAAACAAGGAAAGAGAGGAAATTGTTTGTGTTGACTTCAAATATTTTCCAATTATATCAAGTTAATCTTGTTGCCAACATTGTACTTCCACTAAAAAAGGTAATTAAATACAGTTCTGTATCATGCAACTGACTCAATAAACCCCCCAAAATGTTAGTATTATGCGACAAAAGATACCAGGAAAAAAAAGAAATGGAAATCTTGTGAAAGAATTGTAAAAACAAATGACGTTAGTAGGCCCTGCAACCTTTGCAATCGTCTCATCTCATCTCATTAGCTGCACCGCTTATCCTCAGTAGGGTCGCGGGGGTGCTGGAGCCCATCCCAGCAATCATCGGGCAGTGGGCAGGGGACACCCTGAACTGGTTGCCAGCCAATCGCAGGGCACATGGGGACCAGACAACTCACTCGCCCATTCACACCTAGGGACAATTTGGACCGGCCAATTCACCTGAAATGCATGTTTTTGGAATGTGGGAGGAAATAGGAGTGCCCGGAGGAAACCCACGCAAGCATGGGGAGAACATACAAACTCCGCACAGGAAGTCTGGAGCTGGATTTGAACCCACGCAGGAGGTTCCCATGACTTGAACTGTGCCGCACATGTGCTAACCACTGCGCCGCCGTGCTGCCCTCCTTTGCAATCGTACATTAGTCAATTCATTCAAAAGTGAAAAATAATTTTGCATTGCCGGAAACTCAGCAAAATGGAACTTGATGTCAATTTTTGGACATGTTTGATAATGACTTAGTTGCCACACTTGGGATTGCCGTTGCTCACTGTTGTTTCAAGCGTTGCTCACCGACTTTGTGTGAACGCTCAGACCCTTGGAAAATTACAGGGAACATTGGCTGGGGATACCCCTAGCGTTATCTTTCACATCTTATTACCCCCGCCAAGCCCCCCCAGGTTGGAATGAATGTTTTTATCCCTGTGGCTTCAGTTATTTATCCACTCGTCCGAGTCATCTATCTGACCGCACCAATCGTACACTCCAAAACCAGCGCAAAAAAAGAAATTTGCATCCAGGAAATTTGAATGCGTCATTTATCAGTGCAGAAAGTCCACCTGCCGGACACAGGTGTTTGGCCCCGGTAGGGGTTCGACGCTCCGTTGAGTGCTCTTGTTTATTTGGTCTGTTTGATGGAACGATCACGGGGAACCGTTCCACCCATTTTTCCAGTAAAATGGGAAAAAGTGGCGATTTGGGCAGGAGGAAGCAGTTTTGAAAACAAAATAATAGGCGGATAAATCTAAATTAAAAAGTTTGTTCATTCTGCATGGCATGGACACAAATGGCTCAGGAACTTTTTGGAACCCCTGCTGGAAATCGCACGGGTGTTTGGCCAGGGGGAGGTTTGCGCTCTATTGAGTGCTATTGGTGCAATGGATTATATAAAAACTACTCACAACTGATTAAAAAGAAACTTTTTTTCGTGTTTTTCTTAAGATTGTAAAAGAAAATTGTTACAATATACTAAAACCAAAGGTTCCACGGCTTGCGGACGTGTTTGGAACCCCTGCTGTACATCATACGGTGTTTGGCCATAGAACAGGGGTGTCAAACTCATTTTACCTCGGGGGCCACACGATAGAACAAACATTCTGTCGAGGGCCGGACTAGTAGATTAAAGAGAAAGGAAAAGAGAGATTAAGTAATAAGAGAAAGAGGGAGGGAAAAGGAAAGTGGGCGGGACAAATAAAGAAAGAGAGAGGGAGAGAGCGTGAGAAACAAAAGATAAAAAGTCATGAGAGGGGGAAAAGAAAGGTAGAGGAAGAAAAAAATCTAAAGAGAAAAAGAAAGACAGAAGGAGAGAAAAGAGAGCGAGAAGGGTAGGAAGAGAGAAAGAGAAAACAGAAAAAAGGATAAAAGGAAGTTAGAGCAAAAGCAGTTAAAAAGACACAGAGAGAGAAAAAGATAAAGAGGAAAAAAGGAAGAGAAATAGAGACACAGAGAGTGAAAGAGACAGAGTGGGAGAAAAGGGGTGGAAAAGAAAGCGAGAGTGAGAAAAAGAGAGAGAGAAAAAAAATACAAGTACAGTGTCTTTGTTTGAGGCACCTTTCTTTGGCAACATCAAGTTGACATGTTTCAACCTGCAGCTTGTTTTTCTCTTGCGCTTCTCTGAGTGTTGTCTCGCCGGCCGGATTCAATCCCTTAGCGGGCCTGATCTGGCCTGCGGGCCCCCTGTTTGACACCTGTGCCATAGGAGGTTTGCGCTTTATTGAGTGCTATTAGTGCAATGCATTCTATAAAAACATTTTGTAAGCCACATTGAACGAAAACTGTAACATTATACTAAAACCCAAGGTTTCATAGCTTGCCATCTTGTTTGGAACCCCTGCTGTACATCATACGGGTGTTTGGCACTGGTTGAGGTCTGCACTGTTTTTTTATTTTTTTCTAAACTTTCTGTTATCTGTAAAATTCTATGCCAGACTCAAAGTTTTTTTTTTTACAATGTACAAAAACCAATTGCTCCGTGGCTCAGGGAACTTGGTCTCGGAACCCCTGCTGGACATCACACTGGTGTTTGGCCCTGGGGAACGTTTGCGCTCAATTGAGTGCTATTAGCGCAATGCATTATATAAAAATAATTTGTTTTTGTTTTTTTTGGTAAGATTGTATTCAAAGAAAGTTGTTACAATATACTAAAAACAAAGGCTCCATGGCTTGCAGACTTGTTTGGAACCCCTGCTGTACATCGTATGGGTGTTTGGCACTGGCTTACGCCTTTTTTTTTTTTTTCTAAAAACTTTTTCTAAACTTTTTTTGCCAGACTCAAAGCATTTTTTTTACATGATACCAAAACCAAATGCTCCACAGCTTAGCGAACTTGGTTGTAACCCCTGCTGGACACCGCATGGGCGTTTGGCCCTGGGGAAGGTTTGCACTTTATTAAGGGCTATTGGTGCATTGCAATATATAAAAACGACTTAATACTGATTAAAAATAAACTTTTTAAACATTTTCTGTTGGTATATATAAATTTGTGTTCCAGATTCAAAACATTTTTTTTTCACAATTAACTAAAACCAAATGCTCCATGGCTTAGGAATTTTGTTGGAACCCCTGCTTGAAATCACATAGGTGTTCAGCCATGGGGGAGGTTCACACTCTAGATAGATAGATAGATAGATAGATAGATAGATACTTTATTCATCCCCGAAGGGAAATTCACATTTCCAGCAGCATCCCTGAGCTGAGAACAGTACAATAATAAAGCCAAAAGAATACAATATACAAATACCCAGTGTGACGTGCAAATGCCCACTGTAGCGTGTTATATAGAGTAACTAAATAGTGCTACACACAATACATATTGCAGTAAGATTCGGTAATATGCAATGTAGGTGGTGTGGTTTAATGTAGGCCTTTACTCTGCCGGGTGGAGTTAAAGAGCCTCATGGCATGAGGAAGAAAAGATCTCTTCAATCTGTCCGTAGTACAAGACAGTGACAGCAGCCTGTCGCTGAAACTGCTCTTCTGTCTGGAGATAATGCTGTGTAGTGGATGCGATGGATTGTCCATGATTGACCTCAGCTTTTTCAGTGCTCGTCTCTCAGCTACTGTTGTTAGGCTGTCCAGCTCTTTGCCCACAACAGAGCTCGCTTTCCTAGCCAGTTTATTGAGACGAGAGGCATCCTTCTTCTTGACGCTGCCTCCCCAACACGCTGCCGCATAGAAGAGGGCGCTTGCCACTACTGTCTCATAGAATATTTTCAGGAGCTTTTTGCAGATGTTGATAAGCCATGATGTAGAATAGAATAGAATAGAATAAAATGGAATATACCTTTATTGTCATTGTTACAAAATGGGTTGAACATATTGTGACAACAAAATTGGGCGTGGCACTCTAAATGTTTCACATTTAACAGTGAGGATAACAGAAAACAAAGGAGATAAAGGAACAAAGAAGATAATGGTAATACAGTAATCCCTCGGTTATCACGGTTAATGGGGACCAAAACCACCCGCGAAAAGTGAAAATCCGCGATGTGGCGACGCCCCTTCAAAAATGCTTAAAAAAAAAAAAAATTCTAAATAATGTGTTATTCATCTCATCTCATTAGCTGCACCGCTTATCCTTAGTAGGGTCGCGTTTTTTTTTTTTAATTATTTTATTTTATTATTATTTTTTAGACCCGGTTAATGGGGACCAAAACCACCCGCTAAGAGTGAAAATCCGCAAAGTAGCGACGCCCCTTCCAAAATGCGTTTAAAAAAAAAAATATATATATATATATATATATATATATATATATATATATATATATATATATATATATTATTATTTTATTTTATTATTATTATTTTTTAGACCCGCGAAGCTCTGAACCTGCGAACGTGGAACCGCGAAGTAGCGCGGTCCCACTGTAATTTACACAATATTTACACAAGAAATGTGGGCATGTAGGATGTTACATACAGTTTTGGGATCGTATTCGTGCAATATGCGTTAAGTGCAAAAATAGTCAACATTGTGCAAAAAATAGTCAACATTGTGCAAAGTGAGCATATGCATGAAAACAATTTGACATTTGTATGAGGTAGTGTGTTTGCAAGAGTTTCAGTTTGTTGTGCGGTGTGTGTGTTAAGGGTGGTAAGTAATGAATTATATAAAAACTACTTATTGCTGATTAAAAAGAAAGTATTTGAAAGACATATTTTTCCATTATACTGTCATGAACCAAAACAGGATCAGGACCCAAATGCGTGACGTTCTCACACAAGCCTTTTATTTTACGGGAAATAGGGAGTCATGCACATTAGGCAGTGGTCTGGCATGGAAAGACCGGAAGCCAGAGACCGACTATATCGATTTCAAATGCCCGAGCAGATATCGGACAGATGGGGTCGATACCGGACAGGACGGGATAGACAGGATTGATAATGAAACAGGATATCGAAATAAACAGGGCAAACTAGACGGGAACGAAAACTGGAGAGAATAATAAACAGCACAAAAATAGACAGGTACGAAACAGGAAACCAATATTTAACTGGACAAAATAAACGGTAACAATACCGGACAGGAAATACCAACAGGAAAATTGGACCGAGTCAGAACCCATGTCTTGCGGGTCAGAGGTTCGTTGACAAAGGAAAAATGAGAGCACTGAGCTTAAAAAGACAGAAAGCCAATCTGTCAATGAGCCGCAGCTGGTGCCACATGGGCGGGGCCAATTGGGCACCATGGCAACCGTGACATATAAAAAATTAAAAAAGCTCCCTGGTTCCTGAACTTGTTTAGAAATCCTGCTTGACATTGTACGGGTGTTTGACCCTGGGGGAGGTTTGCGTTCCATTCATTACTTTTGTTGCAATTAGTAATATATAATATAATATAACAAGCAAGTGTATATTCAGAATTTTTTTAGGGTTTTTCTAAGTTTGTGCTACAATTTCCCAGATTTGTCTTTAAATACTACTTATACCAAATAGTCCACGGCTTAAGAACTTGGTTGGAACCCCTGCTCGGAATCGTACGTGCGTTTTAGCCCTGGGCGAGGTTTGCGCTTTTTTGATTGCTTTTGGTCCGAAAAGTTTTATAAAACTACTCAATGTTGATTGAAAAATAGTTTTTAAAACATTCTTCTTTGCCAGATTCAGAGAAAGTTTTGAATTTTCTTAGAAACGTTTTTTAGGAACATGGCACAAGATAGGTAGGATTTCAATGTAATTGAATTCGATTCTGGTGCAAATCCACATATGCTCACAGATCTTTTTTTTTACGTTTTTTTTTCTGCCTATGCTTGGCATCAATCTCCAATCAAGTGCTCGTTAGCGAGTGATATAAGTATGTTTGTATGCTTTGTTTTTGAGCTGAGTAACACAAAAGGCAGAAATTGGCCTTGGTTTATGTTTTTGCTACAGTCATGACCAAGTTTTTTTTTCTGTGACAAACTCAAAGAAACAATGCATTCCAGAAAAAACTGAGGGACTCGCATGCTCAAAAATCTATGGGTCCCAACAGAGATCTATGGGTCCCCAAAATTTTGTGTTATCGCGGTTGAAATCGTAAATCGGCGACAAATATATAATATAGATCTATGTATTCATTACGTTTTAATCATCACAGTTTATTGGTAATACAAATCAGTTATCACTTCAAGATTTTTCAGTTCACAATATTGTACACTATACAAAATAATATTGCTGAAATATTTATATATTCTTGCAGTTTTAATCATCACGGTTAATTGGTAATACAAAGCAGTTATCACTTCAAATTTTTCAGTTCATATATTCTTTGTGGTTTGCTGTCCCGCCATAGTTGTAATGCCTTCTCAAGTTCCAATCCATTATCATCCTCCTCATAGAGTCACCAGGAATATAATTGAGTCCATTTTGGCAGAAAAGTCCTTTTCTTGCTCGTAGTATTCTTTTGTTTATTTTCTTTCGTCGAATCGTTCGCTTCAAAACAGGTGTTTTCCTTGCCTTCGCGGTCTTCTGAAGAATTTCTCCGCCGTTTTTTCGTGCCGGAATTATTGCCGTTGTTACCACTTTCTGTGTTATGTTTTGACTTATTACCGACACTGAAGAAATTACCAATTTTTTGTTGATTTGCACCTAATACCAACAGTTTTTTCGGAGGCATACTTCTCTTTCACGCGACAACCGCCACAACAATGACGTCATCTCGAAGCAATGAGATCTCGTGTGCCGAGATTGGCGCGAGACCAAAACAACAATGGCGGGTCTGCCTGACGAAAAGTTTGGAGTGCGGTAAATCTTTGTTTAAAAAAAAAAAAAAAAAAAAGGAATCGGGTAATAATGACAATTTGGTGTCAAAAACGTTGCGTCCCGGGGACGCACGTTGATTTGACCCAATGCGTCCCCAGCAAAAATGATGCGTCTAGGACGCAGGGACGTGGGCAAACGAGAACACTGGGTGGTCGATACCAGCTACCGCCGTGGGTACCGATACTTCAAAATACTCATTCCTAGAATCAGTACATGTCCATCCTTACTTTGTAGGAATAACATTTCAGATTTTTTTTAATTGCAATTTACAATCCCTTTAATTTCAGGTCTTGATTGTTAAATGGCCACAGGAAGATAACTGATTCCCCATCGTTTGTGAGGCCCCTTCTCAAGGTTTCTTATTTTCCTCGTGCTGAAGTATTTGAGTTTTTCCTTGTCTGCATGTTGGTTTAAGATCATGGGATGGTGTGATTGTAACTTGTGCAGTCTTTTGAGACATTTTGTGATTAAGAGCGAGGACAGCTGATGCCTGAGCGCAGCTTGCCAGCCGGTGTCTAATACGCTTTATTACACTGACAGAATCCCTTTAACTTTGTTGTGCTTTAGTGTGATTACAATATAGGCCATCCCTTCAACTGCAATTCTGTGTTCTGTGTTTTTATTTGGGGATCTATAGTTGTTATTTTGTTACGTGTACTTTCAGTCGGAAATGATGTAATCTGGCGGTAAATTTAATCCTTCGGGGGCTTTGATGAAGGCGTGATGCTACTATGCGAGTTTTTATGTTTCGCGAGGGCTTGACTTGACTTGACTTGGCTTCCGGTCCCTATTGTTGGGAATTTAATATTAAAATGAATCGTTTACCAAATTGTTCGAATTAGTTAAATGACTCCATTAACCAAACACAACCTACATTCACCCAACAATATGCGCTTGTTTCTTGATGGAAAAGGTGAACAAGAAAAGCCGACATTTTCACACGGGGGGCAGATTTAATTTCGTTAGCAATTTAACTAAGTCTACTACATCGAATACGGCCGAATCTAATTAGTGTCGTTGGAGTCTCTGGATAACCCTCTCTTCAAATCCTCTCGCTGCTCCTCTTGGCCCACGTCTTTCCGCAAGATGGTGTGCCGGCTCCTCCCATGGGCGTGCCAATGAAGCCCCACGTGAGCTCCACCACCACGCCGCGATGTCTGGAAAACTCAAAACGGCACCGAGCGTTTCTCAAAACAATGCCTCCTGTCCTCCGTCATCAGGGCCTTTCTGCGTCGTCGGATGTGCTGATTATGTCCTGTACCCGCCATTCCTGTAAACAATATTTACAACAATATTTCCTACCTATTTCCTACCAGGATGCCCTGAACTTTCACTGCTTATTGAATAAAGGCACAGTCAGTAAATAACTACAGCATTAAATTCAGTAAATGTAACTTGTATTCAATCGTATGAAATCGTTTATAGTCAAATGTATAAAATCCTTCACTATTGACCCCGATAACCAAAGGATTACTTTATATCATAATTCTCATGTTTAGGTGGCATGACTCTACTCGGTATGGATACTTGCCCATTTCCACAATTTTAAAACATGATTTGAATTTACCTGAAATCAAGTTCTGTACTCTGATCGCTATGCAATCAGTCAAAATGATGTCACGGATGGTGTGCGCTTGTGTGAGTGTTTGAATTCAACAATATTCGTGCCCCCCATGCCCTGAGGGCGGTGGCATGGAGCTAAAGGTTTTTTTCACATCCTCTGAGGTTTTTAACGCTCGTGTGTACTCAACACGTCTCTCAGGTCTGGATGCTTGTCGTCGTAGTCCAAATTCGTTCTCCGCGGGATCGAACTGGCTTCACTTTCCGTTGAATCTGTGACAACCTTTGTTCTCTCCCTCACATTCCAAATGCAGAATCAACGATAAGGTCAGGGTACAAACACTCAAATCAAACTTGTCTAAACTGTTTGGCATTATCATGTTGAGGACTGATCCTACACTATTTAAAAATAAATTTATATATACATCAACTGCAAATATGTGCCATATAAAGAATTAATCAGGTAATATTCAGGGTTGGGTAGGGTTACTTTAACTTGATTACTTTCAATGACTTTTGGATTACTCCAATACCCAATATGCTAATAAAAGACAAAAGAAAGTAAATATGAATAAAATGACTAAATTTTGTGCAGGCTTGGGGAGTAACGGAATACATGGAACGGCAAAAATGATGTTGGCAAGCTGTTTGGATTTATTTTCATTTTGTTTCTGTCACATTTTATGTTCGTTTTGCCAGAGATCAAAGAGATCAAAGCCAGGAAAGAAAGCTTACCACGTGTTGTGAGTCATCATTTTAAATTTCATCACAGTTAATTGGTAATACAAAGCAGTTATCACTTCAGATTTTTCAGTTCACAATATTGTATACTATACAAAATAATATTGCTGAAAAATTTATATATTTATGCAGTTTTAATCATCACAGTTAATTGGTAATACAAAGCAGTTATCACAGTTATCACTTTCGGAGGCATATTTCTCTTTCACTCGACAACCGCCACAACAATGACGTCATCTCGAAGCAACGAGATCTCATTTGCCGAGATCGGCGCGAGACCAAAACAACAATGGTGGATCTGCCTGACGAAAAGAGTGCGGTAAATCTTTGTTAAAAAAAAAAAAAGTAATCAGGTATTAATGACAATTTGTGTCAAAAAAGTTGCGTCCCGGGGACGCATGTTGATTCGAGACTATGCGCTATATATATGCAGATCATTTCATTTCATTACCAGCAAAAATGATGCGTCTAGGACGCAGGGACACGGGCAAACCAGAACACTGGTTCATATATTTGCCTGTATTGATAAATTTCTTCATACAGCAGTATCAGCCAGTATCACACAGCCGGCGTACGCGCGTCACGGCACGGGGTGAAGCCGGCGTGTTTTTGCTTGTGTGTCTGCATACAAACGTCCGTGTTAATCCAAGTCTCTCCGAGCATCTGGAGCCTCCACACAGTTTAAAGGGCTGGCTCGGTCTTCACCGAGCTGGACTGCCGATCGCAACAAAAACACACGCCACACGCACACAAACACGCAAAAAACACGACACGAGTGCAGTCACAGCTATCTGGGACACCAGAAGGCCTGGGCAACGCCAAGGCAGAGGCTGCCCACCTTGGCACCACGAGGTGGGGCTGCGTTGGCGCTCTGAGGGGGCACAGGAATGGCAAGGGACGGAGGGGCTGGGGGGGGGGGCACCTGGCGCCGCATAATAACCCTGGGAAAATGCCCGAAAATGCAGAGGATGGAGGAGTGTGTGAATGAATGAAGGTTGCTTTAGCAAAGTGTTAAAGGCGCCGACCGACGGAGGCGCTCCGTCCTTATGTTGTTGTCGTGGCATCGCAGCTGAGGAGGTTGGGTGCCCATTTTTTTTTTTTTTTAGTCATGGCAGAATATTGATGAAATTCCCACTAAGCTTCTAGCCAGTGACGTGCGGTGTGGTTCATGTCTGCTTTGGCACAGTCAGAATGAGCAATAAATCAGCCTACAGTGCCCATTGACATTTCAATAACTTTTTGACACATTGCCATGTTTCAGGGTTCAACCTCATAGATAACAAACAAACAAAAAACAGTTTTACATGTGAGAGAGACACAATCGTGAAAAGAAACCGAAATTTTTCAACCTCTTTTATATTGTTTCAACAATACCAGAGAAACTTCTATCACATTTTTCGTTGATTTCAAGAAGGCGTTTTACAGAGCATGGCAAGCCGCTTTATGGACAACCAAGCGGAAGTACAACATAGAATAGAATTGAATAGAATAAAATAGAATATACCTTTATTGTCATTGTCAGGGTTGGGTAGGGTTACTTTAACTGGATTACTTTCAATTACTTTTGGATGACTCCAATACCAAATATGCTAATTAAAGACAAAAGAAACTACATATGAATCAAATGATGACTCACAACACGCGGTAAGCTTTCTCTCCTGGCTTTGATCTCTTTGATCTCCGGCAAAACTAACATAAAATGCAGGGTTGGGTAGGGTTAGTTTAAATGGATTACTTTCAATTACTTTTGGAATACTCCAATACCAAATATGCTAATAAAAGACAAAAGAAACTACATATGAATCAAATGATGACTCACAACACGCGGTAAGCTTTCTCTCCTGGCTTTGATCTCCGGCAAAACTAACATAAAATGCAGGGTTGGGTAGGGTTACTTTAACTGGATTACTTTCAATTACTTTTGGATTACTCCAATACCAAATATGCTAATAAAAGACAAATGAAACTAAATATGAATAAAATGATGACTCACAACACGTGGTAAGCTTTCTCTCCTGGCTTTGATCTCTTTGATCTCCGGCAAAACTAACATAAAATGTGACAGTTCCAAATGAAAATAAATCCAAACAGCTTGCCAACATCATTTTTGCCGTTCCCTGTATTCCGTTACTCCCCAAGCCTGCACAAAATGTAGTCATTTTATTCATATTTTGTTTCTTTTGTCTTTTATTAGCATATTCGGTATTGGAGTAATCCAAAAGTAATTGAAAGTAATCAAGTTAAAGTAACACTACCCAACCCTGGTTATTGTTACAAAATGGGTTGAACATATTGTGATAACGAAATTGGACGTGGCACTCAAGTTTTACATTTAACATTGAGGATAAAAGAAAACAAAACAGATAAAGGAACAAAGAAGATGTTTGTATTGTCCTTGTTGCAGTCTTTGTTTTCCTCCAGAGGGGGGGTGTGAAGGGGGTGAGGGACAGACAGCGATGGCCGGATCTAACTAGATGTTGTAATTTACACAATATTCACACAAGAAATGTGGGCATGTAGGATGTTACATACAGTTTTGGGATCGTATTCGTGCAATATGCGTGAAGTGCAAAAATAGTCAACATTGTGCAAAAAAATAGTCAACATTGTGCAAAGTGAGCATAGGCATGAATACAATTTGACATCTAGATGAGGTAGTGTGTTTGCCAGAGTTTCAGTTTTTTGTGCGGTGTGTGTTAAAGGTGGTAATGGCTCTGGGGAAGAAACTGTCTCTGAGTCTGTTTGTTTTTGTTTTGTGTGACCTGTAGCGCTTGCTGATGATGTTTTCTGCTCTGCTGAGGTAGCGAGACTGGGTAGAGAGCAACCAACGATTCTCTGGGCTGTGTTGATGACCCTCTGAAGTGTTTTCCTGTCTACTGCCGTGCACCCAGCATGCCATACCGTAATGCAGTGGGCCATGGGCCAGAAACTAGTTCAGACCATTGAACAGCGGTAAGCTAATCCCAACCGAGTGATACATATCAATGGTACCATTGGAGCGTGGTTTCAAACCACTGTCGGTGTGAGACCAGGCTGCATTCTTTCTCAAACTTCATTTAACATCTTCCTGGAGAGGAAACAACATCAATAGCCTCCGTTTTGCTGATGGTATTGCGGGATTGGCTTGGGGCGAACAGGAACTTAGAGATCTGGTCAATCGCCTGGATAAAGCATTGTTGGGAATTAAATATCAAAATGTACTGTTGACCAAATTGTTCGAATTAGTTATCTGACTCCATTAACCAAACACAACCTACATTCACCCAAAAATGCACGCTCCTTTCTTGATGGAAAAGATGAACAAGAATAGCCGACATTTTCACACGGGGCAGATTTAATTTCATTAGCAATTTAACGAAGTGGACTCCATCGAAAACGGCTGAATTAGTGTCGTTGGAGTCTCTGGGAAACCCTCTCTTTAAGTCCTCTCGCTTTCTCCTCTCGGCCCACGTCTTTACGCAAGATGGTGTCCCGGCTCCTCCCATGGGCGTGCCAGGGAAGCCCCACGTGGGCTCCACCACCTCGCCTCGATGTCCGGAAAACTCAAAACATCAAAACTACCTGCCGTCCTCCATCATCAGGGCCTTTACGCGTCGTCGGATGTGCTGACTATCTTATACATTCGGAAGAGTGAGCAGCAAGGAGAAAAGAAACGGAACAGAGTTTTTTTTGGACATTGCAAAAAAGCAGGAATTAATTGAACGGTATGAAAAGGGGATGCGTATTTGTGGCGTTGCCAAAATATATGAATGTAATACATCTACGATCGTCACTATTATTAAACAGAAGGAAGCTTTAAAATGTACGGCTCCTTCCAAAGGCCTTTCGGTTATTTCGAAGAAAAGATCGCCTGCAAACGATCAGATAGAGAGGTTGTTACTATAAAAGAGAATATTTGTATTATTTCCTTTATTCTTTGAATTTTTTTACATTGTGTGCCTCTCGGTTTTTTGTGTGGTACTGTGATTTTAACATGTATTTGTTTCATGTTCTGATGCTTTTTATGATTCATAAAAAAAAAAATACTGTACTTTTGTGGGGTTTGGAACGGATTAGCACCACTGCCCCCTAGTGTCATGGAGGCCTACTTGCATTTTATTCTGGTAAAGTTGAGGGATTTTTTTTTAAAGTCAAACACAACTGCGCCCCCAACCAAGAACCACTGGTGTAACCTGAAAATGGTGAAAGTAAGAAAAGTACTACTTACAATTTTTTCAGGTTATAAATCTACTCCCGGAACAAATTAAATTCGTAAGTAGACGTACGCCTGTATTTAATATTTCCATACCAGTTGAGGCACAGCGTCTCCTCACCTGTCCCCCTGGTGTGTGTTTTGAAAAAATAGCAAAAGACTACTTGGGCGGCAGTAGCTCAGGAGGTAGAGCGCTCGTCTTGGGATCAAGGGATCCCAGTTCGAATCCCGGCTCGTCCGTGTTACATGTCGAAGTGTCCTTGGGTAAGACACTGAACCCCTAATAGCACCAATAAGCAGGTTAGCGCCTTACATGGCTGCAAGGCCGCTATTGGGAAATGCGGAGCACATTGTAAAGCGCTTTGGGAAGTCATTGACTTGAAAAGCGCTATATAAATGCAGATCATTTCATTTCATTGAAAAAAAAAAAACCTTCACAGATTTACACTCTAAATATCCCCAAAAAAGTGTTTTCCTATTCCATTAAAATTAAAATGGAGCTATTATCTGGAACCCAACAACGACCAGCTGCCTATTACTACCCAATTGTCCATTTTTTTCTTTTTTTTGGGGGGGGATACATTAATTATTGATTAAAATCCAGACAAAACCAGAATGATGATGATAGTAAAATCACCACAAAAGCAACTAAAGGCTTTGATTACATGAGAGGAAATAATGGACTGTCATTTTCAGCTGATTGGTACCATCTGATGAAGATTATTATGATATTTTAAAGCCATAAAGTGAGGAAAAACAAAATGTTTTTGGTTTGAACTAGGGCCTGATATATAAATCTTTGGAGAATGAGACGTATTTTGGCAAGAAGCAAACATTATTGAGTTTTTTTCTAAAAACTACTTGCAACAAATAAAGTAAGATATAACATTTGAAACTGTGTTTTCCACTACGGTAAAAACACTTTCCTCCAGAACCCCATTAATATTCTCCCTCAAATGAAATCTTGAAGATTAGATTTATAGATCAGATGTTGGAATATAATAGAATATACCTTTATTGTCATTATTACAAAATAGGTTGAACATATTGTGACAACGATAATGGACGTGGCACTCCAGTCTCACATTTTACGGTGAGGATAAAAGAAAACAAAGAAGATAAAGGAACAAAGAAGATGTTTGTATTTTCCTTGTTGCAGTCTTTGTTTTCCTCCAAAGGGGGGCGTGTATGAAGGGGGTGAGGGACAGACAGAGATGGCCGGATCCAACTAGATGTTTGATATTACTGTACACACGGTCCAGTGTTTTTTCCCCTGGTTGCTCAGTCCACATATTAAATGTATTTGGGAAGTACAGTCCTTAAGCATGCCTGATTAAAGTCGTTGGCGACGATAAAAGCTCCGTCAGGGTGTGCAAGCAGCTGTTTATTGATAGCAGCGGGCAGGGGATTTAACGCTATGCTAACGTTAGCATCCGGTGGAACGTAAACAGCAATCACAATGACCACTCTCGGTAGATAGAAGGGTCTACACGATACTGCTAGAAACTCTATATCGAGTGAGCAGTGTGTGTCGATGATTAGTAGTTATTAGATTAAGAAAACATATCTTCCTCAATATTCGCTTTAAAAACATTTGTTTCAAAAAATGAGACAGACCCAATGATTAGGTCAATTTGACACATTTGTCTTGGTTGTCCAGAATAAGGGGACCCGTACTATTTGTATAAAATGAACTTGTTCCAGGGTTTTTTGTTAGTATAGCCTGAAAATGTTGAAAGTAAGAAATGGTCTGGTTCAAATATAGACCAAACGCCCCAATTAGGAAAAAAAAGTTGAAAAATGAGCTGACAATCCGGTCTTTAGGCTAAGAGTTGCAAAATCTCAAGTTGCGGACACCATATTTAAGGTGTTCGATTACAGTGGAGGGCAGCATGGCGGCGCAGTGTTTAGCGCATGTGCGGCACAGTTCATGTCTCCTGCGTGGGTTCAAATCCAGCTCCAGACATCCTGTGCGGAGTTTGTATGTTCTCCCCATGCTTGCGTGGGTTTCCTCCGGGCACTCTGGTTTCCTCCCACATTCCAAAAACATGCATTTGAGGTGAATTGGCCGGTCCAAATTGTCCCTAGGTGGGAATGAGTGAGTGAGTTGTCTGTCCCCGTGTGTCCTGCGATTGGCTGGCAACCAGTTGAGGGTGTCCCCTGCCCACTGCCCGATGATTGCTGGGATGGGCTCCAGCAACCCCGCGACCCTACTGAGGATAAGCGGTGTAGCTAATGAGATGAGATGAAATTACAGTGGTTTTCAAACGACTCCGTTCGAACAAATCGGAGTCCGAACAAAAAATTCGAGAAATTCTTGCTTCGTTGTTCGAACAAAAATCGGAGTTCGAACGCCGGGGTGGATGTTTCACATCGCATTTTTCTACTCCTTTTAATTTTCTCATGTGCAATTGCACCTCCAATACACTAGGGGACGTCTGAGATGAAACAAAGGTGTAGCAAATGGGTCGAGTAACAGAATTTCACCACACCCATGAAGCTGCAGCCACCAGAGTCATCATGACTTTAAAGACACTGTCATGAACCACTTCCGAAAAGGGCTAAAAAGAAGGCAGAAGCAACGCGAACGTACGATTAGCCTGGGTTACATTTATGTTCTTTGTGTCTTAAAGGTAAACAAAGGTAAACATTCAGGGTGTTGGAATGGATTAAAACGATTTACATTATTTGTAATGGGAAAAATGATTTAGGTGTTCGAACAAATCGCTTTTCGAACAGGGTTCTGGAACGGATTATGGTCGAGAACCGAGGTTCCACTGTATATAAAACCCTCGCAGATCTGAGATCTACCGAACGCACATCCAGGTCAATCGAGGTTGAAGGTACCAAACCCGAATGTGACGCAACCCCTTCCCACAACCTTAACCCCCCTCCCACCACACATGCGCCCACATGATGTCGCCGTCTCCGCTTAGCAGCGCAGATGCCCGAGTTGCCCTGCAACAGCTGTCTCACCATGTGCCCGACCAAGTGTTGCCACCCAATGGAGGGGAGAGGAAGTGAGGAGCAGCAGGAGGAGGAGGCGGGTGCAGGAAAGGAGGGGACAAATTCATGAATATTCATCCGGGACGTTTTGTTTCAGTCCTTCTTTGACCCTTTTCTCTTTAATAACAGCCATTTCATCATCAGGCAGGAATTTGGAGCTGGTGAGGGAAGCCTTCATCTCAATTTTCTTCTAAGGTTGTGTGTTGAATTTAATGGAAGTAATCTAGCCAGCACCCCATCTTCTCTTGCTCCCCATTTTCTGGTCGCAGGATGTCTCCCCCTTGGAAGCCAATTGAAGAGGGCGGGACGGCAAAGCGACCATTCCCATTGGTGACCAAAACCTTGGACGACCAATAAGACGGCGAGGGAAGCATGGTAACAGCGGGGGCACGTTTCGCCGGTCCAAAAAGTCAGACGCCGGATCCAAACTCCGTTCCAACAAAATGGAGGCGCCGCCATTTTGGGAACGGCATTTGGCGTGCGTGAGCCGTGTTTCCCGATAATGAAGGACGGAACAGTTTGAGATGACGGGGTGACGACTAAAACTGGCTTCAGGCATCGTCCCGCCAAATAATGAATAGTAATGTTTTATAAACAGCAAGGAACGGTTCCGAAAATGCTCGATTGTCAGGCACCAGTCAATATGAACCCTTACAGCAGGGGTGTCAAACTCATTTTAACCCGGGGGCCACACGAAAGACCAAACATTCTCTCAGGGGACGGACTAGTATATTCAAGAGAATGAAAAAGAGAGAGGGTGGGACAAACAAAGGGAGAAAGAGAGAGAGAGAGAGAGAGAGAGAGAGAGAGAGAGAGAGAGAGAGAGAGAGAGAGAGAGAGAGAGAGAGAGAGAGAGAGAGAGAGAGAGAGAGAATGTGAGAAACAAAAGAGATAAACAGAGAACTCGTGAGAGAGGGGGGAGAAAAAGAGAAAGAAAGAAATCCACAAAGAATTAAAAAGCTAGAAGGAGAGAACGAGAGAAGGGGAAAGCAAGAGAAAGAGAAGAGAGAGAGAAAAGGAAAGAGAAAGAAAGAGAGCAAAATAAGGTAAAAAGACACAGAAAGAAACAAAAAGGAACAAATAAAGAGAGACAGAGAGTGGAAGAGAGAGATGGAGAGGGAGAGAAAACGGAGGAAGAGAGAGAGAGAGAAAAAGAGAGAGAAAGAGAGAGAGGAGTAAATACAAGTACAGTGTCTGTGAGAAGCAGCTGGCTTTGACAACATCAAGTGGACATATTTTAACATGCAGCTCATTGTTCTCTTGTGCTTCCCTCAGCATTGTCTCGCAGGCCGGATTCAATCCCTTAGTGGGCCTGATCCGGCCCGCGGGCTGCCTGTTTGACACCCCTGCCTTACAGCAAAGAAATCCAGGCCATAGAGATGCGATGCTATAGGAAACTTCTGGGCATCAGCTACTGAACCCTTGTAACAAACAAAACGGTGCGCAAGACCATCAGGGGGCCTATTGGACCCTACCAAGAACTTCAGTGGTATGGTCATGTCACAAGTTCATCAGGACTGACCAAGATCAGGGTACAGTCCAAAGGGGCCGGAGAAGAAGATCGAAAAATGTAAATGGTCTGCATTTCTATAGCGCTTTTCAAGTCAATGAGGACCTCCCAAAGCACCTTACAATGTGCTTCACACTACCCAATAGAATAGAATATATACCTTTATTGTCATCGTTACAAAATGGGTTGAACATGTTGTGGCAACGAAATTGGACGTGGCACTCCAGTTTCACATTTTACAGTGAGGATAGAAGAGAACAGAGAAAATAAAGGAAGAAAGAAGATGTTTGTATTGTCCTTGTTGCAGGCTTTGTTTTCTCCGGAGGGGGGTTGTATGAGTGGGTGAGGGACAGACAGAGATGGCCGGAGCCAACTAGATGTTTGATATTACTGTACACACGGTCCAGTGTTTTTTTTCCCCCTGGTTGCACAGTCCATGTATTGAATGAATGTACCGATAGGAAGGCTGACTACCTGCTTATCGGGCCAAAGGACACTTTGACATATAATACGGAGGAGCCGGGAATCGAACCTGCGACCTCCTGTGCCACCCCCAAAAGAATGGACTGGTCCCAACTTTGCCATGAGTCCAAAACAGGCCAGGAACTGTCAACAGTGGTGAAAGCTGTCCAGAGTTGCGTCCTCATCGGTGCCTCGGTTTGTGAACTGTAAACTGTAAAACATCTCACCTTTTAAACTAGTCTCCAAAACTTAACTAGCTTTCGTAATAGTGATACGCCGATTTTTCTAGATGACGGCAAACCAGAGGTCACACAAAGGCTACATTCCTAGCACTTTTTGTTGGTAATTCCCTCAAAATAATAACACAACCTGGGCTCAATAATAAACCAATCCACTACCATCATCATTTTAATGAAACTTTGCTGTTTTGTACAGTAAAAATATTTATATAGCTTATAGTCCGGAATTTACGGTATTTTATTTTATTTTTTAACACAAGTTTACTGCTGGAAGTGTGAATTTTCCTACGGGGATGAATAGAGTATCTATCTATCCATCTATCTAGACATCTATCTAGACATTTGTCTAGACATATATCGAGACATCTATCTATCTATCTAGACAGATATCTAGACATATATCTAGACATCTATCTAGACATCTATCTATCTATCTATCTATCTATCTATCTATCTATCTATCTATCTATCTATCTATCTACACATCTAGACATCTATCTATCAATCTAGACATCTTTCTAGACATCTATCGAGACATCTATCTACCTACCTACCTAGACAACTATCTATCTAGCTAGCTATGTATATATCTGTCTGTCTGTCTATCTCGACATCTACCTATCTAGACATCTCTATCTATCTATCTATCTATCTATCTATCTATCTATCTATCTATCTATCTATCTATCTATCTATCTATCTATCTATCTATCTATCTATCTATCTATCTATCTATCTATCTATCTATCTATCTATCTATCTATCTATCTATCTATCTATCTATCTATCTATCTATCTATCTAGACACTTATCTAGACATCTATGTAGACATCTATCCATGTATCTAGAAATCTATCTATCTCGAAATTTAGATAGATAGATAGATACTTTATTCATCCCCGAAGGGAAATTCACATTTCCAGCAGCATCCCTGAGCTGAGAACAGCTTTAGATTTATCCATCTATCATATGTACAGCGACCTTGGGTGTCCTGAAAGGCGCTTCAAAATGCAATGTATTATTATTATTATTATTATTATTGTAATATGCGCTGTCGAGACTGAATAACAACTGAATGAATGGATCTATCAAGGAGTCCATACGTACCTACTCTATATTTATATGGATAATCAGGAGGATGATCTAAATGACTAAATGCAGGAGATATTGAATGACTGAAGTGGAATGCTCTGCCCTCTGAAATTCGATCTGCAACATCAGTGGAAATGTTTCAATCTAGGCTTAAAACACACTTCTTAAAACACACTTCCCTACAAACATGTGCAGACCAAAATGTCCTTTTTAAAGGGTGCAGGATTATTGGACACACCTGTGTCCAGTTCAAACATCGGTGGGGGCCCTCTGGTCTTAGAATTTTAACAATAATATTGCAGAAAGAAGATTAATATTTGCTAAAAGTTCTTCTGACATAAAAAATAAATAAAACCAAGACCATTGTATAAACAAGAGCTCCCCAGCAAGAAATATTGTGGAGGAATTATATGTGATGGAGAAAATGACATTTCGAATAAGAATACTGCAAACCCAAACCAAGGGAAAAAATGTTCAGAATATAGGGAAAATGAAGGACTGGACCATGAAAATGACTCTCGCTCTCTCTTCCTCCATTTTCTTTCACTCTCCATCTCTCTCTTTTACTATCTGTCTCTATTTTTCTCTTTGATTGTTCATTTTTGTCTCTTCCTCTGTATCTTTTTACCTTATTTTGTTCTCTTTCTTTCTCTTTCCTTTTCTCTCTCTCTTTCTCTCTCTTTCTCTTGCTTTCCCCTTCTCTCTTTCTCTACTTCTCTTTTCTCTCTTTCTCGCTTTCTAATTCTCTGTGGATTTCTTTCTTTCTCTTTACCTCCCCCTCTCTCACTAGTTCTCTTTTTATCTCTTTTGTTTCTCACATTCTCTTTCTAAAATGTTTTCATCTCTGTTGTCTTTTATGTTTTGTATGTTTACAATATCTGTGTTTTATTTGTTATTGCAACATCCATTTTAGCCTGGTCATCCTGGAAAGGGGATTACCTCATGTGTGGTCCCTCAAGGTTTCTTAATTTCCTCTTGTTAAGGTTTTTGAGTTTTTCCTTGCCCTCATGTAGGTTTTAGATCAGGGGATGGTGTGCAGGTGACACAGGTTAGAATGACACCACCTCCTGATCTTTATCATCTATCTATATGAATGAATGAATGAATGAAAACTTTATTCGAACATCAAAATAAAAAACAGAGCAAAAACAATAACTCAACAACAAAATAATGTTACATAATATGTTCGAAAATGGGTAATAAGAAGCAAATGCTTATATTCCCTACTCCTTAATCTTCCCCACCAAATACACCAATGATATAACAACCATTGTAATGATATTAATAATAACAGTTATGATATAAGAATAGCAACAATAACACAAAGTTAACTAGACGCACTATTCCCAATCTCCCGCACCACTCATACTCCATTTTCTTCATCTCTGTATTGCGCCAGTAATGTTTTTTTGTATTTAAATTTGAACAAGTGAATAGTTGGACACCGTTTGATCTCATCTTGTAAATTATTCCAAAGTTTGACTCCACACACAGACACACACATACTTTTCCTGGTGGTTCTCACCATTGGGGTTATGAATTCACTACAGCCCCTTAAGTTATAATTTCCCTCTTTCCGAATGAATAATTAATGGATGTTTTCTGGCACTATGTTTTTGCTGACCTTAAATAGCAGTTGTGAAGTGATAAATTCTACTAAATGATCAAATTTTAATAATTTGGACTGCGGGAATAAAATATTAGTATGATCTCGATATCCTACCCTGTGTATGGTTCTAATTGCACGTTTTTGGGGGATGAAAAGGGGCTGGAGTGAACTTTTGGAATGATTGCCCCAGACTTCTGCACAATATGTTAAGTATGGAAGAACTAGAGAACAATATGTAACCGCGGTGTACCTGTCCCACCAAAGATCCACATTCACGCTGGACTGGATGATGAGGTTTTTGTTATAGTTGCTGCAAATGAATGAGTCACAACACGTGGTTAGCCTTCTCTGCTGGCTTTGATCTCTTTGATCGTTGGCAGCTCGTTGTAGACTGCCCAAAGCATATCAAAGAGCTTTATTTTCAGTTTACATAAAATACATTTTAGAATATCAACCATCACAATACATTTTTACATCCATTTTAATAAGATACTTGTTGAGATCGTATAGTGTTTTTTTTAACGTTTACAATGAATTCAACATCTTTTCCTTTAGTCTGAATTTTAACCAACATCATCCTTTTTATATATATGAGAAAATAGAAATAATAACAATAATGAGTATAAAAACGGGTACAATTTGCCTGCAAATGAATGAGTCACAACACGTGGTTAGCCTTCTCTGCTGGCTTTCATCTCTTTGATCTTTAAGAGGAATTAGCATTTTAGCACAACATGCAACGTCCGGCAAAACTAACATAAAAGGCAACAGAAAAAAAACGAAAATAAATCCAAACAGATTGACAACATCAATCACATGACTGTGCATGTTGAGAGATTTGTAAGCTGTGGTTTTAATGTTGAAAATGAACTTTTTGCGGAGCACCAAAAGGTCGTGTCTTACCGTTGGCAGCTCGTTGTAGACTGCCAAAAACCCCCACCTTCCTGTCGCAAAGTCTAAAGCCAAACCAAACCTTACCCCATACCAGCAGGTGGCACTGTTGGACTCATCATTGCAGGACATTTATACAGACACTATACAACATATTTCAGCAGGAATTTCAACAAAACAAAAGTTATTATTACACCCGTTACAAATATAATAAATATATCAATCTATTCTCTCGATGACAACACAATTATCCTTATCTATCAGATCATTGTGTGCCTGCTTTTGTCTTTTAACTCGACGTCTATGAAAAAAGTACAAGGAGGCGTGCAAAACCCAAGAACAGATGGATGCAAGTGTCGACCACGTTGCCAAGAAAAAACCACGGCGAACGCCGTGCGGGATGAAGATCTCGAGTCAGATCACAATAAAAGGAAAAAAAAAAACTTTGGGTGAGTGGAAAAAAGTGCGAGCGGCGTTTGCCCGTTTAATTTCGAAAGGATGAAAGCAGACAGGCATAAAAAAGGGGGGCAGACGCCAGGAGATCACAACGTCGTGTCGCCCATTGGCGAGTAGAGCGCCGCGCAGTCTGCCTCCCAAAGCTATAAATCTAAAACAGCATAATAGATAAACGCAACTCGGAACACAAAATACCCTGCGAGGGAAAACTCATAAAAAAAAAAAAAAACAGTGATTAAGGGGAATCAGAGCTCTTAGGCGCTATCTGGAGATAAGGAGGGAGCGGTGTCGGAGGGGGTTTCGCCACACAAAGACCAGAACGGGCCAACACAACAGATGAGAGAGCATAGGGACGGGGGGGCCCGAGAGAGGACGGACAGATAGACGGACAGACGCGGGAAAGGCGCGATGGAGGAGAGACACAAAGTGAGGGACGGATGCGGCTGCGGATCAGAGACGGCCTCTAGTGTGTCCTGCTCTCCCTTTAAAGCAGAGCCAGGAAAAGAGATTAGGACTTGGCTTTTCTCCTGGGGCGACTCTCGCACACATGCGAGCACGTTCAGCCATTCTCCGAGAAAAACCGAAAACTCCTCCCAACTTTGACCCGCCCAAAACGGTGCTGATGCTGCGCTCCGAAGGGGATGCCGAGGAGACGTTTGCTCACCGTTTAAGACACAAAGAGGGACAAATAAAGCGCCAGAGGGATGGCGTGTCCTTAAAACATGGATGTTTAACTTTCTCGAGCATGTTTGGGGATCAAAACAGAGGTCACTTGCGTCGCACCCACGTGGGAAAAACACTAAAATCGTCTCACTTAGCTCAATTACAGTGGAACCTCGGTTCTCGACCGAAATCCGTTCCAGAACTCTGTTCGAAAAGCGATTTTTTCAAACACCGAAGTCATTTTTCCCATTACAAATAATGTACCTTAAATTCTGGACTATAGAGCGCACCTGATTATAAGCCGCACCCAACACATTTTATGAGGAAGACCGATTTTGTACATACACCATCCGCACCTGTATATAAGCCGCATGCGCCCACATCAAAAAAATGTACCACAAACTCAAAATTAACCCAAAGCCTACTTCAAGTCCCGCGAATGAAACTAAATGTGGGGGGGAGGGATTTTGTAAGGTTTATTGTTCTATATTCTTTATCAATTATCCATTATCCGTTATCGGTCAAATCATAATACGCTACAAAGCCAAGGGGCCGAGACACTTGCTCTCAGCCAAGAGGCTGAGTCAAGGTCTTAGCCACAGAGCCATGCAGCGATCACTGCGAATGCACCGTTCCCCGAGGTACTGAAGTACCGGGCCGATGCGTGGAGTGGACAGAACAAGCTCTTATTCCATCTTCCGATTGCAAAAATCGATTGGAACTAAATGTCCTTCATTGAAGCACACAGTCCAAAAATCACAGCAAAGCCAAGAGGCCGAGACAGCTGGTACACAACTTCAATTACGTGACAATCCCAGCCTTCATTAAAGTCCACAGTCCAAAAATCACAGCCGGCGAAATGAACGGAAAATGATACCGGTACTTAAGGTTTGATGCAGACCTGCAGAGTCCGGGTCCCGTTAAAAGTAATCCAAGGAAAAAAGTGTATATTTCCAAAGGTAAGGGTGGGAAAAATACATCAGATGAACACATTTACTCACGCAACTCCTTTTTCTTTAACCAACTTTTTAGCCCCTCTTCTTTCCTTGTCTGTCCCTCACCTTTAGCGGTTCCCACTTAAACTCGGCACCCCGCGTTTGTTCCGCCCCTCATTTTTCGTTCACCCGTGCAAAGCATAACAAAATAAGTGTCTATAATAAATACAAATAAATACTTTAAAAAAATATACAGTTGCAACTACATATTATACACGGGTTACACATATTTACAAAGAAAGATGGTACAGCGAGAGAGTTCTCGAAGCTTTAATAATAATAATATAGCTTTGACAGGGCAGTTAATGGTAGCAACACTCGAGTGCCGCTAGAAATTACATAAATTGGCCGCATCACTGAATAAGCCGCAGGGTTGAAAGTTAGGGAAAAAAGTAGCGGCTTATAGTCCGGAATTTACGGTAAATCGTTTTAATCCGTTCCAACACCCTGAATGTTTACCTTTGTTTCCCTTTAAGACACAAATAACATAAACATAAATGTAACCCAGGCTAATCGTACGTTCGCGTTATCATAACATGAACGTGTAAAAATAAAAAAATCAGGTCGTTTACAAGTCATTTAGCACCCGGGTCTCCACAACAAGTGGTGATTGCTGGGATGGGCTCCAGCACCCCCGCGACCCTACTGAGGATAAGCGGTGTAGCTAATGAGATGAGATGAGATATATAAGTCAAGCCATGTTTATTTGTATAGCCCTTAATCACAAGGGGTCTCAAAGGGTTGCACGGACAACAGTTTATAATTACACCATCCCCTGATCTAAAACCTACATGGGGGCAAGGAAAAACTCAAAAACTTCTCCAAAACTAAATATCAAATTTAGTGCTTAAAAACCCGGACACAATATAGTATTCTTTCAATCTGAAAATAAAAAATACCATAGAAATACTTCAAAAATACTACTACCGTACAGAAATATGACAAAAACACTGCAAAAACCCCCTTTGGAAATACTTCATAAAAGCTTCTGCAGAAATACTACATTTATATATACATATAAATATATGAGTTCATCATATTTTTCTTTTATTTTTGCATTTATTCATAAGCACCGATTGCTAGGATGTAATTAATTGAAATTTTTTGTTCAATGAATCTATTTTTAACAATTACCGACCCAAAAAATTTACATTCCTTAACATATAATATTATAATCATTCACTGCCAATGACGGCTATAGACGCCAAAGAAATCGGCCTTATAACTGGAATTGCAGTGTAGCATATGAATAACTTACTTTTTATGGACAATATCTCTGCATTATTTGTAATTGCCTGGTAATCCTGAAAGGGGGATACCACATCTGCGGTCCCTTCTAAAGCTTTCTTCATTTTCCTCACGTTGAGGTTTTTGAGTTTTTCCTTGCCCTCATGTTGGTTCCAGATCAGGGGATGGTGTCATAATAGTCTGAAACAATAGTCTGTGCAATAACCTGCGCAGCCCTTTGAGACTCTTTGTGATTAAGGGCTATACAAATAAAAATGACTTGACTTAAAAGGTAATAGCTCCACATACATCTGGAAAAATGTGTGTACTTCTACTTATAGTACTTCGTTTTGCCCTTGGTCCCAAGTGAACATATATTCTGACAACAACACAAAGCATCCAAAGAATTTCAACCGGTTGCAGGTGGCATCCTTTCATAAGAACAATTAAAGAGCATTAAACCTCCCATTAAAGTTGAAAGCGACCGCTTGGCATCACAGAAATGTCTTTCCTTGTGTTACATCATTTAATTAGGCGTGATTGCCGGATGATATTTTTAGCAATGTTATTTCGGGCACACTAAATGTTTTTGTCTGCGTGCATAACATTCAAATCTTTTCACCAGTTTTTTATACATATATATAAAACTTATAGATAGATATAGATATATATATATATAACTTATAGATAGATATAGATAGCTGTATAGATATGGATAGATGTATAGATATAGATATATATATATCATATAGTAGATACAGACGCTCCCCTACTTACGAACATTCAAGTTACGAAAAACGGTAGATACGAACATTTTTTTTCCGGACATCGAAAAATATCCGGACATTGCTGTAAATTAGATTTTGTATTGTATGCCATTTTTTCCGAGTGCAGGACATTACTGTCGTGCTTCTTTCCGCCGCGTGGCGCTGCGAGAGGTCACCCAGCATCCACCCCGAAGAAGAAATCCGCTTTCTACTTCCTGGTTTGTGTGTAATGTAAACACACGGTACTGTGTCTCCAGTGCGCTAAGAACTTTGACATTTTTACTCTTTAATATCTTGTGTATCCATTCAATATGGTTGGTGTAAAGAAGAGGCGCGTCGTTTCTTTTAAAATGAAAGTGGAATAGGAAAGATTGATGCGGTTGAGAAAATGGTTGGATCACCTTTTTTCCGCCACTTTTACCACCTTATAGAGAATACAGTATTATTTTATTAAATGTTTATCTTTTAGTACAAAACAATACAGGTTACTTATACAGGCCTCAAACATATACTTTATCATTCATTATAGAGCATATTGTTTATTTAAACGTTTATTTTTCAGTTTCAAAACAATGAAGGTTACTTATACAAGCCTTAAACATACTTATATAACCTTAAAGAGACAAAATATAGCACTGAAGCAACTTACAAACAAATTCAACTTACAAACAATCGTCCGGAACTCGTTCGTAAGGAGGGCAGGGTCTGTATGCAATAGGCTACAAGAGATGAACCAACATTACTTTGATATTTCCTCATGATCGTATATCACCCTTATTATTTTCAAAGATGGTGTATGTAACTTCAAAACATTCCACTTGCTGACGCCATCTTCTGGCTGAAGTCATCATTGCAACCTCTGTCAAAGTGATTGTGTTGTCGCGCAAGTACATGACTCTGATTTCGAATAAACTCGGCTTATTTAAACTTCTGGGGGTTAGCATGCATTTGAAATATTTCTCTTCTTACTTTCACCATTTTCATCCTAGAATAAAAGCAAGACACGAGCACTTTCCACCCCTCTGCCCACGCCACCTTTCCTCCAACTTAATGTGCTTCGTGGCTTGAACACCGATGATAAAGTATAATAAAAGTAGATAAGCAAAGTCAAAAAATATATATAAAGGCTAATTGAACTCAGTTGGGCATCGTTAACACATTCTTAATAGAGAAAACGTTTCGTTTTCAACTTTTTAAGGACACCTCAAACTACGCGACCCACCCTTAAATTCACTTTTTTTTGGGATTCATCTCAAACATTGTTTTCATTTTCTGCTATAAGGACATCCCTAGCTGTTAGCATCAATGGTTCACTTGGCTAACATAGTTAGCATTACAGCCTTTTCTATTCTGACACGAAATGGGTGTATCAATTCATTAAAAAAATTCCGAGTGACTGTTGCGACTTACAAAACACTTTCAGACAACCGCTTGGAAAAAAATGTAAGATGTTCCCGACTGACCTTTTGTCGCACCTTCAGAACATTCCATTACACAAACGCTGAGTAGCACTCGTTTGCGAACTGATTTTGTGTAATTGATTCTGAAACCTGTAATTATAAACCGTGGAGTCGCTACTCTGCTGGATTGAATGGTAAATGGACTGCGTTTCTAAAGCGCTTTATCAAGTCGATGAAGACCTCCCGGAGCGCTTTACAATGTACTTCACACTTACCATTTTCACGCACATATTTACACACTGGTAGTGTTGGGAATTAATTATCAAAATGTACCGGTTACCAAATTCTTTGAATGAGTTATCTGACTCCATTAACCAAACACAACCTACATTCACCCAACAATTTATGCGCACTCGTTTCTTGAGGGAAAAGATGAACAGGAAGCCGACATTTCCACATGGGGGCAGATTTATATTCCCTAAAATATTAACTAAATGAACTCCATCGTAAACGGCCGAATTAGTGACGTTGAAATCTCTGGGAGGCCTTTTTCTCAAGTCCTTTAGCTTTCTCCTATTGGCCATCTTCTCCCCGCATAATGGCGTGCCGACTCCTCCCATGGGCGCGCCAAGGAAGAACCCCTGTGCTTCACCATCTCGTAGAAGAGTCCCAATGCCTGGGGTACTCAAAACAACACCGAGCGTTTCTACGTCATCAGGGCCGTTCTGCGTCAACAGCGTCTGGATGTGCTGATTATCTTATCAGCCGTACAAAGTCTTGCAACTAAGGCAAGCAGCCGCCGACTAGATTTTCCCCCGAAGGCGAAGTAGTCCGCGGTGTATGCTGGGATTTATATACCGGCGTTTCATTTCCTAACCAATGTGTCAATCATCATTTGAATCAGTCACTATTGGCTAAAGCTATTCGGAGGTAAAGGGGGCGGATCCTTTTTATCATTTACAGGCTCGCATAGGCTAAAGGGGCGAAACAAAGCCTGCAATAGGCCGAAAAAGATGAATGTGAATCACGAGTTGAGTTGCACTACGGCATAGAGAAAACATTTTTTACTATTCAGTATTTGTAAATATTTTACTCTCCTGGATGTACTACACTCACAGTTGTAAGAAGACCATGGTTACGTATCATTATTGAACGTGATGGCTGCAAGAGAAGTTAGGTGAGCTATGCGGCTTTTTTTTTCCGGTATCTTGTTTTAGAACGATCTTGATGTTTCTGTGATGAGTCCCTTTTTAAAATAAATTCAATTCAAAGTGTTTATTGTCATATGCAGAGTAAAGAACCCCGTTTCCCTGCACAATAAAATTCTTACTTTGCTGTCCACACAGTTGCCAGCAAAAAATAAAATGGAAACTAAGAAATGTTTGGCATTTCTTGAATCCTAAGACTTTAACCTCCCGAATTATATTTGGAACGATGCATTTGAGTGATTGGTGACATCGTACAGACACTGTTTCCGTACATGTCTGAGACACGTATTTGCTTCTTTGCAAGCTTTCGGAATGTTAAGGGGGTAATAAGTTGGACTGAACTATCTGACTGTTTTGTCCACGTTCTCATTGTAGCGCCTTATAATCCGGTGCGCCTTATGTATGGAAAATATAGGACCAAAAACTATTTTTGGGGGGTGCGCCCTATTACCCGGTGCGCCTTATAGTGCGGAAAATACGGTAGTACTTTAATTGGAAATCAGTGTACTTGGTTGATAGCTCCCATCAAAAGCATGGAATAGAGGGATAAACAGGTATGGGGGTCAGGTTTAGGAGGTTTGGTTTAGGATTAGGGGATCTAGTAAGTGGTAAGGGTTGGTTTTGGGTGCTTGTATTATATTAAACACATTTGACCACACAGTTACTATTATGATTGCATTTGAGACCAATCCCATTACTTCCCCTTTCCCCTTGCCACTTCGTGTTGTACTTACAACC